>NW_028321897.1:29327857-29656428 GCF_036245765.1 Copidosoma floridanum
TGAGCAATTTCATAAAGGCACCCTACAACTTTCCACAGCCTACCGCAGATCCTTATTGGCCCCTATAGCCCCTTAATATGGTGAAATTCCATATTTTTCTACCTTATTTCAACTTAACTTATTTTTAATCACGACTCCTCGCTAATTAGCTTATTACCTCTCCCTAATTTATATAAATTCTATTTTAATTCGTATGTAAGGATAAAGTTTTTCGTGCCTACAGATTTTTTAGGTAATATTAGTGATGAACTATGTACAAAATTATAATTTTCTATTTTTCCTTGTATAATATGATACTAATACAGACATCAAACAAGTCAATGGACTTTTGGTTCTTGATAAAATTGTCTGAGTTTAATATATGTTGTAGATTATGATTTTTTGAACAAAAGTTTCTACAGGCGCAAGTCCCGAAAATCATCAGTTTTTGAGTAAATAATTATTTAAGTCGCCGATCCTGCAAAGGTTAGTTCGAGGGGCGACGCACTACAGTTAATGGATGTAGCTCGTTAAAAGAGATATGATCGGAAAGGGTTATGTCGGGTGCGTCTACCGTTCCTGACTATTAATAAGCGCAACATAAGATTATTCTAGTTCAATCAATAGTAGCGTAGCTCATTTACATTATTGTTCTATATGGAAAATTAATAGCCTCTGGTACAAGAATTCTCATACAAACAGGTAAGCTGCCCCTACTTTTTAACATAAAAATTCTTTAACAACTGTTAACATTACTGTTACAAGTAAAATCTATTTTGTAAGTTGTTATGATTAGATAAATCATTTACTGACAATGAATAGTTCCCTCATTTCACGTACTAATTATTTTGTTAGACTATTACTTACAGGTACAGTCAGCTTGGATCTTGACTCCACCACCACTTGCTCGTCCAGTTTCTAAATCCTTCTACTTGTAGATCCTGCGTTATTCTAAACCTCTTCTTGTGTCAATAATTGCTAATTTCCAGACACGAGATCAAGTTTTGTAAGGACAAATAACCATCTCTTGGAACACGTGATACTTTTGTCCTTACAATTTTTTTTTTGAAGAATAATAAAAATATATTTATTTTAAAATTACAAGGACAATGTTAAGATTTATAAGTTTAAAAATTGAAGAATTGTAATTAAAGATCACGTGTTAAAATCTTGTGTCAAATCTTGAAATCCATTAAACTATTCTAATTCGTTTTCGTTCCAAATGAACCCCAAACTTCTCTAACTCAAACGAAAAGTCTTTATATTTGATACACATAAAATAGATACATATCTAAAATTAGAATTCAAGGCTTCTTAAACTGACGTGTAACATCGGTGTATCCACATTAATTTTTTTTCCTCTTGCTTCAAATCTTTCCGTGCCGATTTTAAAATACGAAACTCAGGGGCAAATGTGCATCTGCAAAGAGGTGAATCACCTACAAGAATGCTCGTAGCTAAGGTACTACGACCATGCATGACTCACTTACATGCACGCTGGCCCACGCTGACCGGAAATGCAAAATAAAATATTTTTCTACAACCATAGATACAAAAGTTTAACTGGAAACAGTTAAACTGAAATATTAAATTCAGATATAATGTTAGATAAACATAAGGTTGAACATTAGGATAGCTTAGAATTAATGCATAGAAATAATCGAAAATATTATTACAAACCAGAATCATCACAAACAACCAGTACGTACTACACCACTAGCAAACAACTACATTACATATTAACTATAACAAATTTGGTACACAACTTTGGTAACCTTCAAAGAACTATCCGATTTTTACCATTCAAGTTAGCAAACTCATAATTTACAGAGTAACAATTTTTTCATCGAATTAATAATTTCATAAACACACTACAATAGTCTAATTTGTCATCTAGTTTATTGCTAACACCTTTTCCCGAATGTAAAGGAAAAACGGAAAATAACTCTTCCCTTTTTCTTGACTCGGAGAGAGAGTCCGTATGCCTGCCTCCAATAGGGGTAACAGAGTCCTGATTCCCCAGGGTACCACGAGACGACTCCCTCTCCAACTACTAGCAGCAGAAAAACATGTTTACCAAAATAATACCAAAATTCCGCATTATTTTCGTAACATTATAAACATTCAAACTACCGGTAAAACAAATTATGTTAACTCACAACAAGCAAAGCACTAGTATTCTAACAACTGCTATTCTTATTATCATTAATATGATTATTATTATTGTTATTATTATTATTATTATTATTGTTATTACTATTATTATAAATACCACCGCTAATTATAAGTTAGTACGGCCGCAGCCACCGTTTTGGCGCTTAAGTAGTAGTATTAACTAACAACTCACCAATCGTTTGTTCACCCTAGGATCAACCAAATTGTTAAGCGATTTTCACCGCTCTTTTTGCAATGAACTTAGCTGAACGAACAACCAATGTGTAGCATTAGTAAATATTAACAATACCTGGTCGTAATGTTAAGATTAAAATATATTGAAACTGTGTCAACTTTTGATGTAAAAGAGAAAGGAAGGGCATGAGTAAGTGAATCACCTTCCCTTCTCTTGACGCACAGAGGAGAACAAGCCGGATGTGGGATGTGCCAATTTCTGAGTGGCTAAACTAGAGCAGTTCTAGCCAATTAGATTTTCGGCTATTGTCTTTTCTTCAAAATTTTCCCCCGGTAAGTTTTCCTGCGTTTTTGAGCCAGCGCGTGACCGAGGTCCGCTTCTCGCAATAAAAAGGCCCATAGGCCCAGAGAAAAATTAGTTTGCAGTTCGTAGTTCAGAGTTTGACTCGACTTGAGTCGGCTCGAAGATAGCCCTTCAAAGTGGACTGAGTAATAAGAGTCCGCCTCTGCTACAACTCAGTCTACTGCGAAGTGAGGTAAAGCAATTCAGTTTGGCACGCGAAATTCGACGATACCCTTCGAAGTAGACTGAGTAGTGAGAGCCCGACTCTGCTACAACCCAGTCTTCTGCGAAGCGAGGACACAGTCGAATTTCGCTACCACCCTCGAACGATCAACTGGTTGCCAGAGTCCGTCTCTACTGCCACTTGATCTTCTTCGAGAGCGACTTACATCCACGCTGGTTCAACGTCTGAAGCAACTTTCACGTTTAAATAAAAGTAAGGGACCAAATATCATATTCTTTCTTTTGATCAAGTGTTTCCTTTTGCGCGAATACCATTACTCGTCATAGTATTGATACCCGTGGATCACCGGGAAGTATAAAGGTTTTTGTTTGCGCGAACGCCGTATTCGTACCCGTGGATCACCGGGAAGTGTAAAGTGTTTTTGTTGCGTGAACGCCATTACTCGCTATAGTATTGGCACCCGTGTATCACCGGGAAGTATAAAGTGTTTTGTTTGCGCGAATGCCATAGTATTGATACCCGCGGATCACCGGGAAGTATAAAGTATTTTGTTTGCGCGAATGCCATATTAATACCCGCGGATCACCGGGAAGTATAAAGTGTTTCCGCGAACGCCACTACTCGCCACAGTATTGGCACCCTTCGGTCACCGGTAATAGCAAATTAATCTCCAGTATAAAGTGTTTTTCGCGAACGCCATTACTCGCCACAGTATTGGCATCCTTCGGTCACCGGTAATAGCAAATTAGCCACGGACAATCCGTCTCCCTCCGTGGTAATAATACTATTAGAGTAACAACGAACGATTGAGTTAAGGCAAATGCCTACCGTGATATTAGTGTGTCAAGGTCAAATTACATACGATATCCTTACTCGTGACGGTGTTAACTGTTTTTAGATCGTGAATGAGGTATACACCGCTCTTGACAAAAGAAAGCCGCGAGCAAGTGCATCGGAATATTGCACAGCAGTCAGTCTTAGTCACGTGAAAGCAATTTTACCCCTTTTTGAGTAACGCGTCTTTAAGCTGAATTACCCTTTTAACCCCGCGTCCCACCTACGCGCCCAGTGTGAATCTCGAGCTATTGAGCGAAAGCTTAGGCTCAAATAATACGTTGCGCCGACGTAACAGACGTTTTAGAATAATTAACTCAAAAAAATGTGTAACTGAATTGAATTTATCATTTTATCTCGCTGACCCTACAGCGCTACCACACTATAAAAGCCCATATATGCGATGAAATAAGATTCTTGAATTTTGATTTTTATCGCACACTTAACACTCCAGAAAGAAATAAAATAAACGATTTTCTCAAAAATCAGACCAGCAGTGCTTTGCACACTTCTTGAGTATTCTATCCACTCTACTACGAGTGACCCTATCATCGATTAAGCTCTTTCTCCTTGTTCTAGTATAGTTTGTAATTTATGTTTAATAGTGATATTCATTATCTTAATATTATTAATTAGTCGATGAAACCCTACATAAATTAATAAATTATTCATTTGATTAACCATTTATTTTTGTATCATGATATAGTTTTTTTCAGAACTAAAAAATGATTCTTTTTTATGTAACCAGATTCTTCACAGCATAAGTGTTATTAATTATGTATAAACAGTTGATGGTAAAACTAAATTCAGTTTCCTACTATTTTAATTTTAATACTATTAATTTCAAACGATAGAATACCATGATGACTTTAGTATAGTGAATTTTATTATAAATAATTTTCTTACAACATGTAAAAAAAGATAGTATATTAATACTCAGTTTTGTTAAAAAAAAATTAAGTAGTTACAGATGTTTTATTATAATTTAAACGAAATTTTTTTTTTAATCAAATAATTTCATTAAAAATCAATAATTATTATTAAATAATAAAATAATGATTAATAGATAAACTTTAAAGTAAATAGGAAAAGTCATGTCTATTTGCACATGTTGAAATTTGTAGTTAAAGGGCATTCAATTTTTTAATTTCCTTACGAACTTGGTACACCTACGTTTAATGGGCCGTTAAAAAGTACTGATTTTTTCAGTACAAACAAACATTATTAACTTCATCTTTGAAATTTATTAATAAACATAGCAAAAGCCGCAACCATTCAAAATTGCTCAAGGTATAAAATAAAAGGTAGTGAAAAGGTGTTTTTGTGTTTTAAGTTATTTTTATGATACAAACTTTAAGTCCAATTTTTCTCTAGTTATAGTTTTTTCCTTCTACATTGTATTTATATGATTAAGTTATTCCTAATAATGTACCATTACATAAACCGTCTGACATACTTAAACATGTGATCAGCATTACTATTGTGCTTTTTTTTAAACTGAGTTCATGAATTCGTAAGCCTTTATGGATACTATTTAACATACCTATCGAAACATTGATATGAATATTTTTATCTGACTTATCAACTGCTTTCTACGTTGCGTTATCTTTGATGTACCAGGTTTCAGTTTCTCCAGATAATTTTTAAAGAATTGTTTTATTTAAGAAACCGGTGAACTCATTGTGATGTTATTATATTATATTATCAACGCAACAACTATTTAAATCAATATTTAAATCAATCAAATTTCAGTATTTTTAATATTTCTCTATACAATCAAGGTGGAAAATTTTTGGAAAAATTATAGCATATTTGCAAAATTATTACAAATATGTAGGATATATTTTTCGTTTTTTTGTCCAACAATAACCTTAAAAATTATTTTGAAAAACGCAAAATTGCGAACGGCAGATAGATGAACCAAACATAACTACTTATAATGTTTTCGAAGTTCTCACTTCTGCGGTGCGTCACATGTGTTTATATTACAGGTAACAGTTTGTTTGCAATATAGTTCTCGATGTAGTTCGTTGGTAAAAAGTTTTGGTAAATTTTTTGTACACTTCTGATTAGAATAAACCATACGAGAACTCTTTTCAGTATGAAGTCCAGGAAGCATGTGTATAATGACAAATTTTGTAAATTCCTCATTACCCAAAGAAACTTCAGCAGGAATAAGTGTATAAATTTTATTAGGTGCTATATTTTTAAACAGGATGTAGAGCTGTAAAACGTGTGCATGAGGTACACCACGTTCCTGTAATTCAATTGTACGTATGCTAGCACTTTACCAAAAATTTAATTTTTAATTTCATCTAAAAATAACAGTTATTTGAAATAAAATAATTTAACCATAATATTTGGAATATTATTTGGTGCCGTGATTTTAAATATTTAGATAAAACTTACTTTAATTTTTCCATTTATCATAACATGTTACTGATGTCAATGATTCTGGTCTACCACATTTTTTTCTTGTAGCTATTTTATGCTAATAGTGCTTCTTCATACATTTTTGGCTTTCCATGGATTTAGATTAAGATAGCAATATGAGCAGATATCCAAGTTATTCCCTTTTTTTTTAAATTTTTAGAGATATTAGATTCTCGTTTATTGATTGCATCTAATAACCCTTATAAAATTTTTTTGACTATTTCTTAAATGATTTAAATAGATGTATTTATTAACGACATGAAAATTTATGAAAAATTGTTAAGTCAATCTTCTCTCATATCATAATAGGCTAAAATTTTCGTTATCTGATCTGTAAGACAGTCTGTATTCATAATTTTAAAACACAGTAAGTCTTCCATTTTTTGTTAAATAATTTTCAATGTAACCAGTACATTAGTTAAAACATTTTACAGAAATAAATAATGGATTTACTATCTGATCAATAAAATTTGAGAGGTTGAATCAGATTTACTTAATAATTTTTCTTTAGGATACTTATCTGGTAATTCTTAAGGGTATACACATAAATAAAAATTTTCCAAAAGTCCCAAGTTTGAAACTATTTAAGTAACACATCCTGCTGCAGTAACACATCACAGCTTATTGTATGTGTGTTGTTGTGACCATTTTTTCGTAAAAAAAATTATCTAATAATTTGTTAAATTGTCAACATATGTGATTTGATGTAAATGTTTGTGCTTCTTGGTTATTTGATTTTTCTTTATAATCTTCGTCAAAGTTTTGATGTGCTCTTTTATAAAAAAACAATTATTTAAAAATCAATTTGATAGTAAAACTACTGTCTTCTTGCTTCTTTGCCATAATTAAGAAAATTTAAAAATCAATCTACTTCAAGTATTCATAATGGGCCTGTGTTGGGTTGTTAGGGGTTTGTGTGTCATGACTTACACAAGCAATAATAAAACTTACGTATCGGGGTGCGTGGGATCAGTAGAGTTTTTTAGTGTACTACTGGACTCACTTAAGACTTGTTTTGAAGCCTCGAGCAGTGAGGGTAATTGGTCTAGAATGGCTCAATAAGTTAAAAATTGGAATCAAGCAGCAAAGAGTAGTGAGGCAAAACAGACAAATTTTACGAAAAGATGACATCTCTGAAGCAGACAAGTAGCTCTTTACGTAAAGGACACGCAGCTATGCAGCGTAGAACAAAATTAGTAAGGTGACTACTACGTTCGTAGCACACACGAGAAGTAGTTCGACGTCCAATGACCTTGAAAAGGAACGGTGAGCTTCTTAAATAAAATCTTTGTTGACTTAAGTTTCCAGCAAACGTAATTGCCTCTATACCTCAGAGTTATCTTCTCTGGCCTGTTATTGTAGCACCACACTGATTGGGAGGAAAACTACAACGTTTGAAGCTTTGGAGCTAGTTGTAGAGCTCTTTTCCAACGTCTCCTGATATAACGTTGAAGACGTGGTAGCGAAAATGTATTTGTTGGCAAGGTAGTTTAAATTGAGGTGGCCCTTAAAAGAACCAATGAGATTAATGGTTAAGTAGGCAACGTAAATTCTTATATTGGCCCCGAAAAGGGCCAGTGGTGAAACTTCTAGCTATTCTTTATCATTATTCTTGATCATGGAGAGCTGGTTGCGGGTATCTTAACTCTTACCCTCGAAGTCTCTGTGTACGGAGACCGCGACGGAGGGAGGTACGCTGCTGACCAAAAAATATCTCGTCTTTAGCTCGTTCCCCGGATAACCAACCGCTCATCGTTTTTCAGGAAAGTGGGCCTGGAGAATACCTTCTTTGTAGGTATGCCGTTGGGAGGACCACTACGAAGGAGGCCATTGAAGCTGCCCGTACTTTTCAGGGCTATCTTCCCTGGTTTGCATTTAAAGTAGAAAATTCGTTGACGGCACCAGGCCAGTTAGTTGAACGGCCAGAAAGCTCTGAAGTGTTAAGGCAGGTTGTGCTCTAGCTAGACATGTCTCCTGGTATTCCGCCGGAGACGGTGACGTTCCACACACGTTTCCATGTAAATAGTAGATTACGACACTTGGCCGGAAAGTTTATGGCTGCGAGGTTATGACGGACGAGGCGAAGCTGAAGCCGTCATAAGTCGCATGCCATCGACTCAAACTGTTCGGCCGAGTATCGTATAGTACTTTTCTCCCTGCCCTAGCCGAAAGTACGTTTTTAATTAATAATACCTATACACATAGCATATGTTGATATGCATGGGTATTAAGGATGTATGCGCAACTAGTGTGAGCTTACGAGCTGACAGCTCGTTGCTCGATTATGCTTGCTGCTGTGCTGCATGTATAAATGATTGAATGTCTTTCATTTCTCGAATATAGAATTTTACTTGTCAGTTATTATTTTATTCAAAAATTGAAAAATTGACTTAAATTTTCATTCTGAAGTTTTAAAAAAATGGTAAAAATTTTCTTGAGACTCCGTTAACAAATTCAAAGCTAGTTTGATAAAATTACATATTGTTTCTTAAAGTTTACTAAGTGTTCCTTGTCCATATGTCTTTTGATTTACTTTATTTTCTTCGCATCTTGATGTACACTTTATATTGCACAAATTTCAGCTCTTCTACAAATTAAAAAATGTTTCGATTTGATGTATAAAACTTTTCATTTAAATACGTATGGAAGGATTCACAATTATTTGTAGTACGGCAGATCGAATTAAGCCCAAATCGTTTGAGAAAGTCATAAAATTTAGTCACTTTTGCATTACTGGGTGTCATAGTTATTAAATCTTTAGTAAAACATTCGTCCATCATGTCAGGGTTTAAAAAAAGCAAGCCAAAAAAGCTTGAAAAAATGCCTATTTCAGAATTTTTACATTTATAATTAAGTTCAATGACCTATTGTTCTTCTAAATGGTATAGATGTACATTTCTCCTTTACGTTACGTTGATTTAAAATTTCATTATTATGCTCATATTAAAACATGTATTACTTCAACCAAGTGCTGTACTAGTTAATATTCTACCGCAATATGTATGTTAGGTGTATGAAAACCAATTTTACCATACGCTTCAATGATTCGGGAACCAATTTGACCATAAGCCCTAATGACTCAATGAACAGCGGGAGTATACGTGACTTTTCATAAATTTGGTAACCAATATGTCTACCCCCGTATACTGTATACATGTATACGTGTTGCACGACCTGGTCATTACATACACATTCATATGCATACATGTATGTAAAAAAACCTGCATAAAGTATTAAATATTTATAATACGACAACTTTACCTTTAAAAGCAAAGAAAAATTTAGTACTTCGGAAGGGAAGCAAAATTGGCTAAAAAAAATCATTTTCACGCGTTTTCTAAGTGAGAACTACATGATCAAGATGCACAAATATAGAGAAGTTGGACTGCACAAACATAACCTTAATTATTTCCTTTTTTGACTGTATCTTAAAAAGAAAGGGTAAAAATTTTTTTTCTTTTTTATGCCTTATTTGAAAAATTATTTGATTTATTTTCCATTCTCTATCATGTATTATAAAAATAATTGTCACGCGACCAAAATCTATATTTTTATTATTAATTTTAAGATTAGTAGAAATTAGTTATGAGCACAAATAGATTTTAATATTAAATTATAAATAATCATAGTAAACGAATTGACTGAAAAATTACAACTTTACAATGGATAATAGCCATACGTCTATTGTTTTCCTCAATTGCAATCAGATAATATGTAGAGTGGAGTATTTTACCTTCATGGTTGCCAAAATTCAAACAAATTTGTATTTGTCGGATACAATGATATTAACAAGAATTTATTGTACAGATATGGTGTCATATCAAATGCACGAATAGTAATTTTCAGTGGAAGGAATTTTTGTCTCGCGTAACTGGATAAAAGTACCTTTTTTCAAGTCAATGGTTAAACTTTTTATTTCGCACTCACTACATAAGCAAAAATTTGTTTATATATTGATACATCTATCATAGCAAATATGTAAGTACTTAGAATGCGCGAATCACATGTAACATAAGTATGTGTATTTTATGCACGCGCGTGCTCGAATACGTAATAATAAAAATTCTTTTACTATTTTAATGTCGGATTCTTAAAGACCTATTGAAATAAAGTATAATCTAATTTTTCCAGTTTCTGTTGTACCGAGTTTAATAATATTTAAGTTGAAAATTTTACTTCTGCCGGGGGTCCCAAGACCCATACTTGGTTTTTTTATCAGCAGTTTTTTTGTGGAACGAGCTCATATCAGTTGCAGCGGACTATGTTGGTTAGGGGATTCGTGCAACTGTAGTTATCCAATTGTTACTTTTGTATGAACTGTTATGTATTGATTGAAGCACGATTTTAAGAAAAAGCTCGGATTAGCGATAAAAATTGACGATCTTTCCTTTGCTGAAATAGAAGCCGTGATTCACTTATAACTTTAAAAATAGTAGTTGTCGTACCATGGGCACAAAGGCAAAAATGTTTGCCCCGAGGGTGGAGCTTTTGTATGTTGGTGCGGAAGGTATGAAAGTATGAAAGTTTTTCTTCTGAAGATGCATTGAATAAGCTCAAATTTGAAATCTTATCTAAGCATGGAGTTGCTCATGAAAAATAATTCCTAGAGATACTTTCAATACGGAAATTTTAATTAACCGTCCTTGAATGACCATGGTAGACACATTTTTTGAGTCATACGATATAATGTTAATTTTTTTTGCTTTGACCATGTTTGAATGGTGTTTAAACGTTTTTTCACGATTCTATATTGTGTTTTGTTAAATGAATGTCCTTGTATTACAATTTTACTATTTTTTTTTTTATACTTAATTACTTATGATTAAAACATTTATTTACTGAAAAGTAAATGTATCAATATACAGCCAATGTACTACCTACTAAGAAAAATTGTATACCTGCTCAGGAATGTAGAAATGTTTTAATCGTTCATAGCATACTTATTTTCCTTAACGCTGTACCTTCGCGTTAAGAAGTAGTATTTTTAGATTTATTTCAAGCTAGTGATTTGTATTTCCTAGGAATAAAGTCAGTGTGCAAACATATTTATCTATATAACACAGAGATTGGGTAAGGTACTTCAGAGTTCCGTAACAAATTAGATTTTATAATATCGCTGAATTCTTGTGTATTGTGTTATTTTTTTAGGAGATGCATGCAATTATTTAACTTAGTATAATTACTTACAAAAATAAAAAGTTTTATAGCATCATGACATATAGTATTATAAGTAATTCAATACTTTATAAATTTTAATTTTGGTTTAAGAAATACAAATACATGTATTAAAAGATTTAACTGTGTTTTTAATATAAATAGATATTTTTTGAAAAGCGTATTATATGAAACCTATGTTTTAGTATGATACTTGAATTATTTAGTAAACTTGGTATTGTATAGTTACTTCAAAACCTCAAAAATTTTAACGTAAATGACCATAACTTTCGCTCAGGCTTTTGAATTAAGTTTACAGGTTCAAAGACCTTTTTTAATAGTATTAAAAATTTCTGTCTGAAAATTAATCTCAACTTCTTTTTATATTGTGTAACCTGTGCTATAAAATGTTTTACTCTGATAAAGAATTTAATTTAAAAAGAAAACTGATCTCAAACTACTATTTTGCTAAGAACTACGTTATTTACTAGGGGAGCATATCTTTCATTTCCTACTATTTACTTGCTAAGGACGTACAGAGTTTGTATTAATTTCTTACTAGAACCTAATAATAACTTAAAAAATTTACCATTAAACGGAATGATACTATATCGTTCTAAAATATAAGAAGTAGTCTGATATTATTATACATGCTAAGTAATAGTATAAAATTTTATTACAGTTTAAAAATTTTTCAGACAGTGAACAAATAATAATAAAATAATGTAAATCATTGCAATATCACAGTTTTGGCTAGCGATTGAGGACGAAACAATTACTTTCCTTTTTTTCATATCCATAAATTTTTTTTTTTAATACACTCCATACCACTCTATAACAGTAGTACCAACTGTAAATTTCAACAGTAGTTGAACTTGCTTGGTACGGAGAAAGTGTGAATGTATGTGTTAGTACAATATAATTGCACTTTCACACGCGTGAAAATAAAATAATCATATTTAAAAAATGCAGTAAATAGTTGAAGTTCAATTTATAATATTTATAGTCACATGAGTAAATGGTGCTTCGAAATAAACATATGAATTGTTCAGTGTCTTAAAAAATGTCATGAATTTTTTTTGTAGCTCAGGAAGAAGACACATAGTTTGTACATTATATAAAATATGTCATTTTGTTGCTGTCTTTCCCTCTTTTGCACGTGCATATTTGTATGTAAGTTTGTATGTATTTATTCAGTCAAATTATAAAAAAGGTTCAACGAATTTCAATAATCCAAGGCTTGGAATTATTTCTCTCATTTTCGTGAGAGTTCAAAAAATTACAATTTTGTACGATATTAAGGTGCTAATTATAATTTTTGTGTCCCTAAAAATAGATTCTTATTAAAACTATTGACTTACAATTCTGATCTTATTTTTAAATTATTAAATGAGGTTCAATAATCTTGCTTAACTGTTTTCTCGTAATATTGACATAATATATATGTCTGATAGGCTATGTCTTAGTAAGTTAACTTTATGATACTTAATTTTAAGTTAGTATGACTATTTATCTTTGTGTATTATTTTTTTAATCTATGAATGAATTTTAACTTTATTGACTTTATGTCTGCATAATGAAATTTGCTGATATAACTTTGCTGATATATGCTAATTTTTTCTGCAAGTCACTGTACATCTTTGTTTTAATACGATGACTTCCGAAATTTCATATTTTAGTATTTTTTTTTGTTTTAGGGTTGTGTCATCGTTTAAATCTATTCTTATATTTTTCGATTTAAAATAGTTTAGGTCCCCATTCTCATGGTTTATTATTACTTACAACTACGACAGTTTTATTATTATCATATACCAAATCTTGAATACAAAATTAAAATGAAGAAATCGAACTAAAATCTAAAAATACATTCTATAAATTAGTTCTTATGCTTCACTAACTATTTTTTTGTTTTTATCTCAGTGCTTTGAAATTTCTCTTTTTTTTTTTTTTTTTTTTTTTTTTTTTTTCTCATTCTTACATCTTACTTTCAGATAAAAATGAGTTTAGTTGTTAGTGTGTTATCAGTAGAAAATTCAATATCTTAAAACGTAAGCAATAAATACGATTCACATATTTAATTTGAAAATAATTAAGAGAAATCTAAATCTTTTAAAAGCGACTGATAAGACTTTGTACTGTTGAACATTTGATTGAGTCTATTCCTAACACTAACTTTTATGATCACTGGAACAGGTAAGTAACTTTAAAGCGTACTATATACAATTTTTAACATAGCAGTGCTAGTAAAAATATGTCAAGACAAGGTCCCTAAACTTTCATTAAAGTTACTTTTATAAAAAAAAAAAAAACCAAAATTCATTTAACTGCCGATTACCAAATTTTAGATGATATTTTATATTCCTAATTTTCGTTACATCAAAGTATAATAGTAGTATAAAAAAGAGTATTAAAATTATAATTGTATCCAAAAGTATTTAATCATCGTTTTTTTGTTCATATTTTGATAAATTGAAATAAAGCATTAATATTTGCTGTAATGATCCAGAATTACTATAGTTGTTGTTATAAATACGAGAAGAAAAACATTTGATACTGATGATATGTGCTTGACAAGTTAAAAAAAATTATAAATTATTCAAAACATAATGTTATCGTCACTTCCCATAATGAATACACTTAATTCTCAAACAACAAAATTTTTAATCATTTACCAAAAAAAATGAACACTAACTATAGCATAAATCATGGAACTTATAAAGAAGTTGATGAGTCTGACGATGATATCTTACTAATATGTAAAACAACATCACAAAAACCGTTGTTATCTCTATTCACAAAAACTACTCAGCCGATCGTGCTTAAATTTAGTATACTAATTCTTAGCACTTCCTACATAGTTTTAGTATAGTTTTTATCTTTAAAAAATCAATAACAATAGCTATAAATAAGCTCAAAAATTTGCAAAAATTCGCTAGCTTTTGCTTTGGTTCAGTAGAATCGGCTAGGTGGCGTAAAGATACAATCAAAGCTACCTGCAACAGAAGTAAGTGGATCTGGTTATAATACCCCTCAAGCAAATTATTAAATACCATAAACGTTTACCAGTATTGCATCATGAATATATTTTTGAGTCTAGCAGCTGAGTATCGCGGCTACCGATGACAACTTT
Source organism: Copidosoma floridanum (assembly GCF_036245765.1). NCBI lineage: Eukaryota > Metazoa > Arthropoda > Insecta > Hymenoptera > Encyrtidae > Copidosoma > Copidosoma floridanum. The sequence goes on from NW_028321897.1 coordinate 29,342,264, forward strand.
TCTACAATTTACAAGTGACTTACGTCGAATTTTATCCTGTATCTCAGCATACTCATGGATGTATATTCTCTAGGCCCACTTCTCCAACCAACAGAGAGCTGTTAGTTATTCGGGGAGCGACCCGAAGACGAGATATACTTTGGCCAGTGGTGTACTTCCCTTCAGTATGATCTGCATACGCAGGGCTCCTAAGATAAGAGTCAAGCTACCCACAGTCGGCTCTCCATCATCAAGTATAATAATATGGAATGACTGGAAGTGTATCACCACTGGCCTTTTTTAGGGCCATCATAAATTTGTACGTTCCCTAAGTAACCATAAATCTCATCAGTTCCTTTGAGGGCCATCTACCGTTAAACTAACTTGCCCACAAATACATTTTTGCTACTATTTTTGGCGATGATTCGTCCACTAAAAGACTATAGAAAGCCGGCCATTATTCAACCAAGTCAGTTATTTACTGGCAGTCGTCACGAGCGGAGTTGTTCGTTGCAAGGCTGGCACCGCGATGACCGACGACCCTATATTACCCTTTTGACTCTAAGCATTTAGCCGAGGAGGAGCTTATGGATGAGTTTTTCTAAAAGTTCAGCAAGGCAGTGGAAAGCCTGTGGATTATTCGGAAAGTTGTGGTGCTTGGTGAGGGCCTTCGGGGTTTTTCTAAAAACTGTGGAGTGTCAGCGGTGAATTGCTTCTATTTTTTTGCCCAACCGCATGACAAGTCCCATAAATTTTAGACTACCTTTAGATTGAATTAACAATCAAATAGCATTTTTAGAATGTGAATCCGACAAAAAAAATTAAGAGAAGTAGATATCTTATAATGGAATGAAGCGTCAATGATTCCGAAAAAAGGTTTGGAAATAGTGGATGGAACATTGAAAGATTTTCGTGATAATGATTCACATTTTAAAGGAAAAACAATATTAGGTGGAGATTTCAGACAAACTTTACCGCTTTTAAAAATAACTTCAAAATCAGCTTTTACAGAAAAAGAAGAAAATAAGGTACTCTTATTTATGAAAACTTTTCAATATTTTTGAATAAAATAAAACAAAAATCACCGAATGAAAAATTATTTTCATTTTCATAGATATAGAAGGTAAAATTGATTCGTTTACAATACCATATGAATGGAAAACGAAAGCCTTTGGTTGTAAAATTTTTAATAAACAAATATTTCTTTCATAAATTGAGTTATTTTAACATCACATAACGAATACACTCAATTAATAAACAATAAAGTATGAAACACTATGGAAGGAACTGCTTCATCCTACTACAGTATTGATTATGCAACAACACAAGAAACATATGAATTTGACGAAAATATGAATTTATTTTTTTTTAAAGTTTTAATCGCACTTTATGGAGGCTTACCACCTCATGCAATAAAATTAAAAAAAAAAAATTAGTAGTTATGTTGATAAGAAATTTAAGTATCATAGACGAATTATGTAATGAAACTCGTTTATACGGAACAAAATTATATAAGTATAAAATTAAAGCTGAAATCATTACAGGTTAAAACAAAGAACAAACAGTATTTATACCGAGATTCATGAAATATCGGGGATTATTCTTGTTTACTTTTTATTTTACATAAAAAAGAGTTTCTATTAATTTTGGCTTTTTTTACGACAATAAGCAGATCACAGGGCGAATGGCCAGATCCTATAGGATTATATTCAAAAAAAACCTTTATTCTCCCATGGCCAATTGTATGTAGCTTTATCTTGATGAACAAATTCAAAAAATATTTTTATTCAAAATGATTCTAAACACGAATCAAAAATAAAAATTATGGTCTGGCATAAAATTTTTAAAATCTACCAATATTTGTGATAAATACCGATGTCGTAATCATATCGTGACATAAAAATATCTATTATAAAATGTATTATATCCTTAAGACATTTAAAACTTTTTATTTTCAGACATTAAGATTTTAAATGTAAGTATTGCATGTTAATATTTAAAGATTACTGATTAAACATTAAAAAAAATTCAACGGAACACTTGAAGAAGCACCAATTTGAAAAAATCTACATATGTGACACCTGCAACAACAGTTATAAAAGATTTAATTACTTAAAAAGGCACCGCGTAGGACACGAAAAAGCCATCAACAAAAATATTTGTCGACAATGTGGAATAGGATTTTGTAAAAAAGTTTCTCTACAGAGACATTTGAATCTACAAAAAATTAAATACGTGATTTTTAAACAATAAACTTTGTCAATTTAATAAATGCCTTGAAAAAACTGCAATTAACTGTTCTAAAATGTAAACATACATGTACCACTTAAAAACTCATTGGTTTATGAGCTATTTTATTTCTAGACAATATTGTTCATTGGGCAAGAGGGAAAGTGTGGGACAGTATGGAGAATGGTCGGGAAGCGTGGGGAAGGGTGGGGCAGCTTGGGAAAGCTTATAACAACTGCTTAAGCTCAAAAATAAAAGAAAAATGAGGTAAATCGTGGGGAAAGGTGAGGAAGCGTACGGAAGGGAGGGGCAGCGTGGGGAAGGGTTGGGCAGGTTGGGGAAGCAAATCTTAGGGTGGAGTGAAAACATCTGCATAATATAAGAAGATATATATATATATATATATGTTTCTATACAGAAATGTAAAAGTCTAAATTATTATTTTTAAAGACAAAAAACAATATGACTACAGTTGTTTAAAAGTCAAATGAATGATACAGACACTGTTTGATTAAAGTTTCCTATGTTAAAAAACGATGGGTCACGTGATAAAGCCTGTTAATTCGTTGCGTGATTGGCTGAGACTGATCAAGCGCGGGTAGATTTGAAAATGAGATTTTGAAAAATCTGTGAACAATCATTTTAATTTGTAGGTTGATAAATATTACAATATTACGTGTTACGACAAAGATATAATTATTGTACTTTTTTTTTAAATACAGAAAATTAATGTTTGAATAAATTTTAGAGGTTGGCGCGTGAAGCGTGCAGGGGGCGCAGCCCCCAAGTTTTATTAAAAAAAATATTACATACATGTACATAGATGAACACAAAAAAAATTTTAAATAGAGTGTTCAACGATTTTGTATCTGTGTTTTTTCATTGTTACTGACAAACCCTTTGAAATTGAATTAACAAGTCTGTGTTCTTATATTTTATTAAATAAGTTAAAAATAACTCATCTGGTAACAAATACGTACAAGAGAAATTACATTTTTATGAAGGTAATATTTTATGAAGGTAATAACTTGTAAAGCATGTAAAGAAACGAGGCTATAGAAATACATTAAATAGAAAGCCTGAAAAATCGAGACAAACAATAAAAGAAACCTATATTTCATACTTAGCTAAGGCTACTTGAAGTCAATGCTTTAGAGATATTCGTATTAAAGAGAAATTCATATTTATAATTTTTTTTAAATTTCTAATCAGTAGGAAGTTTGTTTATAGTCTGGAATTGTAGACATTGAGTATACTTATGTACTGTTTCTTACGTAGGTCTATCTGTAAGAATGAATTTACAATAACAACTATGCATAGTTAAAAAAACACTTACTTCTCTGTTTAATATTTTTTTTAATTTTATAAGATCAAAAAAAGTGCTTGTGTACATTCGTACTATGTGGTTGTAAAATGGCTCAACAAAATAAACCATAAAAGAGACACCGCTAGTTAATAAAAAGTAAAACTGTGTTTAAATTTTTACAGAAAAAATGTTGAATCTAATTGAAGCAATAAAAACACCAAAGTGCTTGGTAAATTTCGTTGACATTATTAGATGCTACAATACAGCTTTACAATCGCTTGAATGTTAGATTTTTTCTAAAAATTTTAATAATCGATAAAACTAAAAAATAATGAATGATGTGATTCTTAGTTCTTATAGGACTTGTAAATAGAAGTCAATTAATTGTTAATTGACAATATTTAATAAATTATTGGCGATTAAAAACGATGTCAACTCATGTTGCCTTTCATTAATAATGACAAATTTTTCTATTAACTTACTTATTTGTTGCTTAAAGTTTTGTACTTTAGCAGTCCTGCATCTGGTATTTTCTAGGATGTCTAGACAATACGTTAAGAATTATTTTTCTACTTTGCCTAAAATAACTTCAGGTTCTATTTAATGCTTTGACTTTATTATTTTACAATAATAAGTAAAGATACAGATACATTAACAGAAATACTAGATTCGGTGGAAGTAAGTAACTACTTCTTTGTGTCAGACATCTTTAAACCAAAATATGATGGTGGTCTGAGCTTTGTGAAAAAAACTGATCATACGTTATTCAGCTGTGTTAGTTGAAGTTGTACATTCAAACATATCTATTAACACGGCGTTTGATTAAGTTTCCGTCAATAAAATCAGTACATTGCATCTAGACTATGAAAAAAAGTCTCATTGTATCGTTAAAGGTTAATAATAAATATAGAAGTTAACGCTGAGTTCTCTCATATTTTAAAATTTGACTAAAGTTTTAACTATATAATTTATACATAACTGTATAATTTTTATCATATCGCAGATATAATACTATTACAGTTTATTTAAATTTCTCACGAATGCTTTTTTATTCAACGGTATACATGAAAGGAAAAATAATCATCTTCAATATTCCTGCTCTTAAAAACAGCTTCGTGCAAAAAGACCTTAGTTTTGCGCAGTTTCACGGTACCTAGCTGTTGTACGTTATACATAAATAATATTTGACTTCTGAGTTAAGAATATATATCAAATAAATTAGACAATATTACTAGTAGACTAATTAATTTGTTTTAAAATATTTATGTAATGCAGATATTGAGTATGTGAAAGCATAAATATACTTATTATTTTTCTAGTATTTAGACATAAGCCTTTAACAGCTCAGAATGGAAAAACAAAACTATGACATAATAATAGTATTACTATTTTAGCTGAAACCCTTTTTTTGAAATAATATTGTTCTTGTGTTATAGGAAAAGAACATGTCTGCAGGTTCATTGGCTGTGGAAGAAATGATAGGTTCAACTATGTCGTCATGCAACTTCAAGGAAAAAACTTAGCGGAATTGCGTCGTGCTCAACCTAGAGGAGCCTTTTCATTGTCAACTACACTGCGTTTAGGTCTTCAAATTGTAAAAGCAATAGAAAGTATTCACCAAGTGGGCTTCCTTCATAGAGACATTAAGCCTGTAAGTTGTTTTTAACTTAACAGATAAAACCTTTTTAAATCTTTCGTATGTAATTCTTCACTTCACTGCTTGATCACTATACTTATAAAGGTAATTTTTTTCGTTTGTTGAGCGTAATACTGATTAACTGAATACACTTAATAGATGGTAACTAAATTTTCTCTTAATGTTTTCTCCATGATAATATTAATTGTGTTATTTTTGAAGTGAGAACTTCTTGAGGCGTGCCTCGGTTGAGGACCAAAACGGTAAAACGTACGTGCGTACGTACGTATATACTTATATATACTGCAGCTCGGGGACGCTCAAGTTTCATCAATCGCCTTCGTATTCCGATACATATATATAGTCAGCATGTAGTTCTATGCATATTACTATTGCTGTGATGCCGTGCCGTAATGTGTTACTACGTGCAGTGTCCACGAATACATTGTATAGTGTATACATGCACGTCTGTATGTGTGTGTAATTTGTTAAGAAAAACAGAATTATGAATGCAACTTAGTGCTCTCGATTTCTGCAGAAAACCAAAGATGTGACCTCCATAGTACCGCCATTGGAACTGACTTTCTGCGGCAAGAGTTAATGCACGCCAAGCGGTAAATTCAAGCATACTAAAAGTAACTAACCAAATCATCTTCAACCATCTAACCAAATAACCCTATACTCCAAACAAGCAAAACCCAACACTATTTAAAAAATACTCTCAACTTATAAACATATTAATAAATTATACTCGAAAGGTTGCAAACCTTTTAAATAAAAATCAAAATAACTTGCATGACATGAATAACATAAGCTAAAATAACCAAAGACACCAAAGAGCTTACTATCCAATTTATTAATTAATAAAAATATAATATATTACTACAGCCCGTATCCTCATATGACCAAAGGCGCTTTCTGGTCAGTTAATAAATTATTAGAATAAAAAATAAATGACACGAGTGCCTATAACGCAATGACCTGGGGCGCTTACAGGCCATTTTCTTATTAGATAAACGAAGTGCCTATCACAAGATGACCCAGGTCGCTTACTGCCAGCTTTGTTTATAAATAAACTAAGCGCCTATCCCCATACAACCCAAGGATCTTACTGGCCAGTTTATTAATTAATAAAATAAACATTAACAACCCAAGCGCCTATCACCAGATGACTCAGGGTGCTTACTGGCCACTATGTTTATAAATAACCCAAGCGCCTATCACCAAATGATCCATAGTGCTTACTGACCACTTTGTTTATAATAAACTAAGTGCCTATCACTAGATGACCAAGGGCACTGACTGTCCAGTTTATTGATACATAAAATAAAAATCACTAACACAAGCGCCTATTACCAGATGACCCAGGCTGCTTACTGAAAAGTTTATTAATTAATATAATAAAAATTGACATCACAAGCGCCTATTACCAGATGGTTCGGAGTGCTTATTCGCCGTTTTATTAATTAAAATAATAGAAATCAACAACACAAGAGCCTACCACCTAATGACTCAGGCCCTTGCCGGCCAGTTTATTAATTATTAAAATAAAAATCCACAACACAAGTGCCTATCACTAAATAACCTAGGGCGCTTCCTGGCCAGTTCATTAATTAACAAAAAAAATTAATAACACAAGCGCCTACCACCAGATGACCTAGGGCGCTTACAGGACATTTTGTTAATAAATAATCTAAGTGCCTATCACCAGATGACCTAATGTTCTTACTGGCCAGTGCATTGGTTGATCGAATAAAAATTAACAAAACAAGCCCTTATCACCTGATGACCCGGGCCCCTGCTGGACATTTTATTAATAATTAAGCTAAGCGCCTATCAGCAGATGACTCAAGGTGATTACTGGCCACTTTGTTTATAAATAATCTAAGCACTTTTCACCAAATAACCTGAGGTTCTTACTGGCCAGTTTATGAATTAATAAAATAAAAATTAACAACTCAAGCGCCTATCACTAAATAACCCAGGGTGCTTACTGGCCACTTTGTTAATAAATAAACTAAGCACCAATTACCACATGACCCATAGTCCTTACTGGCCACTTTGTTCATTAATAAATTAAGTGCCTATCACCAGTTGACTCGGGGCGTTTACTGGCTACTGTGTTTTTAAATAAACTAAGAGCCCACTACCGGATTACCTGGGGTGCTTATTGGCCATTTTATCAATCAATAAATTAAAAATTAACAAGACATGCGCCTATTACCAGATAAATCGGGCACTTGCTGGCCAGTTCATTCATTCATAATATATAAAGTTGTTTTTTTATCTCTTCAGTATTCTTTGTCTAGACCCTAACAAACCCACATTAACCCTTTACATCATTTTCTTGCCTACAGCATATTTGCTGCCTGTCTTAAGTTTTCGATCCGATTTCAGTCGAAAAACGTAGATGGTCTCAATGAACACAAAAATTTTTATTATATTTGTAGTATTTATATATTTACTTATATAATAATATTCATAAAATATATGAAATAGTAAGCTTATTAATTTATCCGTATTGATTTTTTTTTGTATTCGTGAGAACGTAGTTCCTGGTGCGACAAATTTTTTAGTAAGTTATGTCATTGTTAAACTGTAATTAAAACTTCAATTTCTCTATGTTTATTTAAGATATAACATGAATACGTATATGAATCTAGTTTATTCTCTCTTATGTTATGTGTTCAAAAAATATTAGTACAAATTTTAGCTACAACTTAACACGGACGTTGATTGTTACCTATATATCTCATTCTAAAAGCTAGCATGTCTTTTATTTATGGTCATTGGCTCATACGTGTTTAAGAAACTCTTGAAACATTTTATTTTATTATAAATAAGTTTTTATCTCACTTTACTCTTTAGGCTAGAAATGTATTTTCTACGTTAAAATAGTACTTAAACCATATCAGAATTATGTACATGCATTTAGAAAATATGTATATTAATGTATATAAAGCAATTGCATATTTTTAATTGAAGGCTTATTAAATTATTATTAATTTTAAAACGCAAATTAAATATTTTAAAATTAAGGTAAAGTTATACGTATCTTCAATGTAGTTCTGTATAATATAAATTTAAACGAATTGTAATGGATTGTTTTAATAATACATCTTCAGTTTTAGCTGTATGCGGCCTGAAGTTACCCAAAAAAAGCTACAGCTTTTGGTACATAATTCTAAACGCCCCATAACACCTATGTAAAAATTTAAAATTGTGGAGTTGCTATTTAATTGAATTAGCAACATGCTTTGTTATTTCAGCTACGAGTTACTTGAGATTTATTTCACCATAAATTTTAACCTGAATGCAATGACTTAGTTTTATAAATAGTGATACAATTTATAAGAGGCCAAGTAACGAAGAATAACAAAATTAAGAAACGTTAAGTTTTTGTGGCTTTTACGGTATTACTTAATATTCCTTTATTCCTTCTATAAAATAAATAAATTTTTTTCATCTAGACAAGATTGTTTTTTCGAAAAAGTAGTATAATGAGGAATAAAATACAATCACTTATCATTCATATTAACGTGCGATAATACTTTTTTTTGTCTGTTAACGCAAGGTATTTTTCTTTCGTACGTGCCCTTTGATGAAAACAATTTTTTCTAAAATGGGTATGGTTTTCCACTGTTAGTCTGATGATTTAAAAATCTGTAATGATTTTTATAAATAAAGTTTTACTAATCGTACGTAGTTTTTTTGTTGTCAAACATATTACTATCTATTTTAATCAACTTTTTAAGTAAAACAATAAAAAAAAAAAAAACATGACAAGTTAATAGATAGTAACAAAGAATGAAATATGTATAATTATTCAAATCAGCTCTGTTTGCATGAAGTCTAATATTTATATGTTGCAATTGGCACTTACGAGTAGGCATGCAAAGCTTGCAGAGAGCAAAGCCCTAATTTTGTGTGTGTGTGCGTGCGTGCGTGTGTGTGTGTATGTATGTGTGTCACTACAGGTGAGTTATGGAATTATAAGTACATAGCGGCCCCCTGTCTCGGCTTCGCCCGAGACTCACTAAATGGAACACCGTAGTGTGTTGACATGTAATATGAAACGTTTTCAGTTAAAAATTTTACATCTAGTTTTGACACTTCTCAGAACAAAAATCTTGTTATTACAAACATATTTGTTCGGAATGCATACAATTTATTTGGTCAAGTAAAAAGCTGTTAAAAGTAAGAAAAAAAATTATTCTGAAAAGTACCGCGCATTCCTTATATCATAAAATAATCGTTGGCCTTAAAAGGCCGTTGATTTTCAGTTTCTCCTTTATAATCTACGAACAGGGCTATTTTTTAAACCGGTAAAGATTCGAAGCTCACAAAAAATACATCATTAAAACATTTTTTTCTCTTATTTCACAAGTGTATTACCAGAGCAACATAGTCCTAGAGCTTAATCTCTACGTTTTTTATCGCAACAAAAATACAAATACATATTCTACCTATTTCAAAATGTAGAAGATTCAAGAAATAACTATAAGGGTTATAGTGACAAGCTGATCCCTCTCTTAATAAATTTTTTTGTCATTTTCTTGACGCCTAAAATTGTATTAATAACATGGATTTGAAGTTTTCATTCTGATTCGACTTCTTGCGACTTGGCATTGTTGAGACTCTTGTGAGCCCTAAAGGCTATTTTTTTAACTTTATCAGGTTGTAACATATTTGTAGGCAAGGTAGTTCGACGTCCGATGAACCTGAAAAGGGCCGGCGAGCTCCTTAAGTAAAGTCTTTCTTGACTGAAGTTTCCAGCAAACGTGACTGCCTGGATACCTCATAGTGATCTTCTCGAGCCTGTTATTGTAGCACCACATTGTTTGGGAAGAAAACTACACCGTTTGAAGTTTTAGAGCTAGTTGTAGAGCTCTTTCCCAACGTCTCCTGGTAGAACGTCGAAGACGGTGTCTAAAGCACGTTTTTTTTTGCTGACTCAATTGTTTTGATGATCTAAGGTGGAAAGGTTGGTTCGTGGTGCTTGCCCGTTGGAAACTGTCCCGTTGACTCACGTTTATTATTTTTTCTTCATAGCTGTAAGATTCTTCAAGCGCAGACTTTGGAGAGGATCGGTAATTCCTGGTTGAATGCTTAGAGTCGAGAGGATAATGTCGGGTCATCGACCACCGGGGTTCCCAGCCTTGCAACGAACAACTCTGCTCGTGAGGTCTGCCAGTGAATGACTGACTTAGTTTAATAGTAGCCGGCTTTACATAGTCTTTGAGTTGACGAATCGTTTCCGGAAATCGTAGTAAAAATGTAATAATTGGCAAGGTAATTTACACTTAGGTGGCCCTTAAAAGAACTGATGAGATTGATGGTTAAGTAAGGAACGTAATTACTTATAATGGCCGAAAAAGGCTGGTGCTGAAACTTGCAGCTATTCCTCATTATTATTTTTGATGATGAAGAGCCAGCTGCAGGTAACTTGACGTTTATCCTTTGAGTCTCTGTGTACGGAGACCTTACAGGGAAGAAAGTACGCCGCTGACCAAAGAATATCTCGTCTTCAGGTCGTTCCCCGGATAACCAACCGCTCATCGGTAGTCAGGAAAGTGGGCCTGGAGAATACCTTCTCTATAGATATGCCGTTGGTACGAACACTAAGGCAGCCGTAGTGGCTGCCCATACTCTTCAGGGCTGTCTTCCCTGGCTTGCATTTGATGTTGAAATTTCTCTGATGTTACCAAGTCGGATAGTTGAACGGCTACAGAGTTCTAAAGTGCTGGAGTAGGTCGTGCTATGGCTAGAAGCGTTTCCTGGAATTCCATCGGAGACGTTGACGTTCCGAACGCCTGTTTTTTCGTGGCACTCATTTATTTTGGGGATTCGGGGTGATAACCAATTTATTTTTCTTGCTCGTGAAAGAAGAGTGCCATCGGTAGCCAGGATGTCCAGCTGCACGACGAACTCCACTGTTCTTGGTGTAGAGCCGATGATCGACTACGATAATTGTCCGCTCGATGGGGCATCTTATAACCACTCTTTACTATCTCTGGTTGCAGGTGGCTTCAATTTTACGTCGACTCCACCTAGCGGATCCTACTAAACTAAAGTGTAAAGGTAGTTTATTTTATTAAAACTTTGAGCTTATTTGTTGTTATTGTTATTATTTTTTTCAAAAAAAAAAAACAAACTATGCGAAAACCATTTCAAAATTATTAAGAATTAGTATGCAAAGTTTTAGCAAAATCGGTTTATTAGTTTTTGCGGTTAGCGATTACAATGGTTTTAGTGACCTTGCTTTATATATTAGTAAGATTACACGTACGTGTTGCTGTCTAAATATTTTAAATACAGATTACACCTATCTCTAACGTAATTTTGTAGCAGGTTATCCAGTATTTTGAAACGTATGTCAGCATACCACAATAAATAGTGGCTCGAGTCGGCTAAATAAAAATTTAAAATTCGGGTAAAGAAAAATTTAATTTTACATAAAGAGTCTTGTCTAAGACTAACAAACTGGTAACTAATTAATAACTTTAAGCAGTGTTGCTCACTAAAGTTGACGAGGACGAGGATGAGGATGATCGAAATTTGTTTTAAATGTAATTGTTTTAAGGATGCTGACATCAAAATAAATTTACGTGATATTGTTAATGAGAACGAAACAAAGGTTATCTTAAACGTAAACGTTATTCATCAAACATTTAATCTTGTGATTCAATAATAGTCATAGGAAATGCCATCTGTAAAGGAATTTTTTCTGTAAAATATCAAACATATAGGTTATTTAGCTTCAAGGGAGTGAGCAGCAGAACCGCCGCCATTTGTTGCAAAATCTACAAGGCGTATATATCTATACACATACTTTTCAACAAACAACGGTTAAAACCCAATGGTATTCTTATGGGTCGTGACAGCCAATCAGCTACTGTCCGACGTTCTGCTGCTAACTCCCTTAAAGCTCACTAGTATACGTGATAGAGATTATGTATTTAATGTTATTCTGAAAATAAAAACTTAGATTGTAATTTTTTCTTACCAGTTATTATTTCAGCCTCATTGCTATACTCAAATAATTTTATTATTTTTAGTCTTGTACCATAATATAATCCTTCTGAAATACATACATTTTTATAAACATAAAAATGGCATTAGTTTTTAAATTAAATAAAGGGGGTACACCATCTTTAATGCAATTTTAATGTTTGATTCAAAAATTTATAGAAACATTGTTAACAGTTTCATTTTTTTTTCAAGTTTTAAAATAAATTTTACTTTCTCCGTTCACTATTGTTGAAATTTTATTTTTCAAAAAATGCGTTATCTCTTTATGAGATGTTAACATTGCGTCATACATCAAAGAATCACTTACGTTCTTAAAATATTCTGAACAAACATTCTTTGTCACCTATTTATTTTTTTAATTGAAATGATATCATTTTATCTTTACCTTATTTCAACAGAAGTGGTAAAAACAGTTGTTGTGAAACGATCGTATATTGGTTTTTTATTTTAAAGTTACATAAAAATCTCAGTTTCTTCGATTTCTTTTTTCATCTTCATTTTTTACGATTGATAAAACTTGGTGAGCAATACCGCTTAAAATTATCAATTAGTTACCAGTTTGTTAGTCTTTGACAAGTGTCTTTATTTTAAATTAAATTTTTCTTTAATCCGAATTTCAATTTTTTATTTGGCTGATTTGAGCGAATATGCATAGTAGGGTGTTAACATACTCATAACACAGGTATTGGCACAGGCGTCCAAAAATCTACTATACTTCTCTAGTAGCCATCAAGAGCTCGTGCTCCTTCACAATATTAACCTAATTGGATATCTGTGGCTCATCAACAACCCAAACCTTGGAATCGAAACATGTGCCCAGGGTGCGTATTCGTCATCGGACGCGTGGTTCATCGCGCCGGTAATCGGCAATTTTCCGTTAGTGAATAGCTGACATGTGCACGTGTACTTGTGTACGTAAATGTCTCCTTTGCCCGACGATAATCCTCGTTCGGCCATATCCAATAGATGAGAAACCACGGAGATTTGGTACAAAGATGCCCTCGTTGCAGGATCGGAGTGCTCTTAGTTAAGAACTACTGAAGCCGTTGCGGGGGCGAACGGTGATGAAAACGTAGAGCAAAATGCAGCTTCAATGGATCGTCGTATCTCGGGAATTTCATGGTTTCTCGAGAAGCGTGGGTGAGTTTATCTCTAAACAAGATGGAAAGAAGCTGCTGTGGGGACTATCTACTTAAAAGGAAAAAAAAGAAACATACATGTACTTAGAGCTAATAGTTAAACCTTTATGAGCCTCGGCTTTAACGGGCCGAGTCAACTTTAGCGAAAAAAAGTACGTAGCTGTCAATGCACTGATTTATACGTGTAGTTACATATACTTATTTTGCAGAACTTATGCACTCGACCGCGCTGGAGACCTGGAGATAACTTGGCCTTGGGGGTGGGATAGAGAAAAAGTAGGGTCTCGTTAGAACCGACAAAATGCCAATTGGCGTTGAGCCAGTGGGGAGGAGGCGAACAGGACAAGACAAGTGTTCACGATCGAACGTAACAGATACCACTTGTTACGTTTATGAGGAGACTGGCGTCGTTACGGCCGCTCCGCGTAATTGTGGCTATACACTCGATGCCTTTACTGTGGCAAGAAGATCAATCGGATTTTTTTCTTCTTGTTTGACACTCGGAGTTTTGGAAAACGCTGCCAAGAACAGAGTTGAGACTTATGCTACAGCTTGACTATTAATTGCAAGGGTGTCTCGTGGTAAAGAACGGAAGATTAACGAGGCTTTCCTAATTAGGCATCCCCATGGTTGGATTTGGTTTCCGATCATCGAAGCTGTTGTTACTTTAAGAGCCGATCCCGTAGACGTTGAAGGTACCGTTGTTTTGAAAAAAATTGGGTAGATATGCGTTACATACAATGTATGCCTGTTCGTTAGGAATTCTATCACAAAGAACTCGAAACGCTCGCTTGTCCGTAGAATTTATGGCTATCGCTTCCACGGACATCCAACTTCCGCGCAAAACTTCGATTCGGTGCTTTCCGCACTTTATGCAGATGTACGGCTCCCAACTCGGCGTCACCCCCTTAGATAACCAAACTATAAAGAATAAACACCAGTTCTCGTTCACACCTACTCTCGTGATTTTTCGTAGTTGGTGTGTTTTAATGCGAGAAAATTTCTTGTCTGCTAAGAGGTAGCTCAATAGAGCCTCGCCCAGAAATGAAAAAAGGTCTTTTTTTTATAAACAAGTTTGACATTAAATTCCTTTATAATCGACCTTTTCAAGAACTGGCAGCGCTAAAAAATCCAGACAAACAGTATCAAGTATACGCAATCGTTATACGTACAAGACTCGAGCGATCATTCGGAGAAAAAAAGAAATCACTGGTATAAGCGAGACAAATGACCAGCTATGCACCGTAACACCGTGAGTACATAGACTGCAGCAGTGTAGCCGGCGAGTGAATGCCACGTTCGGGCCGTATCTATCGATGCAAATTGGCGACGAAATCGCGTACTAGTTATCCCTTATCTGCGGGACGGTCAACATCTGCACGAGAAAAATCTCTGCCAACACTGAGGTGAATATCGATTTACATGCACACACATAAGTATAGTACTGTATCAACCTCTACACACACACACGCACGGGAGACAAACAAAACAGGAGCCTTGAGCAGAAATAGAGATGAAGGGTGGAAAGCTAGCATCTCAAGTTCCCGAGGTGACCCATATCTCTCTCTCTCTCTCTCTCTCTCTCTTTCTCTTTCATCTATTTTTATGCACTTGGGTGAGAAGAAGATAACGTTTCCTCTCGCTGTAGAATTACGTATACACATGCCACTGCAGCCTGGGGCTACATATTGACGGAAAAAGCGTCTCGTGGGGATCTTGAGCCAAGTGTGTGTGTCCTCTCCCCGTCGCATGTGCGCTCTGGTGTTATGTCACGCAAGTTATGCCTCTTTTCATCCACGATACAGGTATACGACTGAGGAGAAAATGGCTGCTGCTTATATTCTAATATATTTATGTGTTTCTTATGATAAGAATTTCTACATTTGCATCGTGAATTCAAATTTTTGTAATAAATGATATCTGAAAATGTTGGTCTTATTAAAAAAAGGAGTTCAAACTTACCTTATGAATAAAATGTTGGCGGTAACCAAAAAATCTCAATTGCACGTCATCGGCATATTTTCTTCGGTTAAAAAAACCGTACAATTTGATTTTGTTTCTGTAAACATTACTCGGTTTTCTTACCTTTCTGAACAATACACTTTCGGTAAAATTCACCTCCCCCTCCCCAGATAGAACCAAAAATCTAAAAAAATATTAGCAACTAATCATAAATTTTTAAATAAATAAATTAAGTTAGCTTCTGATTTGGACAAAACTATTTTTCTTGCATTCCTCGAGAAATTCTGTAAGGAAACATTTTTTCCTTACTGAAAAACATAAGATTGAATCGTATTTTTCTTTTCGGGTAATAAACTAAGTAGCCACTTTTACAGCCAGTGATATCGCGCGGGGTGCGGGAAGTGGGAAGAGACTAACAAATTATATGTCGATATAAGCTATACGTATATACTTACAGCGGACGCTATAAATGTGTAGGTAGTGCTAACGGTGCGCGGTGCGGGGAAGAGGAGCTACAGTCCGAGTACAACCGAAGGAGGTTGAACAAAAGAGAGGTGTATAGTACTTTGGTAATCGCGCATGAAGAGAGAGATAGCTGCTTGCGGCGATGTATATAGCTTTATACACGGCTGTATTACTTGTATTACTTAGTGGGTTTGGAAAAAAGTTTTGTTACACTTTTTCTGGTGTAGCCCCCATGCGCCCAAAACTCATAATGCTAGAAAAGGAATTTCGTTCAAAAACCTAGTCAGCAGTTTATCAACCCATATACCTTCGTAGGCTGCTTGAATAACATTGAAAAAACATAGCGCTTCCAAAAAAAGAAACCATTACAAAATAACGATTTTTTTTTGTTGCCAAGGCGATGTGGTTTCCTCGAGCAACTCAAGAATGCAAGAACTTGAAAAACTTCAAATGTTTAAAAAATACAAGCTTCGGGAAAACAGTGGTGGGAAGTTAAAAAATGTTCAACAGGCGAAAGGGTAGACAATGGATCCTGAAAACGCTGCAGCATAGGGAGAGACAGAGATAAAAAAAGGAATGTTAAAACGGAGGGGAGGGGGAAAGACAAGTGGAAGAGTACAAAGGAGAACACCATTTGACCCACAAAGTAGATAGAGGCTTCAAGTGTCTGCAGCGTATACGAGATCAGGCACTGAAGATCGCGTTGTCTCAAAAATCACCTGGATTCTACACTCAAGCGTCGCGTATGCTCAAAGAACCCTTTTAATTTTCAGCGATTGTGATCACAAAACTCATCACTGAAAAAAAAGGGAGGGGATTCTCCAAAATTGACAAATGACTTTGTATCAGCTGGGAAAAATCTCTGTTGCGCTGTCTGTATGTAACAATTCCCGCAATCAGGCGCAATATTCCGCGGACGGGCACTACTAGACGGAATCCACTCGTAAAACACGTTTTCCCGCTCGCGAACCGTAAAAGTTCTGATACGATTTTCCCTCCGTGTATTGCCAAACCCCTCAAATTATTTACTGGCAATTTTGAAAGCTTGCCTGACAACACAAACGAAAGTGAGCGAACGCTCATAAAATGAAACTATACGAACAACAATGGCCAAGGATCGATGTTGGGCGTGAACGCGTGTGTGTGTTTGTCGTGTATGTCCAATTACACCTGTGTCGTTATTTAGATATGCCGTTATCGCGGCCGTCAACCTGACTAACATCTTTACTCCGCGCATCTACACATGTATATACGTATACCTACATATAAAATGATGCTGCGAGTGAGGATAAGCCGCTTTGCGGTGGCCCACACGGCTGAAATAATTTAGTCTCCGGACCCCGTGGTTTATGTACACGGACACTTGTGTAGCTTTTGCCTCTATTATCTAACATAGAGGCCATTGAGGATTCATTACGTTTCATTGTACATCAACGCGCGTGTTTATGCATATAGTGATGCATATAGATCGGCTTTAGATATTTCACGCTCGAACCGTATCAAAACGACCGCGAGAAAATTCGTAAAATAATTCAGGAATGGAGAGAGGCAGGAAAAGTTAGGGAAACAAATTCTTCATTTGCGAGCCGTGTATTTCTTGTGAGCAAGAAAAACGGAGAATAACGACTCGTAATTAATTGTAGCCGACTTAATTAACAAACAGAAAAGTTGCCTTTTCCTTTGCCCGAAATAAATGAACATTTTCTCGAAATTAAAGGTAATAATTTGTTTATCACTCTAGATCTTGCTCACAAGTATTTACAAATATCAGTAGCTGAACATTTAAAACATAAGACCGCGTTAAGTACATTTAATAAAACAGTAGAGTGTAATGTTATGACATTTGAATTGATGTTTTCTCTGGCTTATTTTTCTGAGGTGATTTAAAGGTAAATACGTCCATTACGATAACATACAATTTTGTACTATCTTCATGATATATTTTTACCCGGGAAAAACTGGCCTAAGTTAAGAAATAAATTAATATTAACTCTTGAAGATTTGCGGAATGCTGGGCTCACTTTAAAACTTAAAAAATGTAAATTTTTAATGAATAAAGTATCTCATCTCGGGTTTGAAATCTTGTGTCAGAGAATATCATAAGGTGAGCCAAAAGTATTATTAGAGATTGCAAAGTTTCCTACCCCATCAAATCAACATGAAGTTAGACGGTTTCAGGGATTAAGCGGATTTTTTCACGGATTCGTTTAGGGATACGCTAGTGTTATCGCACCATTGCATCGATTGTTGCGCTCGGATGTACAATTTAAATAGCTTGGCAATAAAAATAAGACTTTTGAAACTCTAAAGAGTGCCCTAGTAAATAAACCAGTCTTACAACCATTTAAGTCTACTCGATAAACCGAACTACATACTAATGCAAGTGCACGAGGTTTGGGTGAGTTATTACTCCAACGCTATGAACACGGCAAATTAAATCTCGTACATGCTGTCAGTCGTCGAACAAGCAAAATAGAGAAAAATTATTATTCTACCAAGCTTGCGTTGTTCTCAGTGATCTGGTGCGTATCACAGTTGTGAGCCATGCTAATAAATATTTTTTTTTAATAGTAACAGATTGTCAAGCTTTAACTTATTTGAATACGCAACAGGCACAAAACGCTCAAGCTATGAGATGACACTATTTATTAATCGAATATGATTATGAAACTGTACACAGAGAATGTGATAAATTAGCCCATGCAGACGCGCTAAGTCGAGCACCAGTCAAGATTTTTAAAATAAGTGCTTAAGTATTAATAATTGTGATACAAATGCAGAAAATGTTCAAAACAATGAAACAATATAGGTTTACAGCATTATAAGTGAAAGTAAAGAAATTATAGCATTTCCATTTCAAGACGAATACGTGCAACGAAAAAAAAAATTTTAGAAAAAAAGGCTGTGGAAAGAAATAAAAACGAAAGAGAAGCAGTACGAGATTTTGAATCAAACGATGAAAGATTGTACAAGTAAATAAACTGTAAACTGTTATACGTAGCGCCACAGTTCATGCGAAAAGGGCTGGTAGTGCGATTTCATGATTTTGCCGGTTACCCAAGGTTAGAACGTACGGTTTGATTAATTTTACGCAGGTTCTATTTTGTAAATATACGGGGACATACAAAATAGCACATAAACTGGTGTTTCCAATGCGTTGCTACTATAACAAAACTGGGTCGACAACCAGGGCAATTACATTCAATTTCACTGGGGTAGCATCTATTTCATACTATAGATATTGATGACGTAGGGTCCTTTGTACGGTCAAGTCGAGGTAACAAGTTTGTATTGGTAATGATCGATAACTTAACCAAGTATGTAATCGTTAAAGCAATGTAAGATACTAAGACAGCGAATGTTATCAAAGCGATGAATAGATAAAATAGATAATGCCGTTAGTAACTGTGTTTAGTACGGTGCTTCTTACATTTACATTCTTTATCTTACCGTTCGCTGAAAAAAATTTTTCAATACTTGCCTTATAAATTTTATATGAATACGTTGTTGTTTTTACTGCGTATATATTCAGTGTGCCATCTTTACTTGCTGTAAGAAATAAATTGTGAATTAAAAAAAAAGGTATTAATTATGATTAATAAATCTAATTATTAATAACTATTTTAATTCTTAGCTTTTTTGATACATTAAAATTTAGTTTTTTCTAATAAATTACTTTCACAACAACTATATTCTGTCTACAAACTTTTGCGTCACATTAATATCAGTTTTGTCGTCCATTCTGTTCAATATTTTGTCTGGCTTTCAAGGTACTTCAGATACATTGTAGTATACAGTCATTGTATATACAGTCTTCTTCATCAATCATTTACACAATTTCGTGCAAGTTATATTATTCCAGGCTCTATTTAATCGTAATAAAATAATTTTTTTAATATGTGCGAAGAAAAAAGTTTGAAGTCTACTCTTAAGTGCCCACTGCATTAGAAGTATACAAATTTTTAATTTCACAGTATCAATTTTTTTCTGCTATACAACGAAGTTGCGTACAACAACTTATTTTAATTTAAACACCAGTCATTGCCTGCGGTTTTTCCTATAGGCCCTGCAACCGGTTGGCCAATTAGTCGCAAAATAAGCGTACAGATGGGAGCGCTGAACTACTGCTGGCTATTACAATGAAATTCTTAATTTTCTTTAGCTTTTTTTTTAACGCTACTGATTAAGTGATCTGGCAGTATGATGCAGAGGTACATGAAGATGATACACAAATTTTTTTGCAATGAAAAATTTAATTATCAGTCTGTTATTGCAAAAAGGTCAATTTCTTGTATCTCTGCTTAAAAACAAGATAGAGCATCCTTTTTTTTATACATGTTTTTTTTTTACGATAAACGCCATGATGAATAGTAAGAAAAGAACATCCAAAATTGACTGAAATATTTCCAACTTGTTTAAGTTGCGAAATAAAATTTTTTCTTGAAAAATGTTAGAATTCACAAAAATCCATTTGTTTTGTTTGTTATCATTAGTAATATTCAATACAATGGTTTTACCAAAGTAAAATGTCAAGAAATCGATTGTGAGGTTTGTAATAAGACTCATTTTAAAAAAAATAATTACCAAAAAACTAACCATTATGTTGCAATTTTACAAATAGCTTTTTGTTATGTAACTTAATACCTATATTTTCTTACAGTTATGTTCAAATAAACGTAATGGTTTTTTTACGTCGATCCAAAGTTTTTCGGTACAAAATGTTTTTTTCAACTTTCTTACCATTAACGCGTTATTAACAATAAATAATGGATTTGCCAAAGTTTCTATTTTATAGTAAATTTGATGACAAATTAATCGACGGATAACCAATCATAAAACAACATTTTCAGTTGTCTGTAATTTTTTTATTAAAACTCACAGAATGTGGAGCTAAAAAGAAATATAATACCATCTTAGAATTGGAATTCTGATTTTCTACAAATATCTACATTTTGTAAAAATAGCCAATTCTCAGAAACACCTTCAATTATTGACTTCCGTGGAAGATTGGTACATAATGATACTACATGAAGTAAAATTAATTTGTAATCATCAGGAACTGAAGTATTTTCAAGTAGAATTCTCATCTTAAAACTGTTTTTAAGAAATAAAACTTAAACCAATTACTTTCCAGCAAGAAGGAATTGAGTATGCTTGTATCCTGGAATATCCAATTAATAATCTAAATAAAGCTATGTTAAAAATATATGGAGGAAAACCTATACTAGAAACAACGATTCTTGCTGTAAAATATTTTTCATCGACTTCCATAATATCAAACACCCTAGCTATTGCACAACTATTAACCTTAAAAGATAGACGTCCCTGCAACTATTGTAAGTCATGAAACTCATCACGTTGTTACTTACTAGTCAACATGATACTCCTGTTTTTTGGTAATAGTTAAGGGTCCTGATGCTAAGTCTATTCTGAATAGAGTTTATAAATCTGATAATATTTTATACTAAGAATTAAGTTGTCAAACATCAAAAATTTTTATTCTACTCCACAAAATTTTCTACTATTTCATAAAAAATCGTTTGCATATTTATGGGTTTTCTCTAATTTTATAATCTAAAAATAAACTAATTTGCATTGTAAGGCTTAGAAAGGACATGGTAAAGAAAAGGCAATGAAAAAGAAGTAGTTTATGTTATCACGTGTAATAATCGTAAAGTGGGTTATGTGGAACAAATGTCAAGAAAACTTAAAACAAAAAAAGATAGAGAATATTAAAAAAATTAAAAATGGGGATAAAAACATCGTTACGGCTTGTTACTGCATTAATACAGAACATTCTTTTAAAGTGAAAAAAAATTTTAGACATTAAGAAATTTTAGATTGAGAGAGAGTTTTCTGAATTAATTACATATTATTTTGTACAATAACTCTTATTTTGTACCAAAATACACAAAATCAGACTTAGAATGAACTTTCGCAGTACTATATAATGTTCATTATGTCAATACATGAAAACTTTAATCGAGTATGCGTTATACATAAGTAAGCTATGGATGGTAGAGTTTAGCGTTTTTATCGACATGATTTTTTTCATTTCATCTTTATTTTGTTATATAATTCTCATGTGTCAGCGTAATATGCCATCATTGAATTGGTTATATTGTCAATCCATTCTTATAAGTAGTAAGTGGTTTGTAATATTGAGCACATAACTGTGTATATATTGTACTACATCGTTAAAGATAGAATTTGTTTGATAGACTGAAGGGTGCTTGAGGCACTTAAAGAACGTCAACTATTATTTGTATTCTTATAAATTTATAAAAACAATAAATAAAACAATTAAAAAGCCATGTGTGGAGTTAATATCTTTATTTCGATAAAAAATTGTTAACTTGTCGCCCCTCAAGAAGGCCTCTTCAGCATAAATCATTAGCCCCGCCTGAGTAAATATGTTAGTTAAAGTTTGGGTGCATATTGTGAATTGTGAGGAGTGCTTGAGGCAGTTACTCAGATGGGGCTGTTGATTTATCTTGAAGAGGCCTCCTTGACGGGCAAAACGTTGACAATTTTTTATTGAAATAAAGACAATCACTCTACACATGGCTTTTTAATTGTTGTATACATTTTATATATATATATATATATACGGAGTGAAAAAAAAAGAAAGAAGAACTATGAAAATTATTAAAACATTTTTCATAAAAACTTATTTTTCATTTGTAAATTTTGCTGCACCGAATGAATTTGGTTCTGAAAAGACGATGTAACAAGGAAAAATGTAAAATCATGATTCATACTAAAAAATTATAAATCTTACAAAGCCTGCAACTTTTTTTTAATCATAAATTTTTATCCATTTTTTTTTAATTTCCTGGACTATAACTGCTAATTTGTTGTCAACATGCTCTATTCACATAGTGTGCTTATCATTATATTTATAAAATGTAAAAACCTTTGCAAAACTACATTTAATGTGAATCCGCCACCTATTAACGAATTCTATCTACATTTTTTTTTCATCACGAAAATAATCACCATAGTAAGATTTGTAATAGAGAAAAAAACAAAAGTTAAAAAAAAATTTTTTCTCGTGAAAATTTTCAAAACTTTTAAAACTTTCAAAGAAAATTCGAGGTCTGTTCAAAAACTTTTGCAAGTTTTGTATTTTTTCAGAAATATTTATTCATTCCACGGACATCTTCGTTACCTCTTTACGGTAATCAAATTTTACTATAATACAGTTTATCTAACGATTTTTCCTGGCAAAAAATACCTGTTTTTTTGTGGAATTTTTTTTACTTATTAAAAATGTAGTTTTGTTTCTGTTCTGGTATGAAAGAAAAAAAAATCTCTTGGAGAAAAAATTTCAAGAAATTAAAATATTTGAAGTGGACTACATTAAATATACATTGAAATATTTTCAAATTTTAACTGTTATTAGGTGATCTTATTTTCAAAGTCCGTAGATCCAAACTTTTAATAATGACTTTTCGTGCTCATAAAATTATAACTTCTTTACACACTTAGCATGTTTAATATGACAAAGCTGTATAATGAAACATTCTTCTTTTTTAATTTTTTTCAGTCTAATTTTTCTATCGGTCGCCATCCTCATTATACCAGATTAGTTTATATGTTAGATTTTGGCCTAGCTCGACAATTTACGACTGGAGCCGGTGAGGTTAGACCCGCACGTGCAGCTGCTGGCTTTCGGGGAACCGTCAGATACGCATCTATTAATGCTCACAGAAATAAAGAAATGGGAAGGCATGATGATTTGTGGTCTCTTTTCTATATGCTCGTAGAGTTTGTGAATGGACAACTTCCTTGGAGGAAAATTAAAGATAAAGAACAAGTAAGAGAAAACGTTATTTATAAAATTTTTTTTATGAAAGAAAGGTAATGAGAAATTTTATCAACAGGTAGGATTAATGAAGGAAAACTACGATCACAAATTGCTTCTTAAACATCTTCCATCAGATCTGCGAGTTTTCTTGGAGCATATACAGGTAACTCTAGAAATTTATATGTTACTTATGATTTGTATAGTAATAACGTATACATGAAAAATTTAAAGAAATTAAATACGAGTCAGAAACAAAATGTAAAGAAAGGAACCGTCAGTGTCTGCAAAAAAATGAATTGATGTAACAAAATTTAGCCTGAAGATACAGGCTGGCGTTAATGCACAAAACAATTATAATTTTAGAATCATATCTGTTCAAAGTAAATACATAATTATATCTATGACTACTGTTGAAAATTAATTTCACAACAAATACATAAAATTGGACAGCTCGAAGAGTTAAACTTTTTTAGTAAGTCAGAACGTAATACTGGATTGCAAATTTTTTGTATTTGACAATAAGAAGCCTTCCTAACAGTAAAAATATGCACTTACACAAATCTCAAAATTACATTTCTAGTTCAGATTTTTTTTATATTCTAACCTTATGTAGCAGTATAACTTTTATTTGCAGTTTTTAGAGTTGTATGCTTTCTACAAAAACGTTTTTTTTCTTTATTTCTAAAGTACTATTATATAGTTATTTTCTTCGACTTGCATGTGTTCATATCTTACTTAAGTGTGCTTTTCCAAAGTATTGCTAGCAAAATTCAAGATACTTTTTTTTGTCAGGCAATTGGTAATAATAAAACATTATAAGGAGGTCGTAGTCTCTTTATCCGCATTTATACATGTATTAAAAGATTATTTTTTATACCATTCATTTAAGAAATTTTGACACAATACAATACAATCCATGAGTGTTTGTGTTATAACTACAAGCCTGAAGGTAATTGATACACGTAGTGTAATACAAGTATAATTATCAGCAATTTGAATCAATAACTTGCTAGATTCACTGTTGCCATAATGCCTAGCAGTGACACGCAAGCATGCATTAAAACTACGACCAATAGATAAGCAAATATAGATTCGTAGAAAGTAAGCAAGTTTTGACATAGATTTACAAGTTTATAGAGTAGCAAATGTAGTTATTTGTTACTTTGCAAAGTAATGTACAGTTCGCAAATTTTAAAAGTAACTGGATGTTACAAAATTAAAAGCTACAGGGAACTAAACAAGGTAACAGGACTAATTATAGAAATGAGCTTTAACCAGTGTCACCAGATGGGACAGTATTCCCCTCAAATCAGAGTTCTGTACTCTAGAGACTCGCAAGATATATACTAGTAGGGCTAACGCCCCCCTGCGTGCTCCGCGCGCCAACCCCCCTCTAACAGATTGAGTAGACAAAATAACGACATTACTCGTGTAATTATCAATGCAGGCTGAGAATGAGTTCACAACAGCAGAATACGCGACTCATAAAGAAGTAAATAAAACAGATGATAACATAAATATTAATTTTCTAATAGAATTTTAAAATAATATCAAAAAAAAAATCCGAAATACTACAAATAATCCTACTACACGAATGAGAATTAAAAATAAATGCTATAGTAATGTTAATAAGAAATTTAAGTGTATCGGAGGATCTCTGCAATGGCACAGTATTAAAAATAACAAAATTATTTAAGTATAATATAAAAGCAGAAATAATATCGGGAGAAAAAAAAGGAAGCACAGCTTATATTCCTGGAATAACATTAAATACTGGCACCTCATCATCATTACCTTTTGTCTTCTATAGAAAACAGTTTCCCTTTGTGTTAGCGTTTTCTATGTTTATCAACAAATCATAAGGACAGAGTTCTGATTCCTTAGGATTGTATATTAAGAAACCTTTGTTCTCTCACTGACAATTATACGTTGCTTTATCAAGGTGTAAGAATCCAAAAAGAATTTTTATTCAAATTCAATCTGAGAATAAATTAGAAATTGAAAATATTGTTTAGCAAGAAATTTTTCAGTAATTCAAAAATATGTAACTTTAAAGATCGTCACATTTAAACAGACATAGATTCATTCATAAAAACCATAGAAAAAAAATATGTGGAAAATGTGGAAAGGGTTTTAAAAGAACAGTTGGGTTACAACGATACATAAAATGTTACAACATTATATGAACAGAATGAATTATTGTTTCAAAAGCTTAATTGTGTTTGTCTATTTAATTATACCTTCTCCTGTTTTTTTTTTTTTTTTTTTTTTGTAAATAAAGTTCTCAGTTAATTAAGAATTTTATATTTGCGTAAAGTACACCTGGACCAGAAAAAAATTACAAATGTAAAAGTTCGATCAAGTTAAACAAATAATGGTCCTTCAGAGACACATAGTGAGTAAGAGAGAGAGAATAGACAGAGGGGACCGGGGGGGAGGTAAATTAAATATAATTTGATCAATGACGTAAAAACAAGCAAATAGCTATATGAATCGAGGGGGAGCTAAGGGATAGTGGAGTGGAGCTGGGGGCTGAGACTCACTTTCGTCAGTACAACTTTATAATATAAGGAGAGATATATATATATATATATATATATATACAAGGTGACTTATGGGGACCTCACGTGCTTTTAGAATATATACTAAGAACATTGTTTCTATTCTGCTTCCAAAGGTAATGACCACTCACAGAACTTTCAGACTTCCTTTAGACTTAAGCACTATAGAAAGTGCGTTTTTCCAGTTTGAGCCAAATAAACAAAAAATACGTAATGTAGAAGTAATTATTTGGGATAAAGCTTCTATGATACCGGAAAAAGCGATAGAAATCGTTGATAAGACTTTAAAAGATTTATCTAGTAGTAATAAACCTTTTGAAAATAAAATAATAATTTTATGTGAAGACTTTCGTCGAATTCTCCCAGTGGTAAAAAATGGACGCAAAATTACTATTGTTCCAAAAATCACAAAATTTTTTAATTTTTTCATTTAAAAAATAATATACGTTCGATTGATAAAAAATTTTCTTCATTGCTACTGGATATTGGAGAAGGCAAAATTAAAACTTTTAGAATTCCTCAGACATGGAAAACAAATGATATATGTTCTAAAATTGTTAATAATGATGATGATTCTTTCATAAGGAAAGCTGTACTAACATCTCACAACGAATACACATTTTTTTAGCAAAAAATTTTTAATAATATGGTAGTAACACTAGTAACGTATTAAAGTATTGATAAAGCAGCCTACAAAGGATTAAATAAATCAGACGATAATATTTATATTTATTTCCCTACAAGATATTATTTAAATAGTATTAAAGAAGGTCTTCCTCCACACGAATTGAATTTAAAAATTAACGCTATTTTTATGTTAATACGAAACTTAAACATATCTGAAAGACTTTGCAATGCTACAAGATTACGAATTACAAAATTATTCAAATACAACATCGAAGCTAAAATAATCACAGGTAAAAAAAAGGAAATAAAGTCTTTATTTCAAGAATAACACTACAAACAAACAATTCTTCTTCGCTACTATTTATATTGTACAGAAAACAATTTCCATTTACCTTAGCTTTTCCTATGACCATCAATAAATCTCAAAGTCAAAGTTTTGATGCTTTAGGATTATACCTTGAAAAACCATTATTTTCTCATGTGCAATTAAATGTTGCATTGTCTAGATGTAGAAACCCAAAAAAAGTTTTTATACAAATTAAATCAGAAAACAAATTTAAAATCAAAAATATTATTTAGAACGAAATTTTAGAGTAACAGAAAAACTATTCCACAGTTCATTACTATTATTATACTTTCTTGCAAATTTTTTTTTTTTTATCAAAAAAGCAAATTTAAGTACCGTCTTGTACCCAGATTTATCAGATCATAAACAATTCGTTTTACGTAATATGTTTTCAGATACACCATCATGGATGCAAAATTTTATCAGTGTGACAAATGTAACTCAAAATTTTTAAATCAAGAGTGTCTATCGTAGCACGAAAAAATTCAAAAAAAAAATTTTTTTGTATGGGACCTACGTAGCATTATCATATTAAAGAAGAAAAACTATTTGCGTCACACAAAGGAATGCCAAAACATTGAGAAAAATTGGAAGTGTATTAAATGCGGGAAATGTTTTAAATCACTTGCAGAAACATTTGAAAAGTCATGAAAAAAACGTTCAAAAAAATTTTTGTCAAAATTGTGGGAAAGGTTACGTAAGAGCAGAGCACCTAAAAAGACATTTTAGAGTATGTAATCAAAACAAACAGCGTAAGGAAGTTAATTGTAACAAAAATTTTTGCTATGTTCAAATAAAATAATATGTGAAAATTAGACCATTTGTAACAGTTAATATTTAAGGCTCTATACATTTATTCACAACTTATATAGGGGTCTGGGGAGAGTATGGCGGGGAGCTAGAGAGGAGCGGGGGGGGGAGCTAGCAAAAAAGTAGGACTATAAAACATGAGGAAATATATATATATATATATATAGGCTTGAAAGATATATATATATATACATTGTGACGTTCCTTTTTGGGTCACGACGTTCTTTGAGAACGAATGAAACAAATAATGTGGGACTTTGCCTGAAAGGGAGAGTCAAGATGACAAGGGAGAAAAATTTTTCTACATGCGTGCGATGAAGAGATGGGTGTCGTGATTAGATATATTTTGAATTATCTACGTATTTAAAAATACTAGCATGTACTGTGCGGATATTCTTCCCCTCAGCCAAATGGAACACTGAGTGATTAGGGAGGATAAAGGATGAGGAACGGGCACTTGTCACTGTGGCTAAGCTATAGATCGAGGAGGCCTGGAATGATAAGATGTTTTCATCCTTGTACTTACGACCTTGGCGTTATTGCAAAACCGGAACAAGCGAGAGAGAGCTCCACCGCCATCCGATGCTTCCCTAGACGTTCGCCGAAAGCTGAAAATGAAATGACAATGGCATGCAAAGACGCCAAAATTCAAAGAAACAAGCGAGACGGAATTTCGTTTAAGTACCAAGGCTTTAATGTAGTGAACTCAACAATACATATCTTTCAATAATGCACACAAATCACTACATCAACTAAAACATGATATTTAAGTAAAGGCGTACAAAAGTAAGTGAATAGTAAAGAAAAAAAAAGTAATCGCTTAAGTGATAACAAATACGCGCTTAAGCCAAAATGGTAATGTATTTGAAATAATAATCAACGCGATGCATTGAAGCAAATAATAGTGGCGCATTCAAGCTATTCTAAATCAAGCATTGAAGCTAAGTGCCTTGGTGCATTGAAGTGCGACACGAATGTATGGCGGATTCCCTGTTGGCACCAGACAGATCAAGTGTCTTGACCAAGCCAGTACCAAAGGAAGAATGACCCTCGTCGTGCACTCGCCATGCCCGGGTGGTGCTGTCGGACTGCTTGCGGTAGGTGCTGCCGAAACCCATTTCCTATGAGCTGATTCGTAGCTTGCGGTGATGAGCCATGCAGTAAAACCCCGCAAGCACTGCGCTGCGCGCGGCAATCTACCTGCTCTTTGCCCTGCGTGCACCTATTTAAAACCGAATTAGTAGCAAGCACAGTGTTAGCTATCAACACAAAATGACAACAAAAATATTTCTACCTATAAAAAAAAGATATAAATAAAGACCACCAATCACACATCGCTTCACCCATTATTATAAATTAACGAGAGAGACTAGTCGGTCACAATATATATATATATATATATATATATATATATATATATATATATATAGGCTCGCAAGCTATATATAGGCTGGTGTAGCTAGAGTATAGCTTGAGTCTCTATCCCAGTTCCCCTACTCCTACTTTTCCTCTCTAAGTCAAATATGTATGGTTAACCTCAGCCCGCTTTACAGCTTATGTACAACATCTATTTCTCCGCCGTAGTGCGTGATAGGCGAGTGGGCTAGTTTACTGATACTTATTCCATACATACCTTTGAAACGCATCTGAGATAAATTTTTTATCATTATTCTTTTATTTTTTCTTTTATAACTACTGTTTTAACATATTTATTAAAATAAAAATAATAGTTACGAAAATTGCGTTGATAATTAATTTTGCATGACTTAATTTTTATTTACGTAGCGCGAATATTAGCAACAGATATTGTCTAAAAATTATTGCAAGACTTTCTCAAGCACAAAGTACTCATAAATTAAAAATTAAAAAAGTTTGAAGTCTTTGATTACTAAAATCTGTCAATAAGCATCTAATATACGTCGAATAACAAATCATGTATGTACGAAATATTCCATGAGAATCTTATTACTTTCCTAATAAAAAACTAAATGTAACAACTGGACAAGGTGGTTTAAAAAGTTTAAGACGGCTATAGTAATGGTATTATGAAATCAAACTATGTATTACATTAGACTTAAGTATGTTTAAAAATTGAACGATCGTAACAAACAAACTTAATGCTTTCTCTAGGATGTAGCAAAAAGTACCATCCTTGTAAAGCTCTGATTATTTTACGACGAGAAATATTACACAATTTAGTATTATTGAACCTGTTTTTTGAAATTACCTCAGATAATCAATGATATATCTTTTTTTTTTTAATCCTTTTGTTTATTACAGGTACGGTAGCAAATTCCATGATTGATTTTTTTTTTTTTTTTTTTTTTTTTATGTTTGTTGAAAAACATCGAGCGTAGTGATAAAATGTGATTGCATGTAATAAAAGAACGAGTTGAAGTATTTGATCATAAATGATAAAAAAAATTTATTTAACAATACATTTATTTAGAGTAGAAAAAATTAATTTTATTGCAAAAGTTTCAAGATGCAACTGCTGCTTTGTGCTTTTGAAAAAATTCCCACCCAGGGGCAAAAAATTATTTACCAGTCACAAAATGAACTTACGAGTGAAACATAGTGTTTTTTGCCCTCAGTAAAAAAATACAATAAAAAAAAAAAAAAAAATAAAATACACGACGCAAACTAGTAGCATAATGTACCATATACAGTATATAGTTAGATTGTTTCAGTTGTAAATATCCCAAAAACTTGCTTTGTTAATTAAGGTGTTTTTGCATACTTGTAATTAAGATTCCTTCGCCCAGAGCCGTGATATAACCTTGTACATCATCATATTTAATTAAAAAACTTACTCATTCATAGTGCAATAAAAAGTATTAGCCATTACCAAAGAAGAAGCAAGAGTTCAGTTTAATTATATACAGTGGCTGAAGTAAAAAAATGGGAGTCACGCTTCATTGCTTCAAATTTAATTTAAGTCTGTGTCCGAGCTTTACCAAGAAAACGCAAATAACATCCTGCATTATATACGTCTACACCGGTCTTGTAACCTCTGACATCTGTTAGGTTAGTAACGTCCGAGAACGTTTTTTTTGGGTTCCGCATTAGAAGTTGTAAGAGAAAAACAGCTGTCACTAGTAACATTGAAGACGGAAAGATTAAGACATCTCCAACAGTCGTATTTGATGTAATTATCTGGGACTCTTTAACTGACAATTTTAATAATTCACAACGTTTCACAGGGTCAAAGAAAAACAGTGATTGTATTCATTCTACAGCTTTTTTTTGTAGTCGAGTTTTTAAAAATATTTTTGAAAACAATTGCAAGGGGGCACTTATATTACCTAGATTTTATAATACATGCTTTACATTTATATTTATATTCTTCTATTTATTATATTTTCTTGTAATAAAAAATCCGTCTCAAAAGGAAATAACGTTAGCATAAAAGGCACCATTGCGCAATGAAAAAAGAGTTCATCTTCCAGCGAGCCTGGGACACGGTATATCCGTTGCTCACCCAGACCTGGAACTTTCCCGTGCACCGGTACAATACCGCGACGAGCACGAAGGGAGAGAAAGAGACGAAGAGAGAAAGAGACGAAGTACGAAGGCCGATAGCTGGAAAGTAAGTGTGTACACCACCAACAAGGTAACACTTCCACTAACCGGTACCTACTTGGACTTTCGGTGCTCGACCGCTTTAAGCGTGGAGACGACGCATCCCCAAGTAGTCGAGGCACTAGGGTTAGCGACCACGTTCTTAGGCGAAGTTCCTGGGTTGATGACTTGAACAGTGCTCAAGACACCCAAGGGCCCTGAGAACGACCTAACCTTACGTGACTTGGTCGGATAGGTAGTTACCTAACACTAACTTTCCGCGGTTGTAATAAAATTTCGCATTAGTCTAACCTAACGTGTTCAAGTAGAGATACTAAGGAGGGAAAATTCAAATTGTCATTTTTGTAAAATTTTCTATTAAAAAGGCGGATAAGTTTTAAGTGAATTGTCGAGTATATTATATATTGTTTTTTATTATTAACGTAAAAAATTGCGATCACTCAAATAAAATTAATACATGTAAAAATTTAAGATATAATTTCCTTAGAATCATATGATTGAATAAATATAAGATAATTAAAAATAAATTGATTGTACTTATTTAAGCAAACCTTCCCCTCCACATAAGATTGCGAGTTCCTTTTTATAGTTTAAGATAAAAACTAGAAAAATAGCTGTTAAGATTTGAAATCGTTTAATAAACTGAGAATATTATCTGGACCCCAAAAAAGGACAGGAATAAAATAAAAAAAAGATATTAGATTAGAAAAATATTGAATAAATTGAAAAAGATATTAAATTATTAAATTAATTAAATTAAGGAAATATTCAGGAGAACTCAATAAAGTAATAATCAATAAACAATTGCTGTATATGGTGCAGGAATTAATTGATTATTCAACAGATAAATTTTGAAACTTGATAATAAATATTTTTAAGTATTGTATATAATCGGCAATTTGAGCAATTTCGCTCTTTTACACAGGGCCACGAACCCGCCCTCCGACATATAAACACAATCATTGTTTGTATGTTGGTTCCTAATCTCAGAGTTTCCTTGGTACAGATAATATTCTTAGCCGATTGTTACCACCACAAATTAACCGGGGTTATACTCGAAGAAAGGGAAGTCGTACAATACAAACCATTTGATTCTCGATACGAATACACAAGCCAACACCACCCACATGTCCCGCCTTTCATTCCTCGCCGACACTGCAAATAGCAACCCGACTTGCTTAATGCATCTTAGAACTGAGGAGTGCCCTTATCCGTTATCTAGAAAGCATTTGGTATGTAAAAACTATCGAAAAAATGCACCGGAAGTAGTAGTTTTTCCTTTACCTACCTTTACTAGGACTTTTATCATCGTGACCGAAACTTTCTAATGGTCCTTATTTTTTGAAATACTCTTTTTCTGCTTGACATCGCCAGTTCTCTTCTTTTTTGGCATTCCCAATTTCGTGCATTTCTCAGGGATAGTAGAAGGACTCGTATTTCTTTTAGCCCTTTGTATTTTCTTAAGGTCACAGTTCAGAGTATTTTCCTCCACATGCTGACGGAAATTATCTCTTTTCTTTTTCCTGTATTGTAGGAATGTAAAACTCTTCTTCCAGTACCTAGTGTAGTACTCTTCTTTGATACTTACTTTTTCGATTATGATAGTTACTAATTTTACTTAAGAACAGCTTTCAGCCCATCCTTAGCGACGTTTTCCGCGTTCCCATACTTTTCATTAACTACTTCAAAGGTCTTCTCAGTCTATCTTGTTGGAGGTAAAACTTACTCAATATCTTGGTACCACTTTGCTTTTAGCTTTACGCCAGATTTTACCATAGAGCCAAGCCCTTCTTGCGTCTGATTTCTGCAAATAGTCATGTTGCTTTCCTTGTGGCTTGGCAGCGAACGCTTAAAAGACTCCTACTTTATCCTTTCTCAATAAATGCCCATGCAACTTTCAATAGTCCCTGTTGACCATAAGAAGCGTTTTTGTGGCCCCCTGCCCCAGAATCTTTAAGGCCTGCGGCAGCCAACCAGGCTTTCACTAAATCGGAATTGCCAACGGATTTCCTCAGGGAAATTACACCTTGGAGTACTTGTTTTTTTTGGACGTTCTTTTTTTTAATGTCTTATTTGCTGCATACTGACCAGTCAAGGCCAGCACTACTCTTTTTTTCAAAAACATATGTCAGGAAAAGGGTTAAAAACAAGTGCAGCAGCCCTCTCCGTTGTCGGAGACAGGCGCCACTTGCTCGGGCCGGCTGGGAGTCGCCACTTTCCCTCAGTCCCACCTGTGGAGGCTGCCCTAGAATTGTGAAAGAAATTTTAAAAATGTGATTGTTAGTAGTAAATTTTTATGTGGGCAAACCACAAGTACTCCAGGGAGACGAGAAAAAGGCATACAAACCCATGAACGAAGCAGAGAATCCGCCAAAACGGGCTGATAAAAACAATGCACTGAAAAGTACCACCATGTAGCCTCCTCAGTGGTAGTAAGCTTAGATTAGTCAGCCCACTACATCCATTTTGTTTAAAAGGCGTGCAACTATATCACATATGGGTACCTGGCATTACCCAGGCCTCATCGTCCGGCTTCAACCGCTGGTGAGGCCCCCACTCCAACAAGTGAGAGATTCTGTGACCAACCACCCGAAACAACTCGATAATATACTTGTGTTGGTCAGGTGTCAGTGTAATATCTGTATCTGAGAAGAATATTATAACCGATGTTTACTTCTATACACGATGGGTGCTAGTTTTTGTGGGACCGCCTCAATCATTCGGGCCGCGCCCACGGCGAAAGCAGAATAGGGAAAGAATGAAGTACAAAGAGTACTAGCCCGCGTATCCACAGCGGTGAAAGCAGAAGGTTCAAGGCTTTTGCCCCCAAAAGATACAAATACACAAGCCAATATCACCCACCCGCCCACGTTGCTAATAGCTTCCTGACCTGCTTGGTGCTCCCTAAAACTGAGAAGTGACCCCCAAACTGAGGAGCGCCCCCCAGAACTAGAGAGTATCCCTATCCGCTACGTAAGTAATGCCCAGTATGGAGAAACCAGTAAAAAACCCATTTGGGTGTAGTAACAGTAGTCGTAGCAGTAGTAGTAGCAGGAGCAGTACTAGTAGTAGCAGTACTAACGGTAGCAGTAGTAGCAGTAGCAGTAGTAGCAACAGAAGATGAGATTGAAAAATCCAGAGAAAATAATCTCGATTAGTTTCGATACGCTCCAAATCCACGATCCTTGAAGTTTTTCTGAATAGAAGGCTAGCACTAAGCCATCGAAGTTTATTCTTTTCTTGTTGTAAGTATACGACAGTAAAAGATTAATACTTCTTAAAGCAATTTAGTTCACGCTGCGTACTTTTTTTTTACTTTTGAATGTGAAATAAAATTTACGAATGTTTGACTTTTTTTTTTAGTATTAGGGTAAATGATCGAACTACTGCACAAGCACTAATTACTGCGTACTTGTCAGTAACGTAACAAAAAAAAAAAAATGGAAAATTCGCGTTCTCAGACATCGTAAAACGTTTGGACATTGATAACGTTCAATTAAGAAACATATTTTACATCATAAAATTCACAATTGTTTAACGAAATGGTTTTCAACGAGTGTTACCTACGCCTTTGTAGCCGTTTGTATTAATTAGTGTGAAGTACGTGGGTCTGGGCTTTTACTTGAAAATCATGTAGGAGATACCCACGCAGTAATCAGATTTGCAGTAACTGGTGATACTTTTATAACTGTCTGCAGCAATACAAGCAAGTAATATCAACACTAAAACAATTATTTGGAAGAAAGCGGAAACATAGCAGAAATACGTTTTTCGTATTAATTGCACAAGATACTGCAGATAATGATACAATGAAACTACTTTAATTTACATAAAAATATGTAGAGGAGTAAAAAATGTAGCACAGTCAAAAATTTGAATCTGCAATAATTAGGTCATTTACCCCTATTTTAAATGGGAATTACAGAAAGCCTTAACCAAAGAAAACGGAGAGTTAGTTAGAAAAAGTCTTTGACTTTTTTTATTCCTTCTCTGTTTAGAATGTCCTTTAACAGTCATTGAATTGTTTACAGTTTCAGTCAACGATCACATCTGTAACGATCGTATGTTGACTTAAAGATTCAAGTTATGTAAATACGCTTCTTATTACTATACCGACTCTCTGCGATTTCATTGAGCATAGTTATTATTATTAAAACACTACATACAGTCCATTGAAGATAAGCAGTTTATGAAATTTATAATCTACGAATCATCATACGTGCTACGAATTAATGTTTTACACTATACAACTATGTTCATTTACGTTTGGCTGTCTGCTACACTACCGTTTATTACTTATGGTTTGATATGCACCTGTTCTGAATTACTATACATGAAATAAATTGATGTTACACACATTAAAACTATAGTTGTTTATTCTTGGTGATTTTCTGCATTACCACGTACTGTTTTTAGGTTTTTTCGCTTATGTCGTTTGATACCACCAATCACAACACATGCAATGTATTAACTTTACTATTCTTATTATTCACTTAATGGATGCTATATCTATATAAGAGATAAACTAAAAATTACCAATAATTCTTCCCCTGCTCATTCCGTAGGAATGTTATTTTGAAAGCACTTGAGCAATGGCCAACGTGCATCTGAAAAAAGGTGAATCACCTGCAAGTTACTCGTACCTGCAATACAATGATGATTCATGTACATGCACGCTGGCCTATGCTGACCGGAAACGAAAAACAAAATATTTTTCGACGACCGTAGATGCAAAAGTTTAACTGGGAACAATTAAACTAAAATATTAAAGGCAAATATAATTTTAGATTAAGATCAAATAACATGACGTTAAATATTAGGACATCTTAGAGTTAATACATATAAGTGAGCGAAAATATTAGTAAAAGCCAGAATCTTCACAAACAATCAGTCCACACTACACCAAAGCATTACCCAATTTTTACCATTCAAGTTCGCAAGCTCATGATTTACCGAGTAACCCTTTTTTCATGGTATTATTAATTTTATAAACATACTGCAATAGTCTAATTTGTAATCTAGTTAACTGCTAACACTTTTTTCCAAATGTAAAGGAAAACGAAAAGTTAACCCTTCCCCTTTTCTTAACTCGGAGATGTCGAGAGAGAGAGAGAGAAAGAGAGAGAGAGAGAGAGAGAGAGAGAGAGAGTACACCTGCCTGTAATTGAGGTAACGGAGTTTCTGATTCCCTAGGGTACCACGAGACGACTTCCTCTCCAACAACTAGCAGCAGAAAAACATGTTGACTAAAATTCTACCGAAATTCCGCATTATTTTTGCAACATTATAAACATTCAAAACTACTGGTAAACCTAATTATGTTAACTTGTAACAGGCAAATCACTATTATTCTCATCATTATTCTAACAACTGCTATTCTTATTATTATTGCTACAATTATTGTTATTATATTATTATTTTTATTATTAGTATTATTATTATTATAACTACCACCACTAATATATAATTATAAGTTATTACGGCAGCGGCCACTGTTTTGGCGTTTAAGTAGTAGTATTAATTGATAACTCGTAACACACCGATCGGTTATTCACCCGAGCATTCATTGAATGGTTAAGCGATTTTCACCACTCTTTTTGCAACGAGTTCAGTTGAACAAACGACCGGTGTTTAGCATTAGTAAATCTTGATAATATTCTGTCTTGATGTTAACGTTAAATCATATTGAAATCTTGTAAAATTTAGATGTAAAAGAGAAAGGAAGGGTAAGAGTAAGTGAATCACTTTCTCGTCTCTTGACGCATGTAGGAGAGCAAGTCGGATGTGGGAAGTGCCAATTTCTGAGTGACTGAACTGGAGCAGTTTTAGCCAATAAGATTTTTGGCTATAGTATTTTCTTCAAGATTTTCCCTCGGCAAGTTTTCCTGCGTCGTTCTCGAACCAGTGCGTCATGAGGTCCGCTACTCCTTATAAAAAGGCCCAAAGACTCTCTTAACTACTACCCCTCGAACAGTAGACTGAGTAGTAAGAGTTCTCCTCTGCTACCTCCCAGTCCATCACGAGGTAAGGACACAGTTAATTTTGTTTTCCCCCTTGAACGGTTGACTGAATAGTTAGAGTCCGCCTCTACTATCACTCAGCCCTCCACGAGCGCGGAACATTTCAATACTGTATTCGCCTATGCTCGCACTGGTTCGCCGTGTACTTCTGTTTTATATTTAAATAAAAGTAAGTGTTAAAGTTTATATGACAAATTTTGCGTATTCTCTCTTTTCCCGTTTTTACTCTTTTTCAGCCGGGTCAATTACTGAGATTGTTTTACGCTCACACCATTATCCGCCATGGTATTGGTACCTGTGGATCATCGGGAATTATTAAGTTTGTTTTACGCGCACACCATTATCCGCCACGGTATTGGTACCCGTGGATCACCGGGAATGACTAAGTTTGTTTTACGCGCACACCATTATCCGCCATGGTAGTGGTACCATCAAAGCAACAACTATCGGATTAAAGCGAAAATCAGTACTCGCGATAGTATTAGTACATTCAAGTCAGGTCGCTAGTCAAATTACCATTTACCCTCTCGTAACCTCTAGAAACGATTTTTCCCGTAATGGTGCCGGTATCATCTAGATGGTGGACGGGATAGCCTTCGGTACGCCGCTCCGGGTAAATTCAACCAACCTTAGACGAACTGCGAGCAAGTGCATCGGAATATTGCACAGCAGTTGGTTCTAGTCAGGTGTAACCCCTTTGCAAATACCGTGTCGTTAATTAGAACCACCCCGTTAGCCCTGTGTCCCATTTATGTGCCCAGCGTGTGTCCCAAATTATTAAGCGAAAGCTTAAACTTGAAGAGTACGTCGCACCGACGTAACACAGTGTTGTGGTGTGCTTATTCGCATTTCTTATCTTTTAAAGCATGCATTCATCTGGAGGTATTAATCCTTTTCGTATGTTCATCTACATTTCTCATTGTCTTTGTGCTTATACAGTTACTTTTGAACTAAGACCATCTGTTTGTTTGAATGCATCAGTGAATTTCAGACCTTAATAACTTATTTTATATTTTTTTAACTAAAAATTAATAGAGATATTTTTTTAACATACAAGAATAAAGTCTCATTAGTCTTGTCCCATATTTGAATTTCTTAAACACCCTAAAAAGTTACATTTTTCTTTAAAACAATGTTTTTATTCCTAACAATCACATTTGTAATGCTCATATTTCATTTGTACAATATTTTGGAGTTTTTTTTTAGTACAAGCGAAAGCTAAAGAAAAATCTGATCCCTAAAAATACTAGTCTGATTTTTACAAAGAACATATTAACCTTAACAATCGGCACCAACTAAAAATGTATCTTATTCTTTTTTATTCTTTTTATTCTAGTTTTTCAAGTAGTTCAATAACACGCATAGATTGTCATTTTTCTGTCGGTAACTTATTAATTATTTAGTAGCTTTCTTAACACCACCATATTGATTTATTTTTATGCATTCTAAGTCTGCCATGTTTTAATGAACGCTCGTTTTTACGTTTTGGTATTAAAAGTACAGTTACACTTTAGTAAAAAGGTTAAAAGTCCAAGCTCAGCATGGAGGATTTATTAAAAAGTCATCAAACTATCGCACACTGAGAAAAATCGCAAAAAGCTGGTAAAATTCTTCGCTTTCGCCTATTTCTCGACTTTTGCCTACGTCAATTTACTAAATTTTTTTTGTAATTTTTTATCCTTTAATTGTAATGTTAAATTTTTGAGTTTGATTTATTCATCAATTTTTTCAATGATGTAATTGACGACGAGTTTTAGCATTGATTTTTTCGGTAGAGGTATTGCTCAGCTATTATTGCAATACACAAAATTGAAAAAAAATTTGTTTTTGACACTAGAACCATCCATTTTTCATTTAGTTATATCTTCTTCTTTAATCAATGTCAAAATTCTCCTTCAACAGTCATTACAAATGTTGTAATATAGATGGAGTCGGAACCACTAGGACTTAAAACTTTGGTTAACGTAAAAATAAATCCTTTTTATCTCATTTGGTAAAAAAAAAATTTGATGGTTAAATGGAACTTGAACATTAAACAATAAAAAATTACAAAGAAAAATTTACAAAAATGAAAAAAGCGAAAATCATTAATTTTAAAGTTTTGGAAAATCAAGAAAGATATTTTTTTTGTACCGACATCTATTGATTTATTTGTTGTTATATATTTAGATTGAATAATCATAATCTAAAACTCTTGATTTTAAACTGAAAAAATATAATTTTGGCTAGCTTTTTTGCAATTTGCTTCCGTGTGCGATGGTTTGATAACTTTTTAATAAATCCTCAGGGCTAGGTTCGAGTTTTAAATGTTTAAACTAATTGTTTAATTTACTTTCGATGCAGAAACGTAACAACAAGCATCTATCATAACATAGCGGTATTATAATGAAACCAAAAAATCAATGTGGTGGTCAATAAGAGAGGATACTTAAAAAACAGTACGTTACCGACAGAAAACTGATATTATATGCGCGATATCAAACTTCTTAAAAACTAGTTGAAACAATAAGACGAACTTTTAGTTAGTGCAAAATTTTTAAAATGAATTTGTTGATCGGTGACCGATCGCAAAATTGACGTACCATGTACATTTCTGTATGCATTTCTTACTTCTTATTTTCATTTTTAGTCACTAAATAACTTTTGATCCATACCTTTAAATCAGACTATTTTTTTCCAAAAATTGGACTTCCTTAGCTTTCAATTGAATTAAAAAGAACTTCCAAAAATATGAAACATGAAACACACGGAATATGAGCGTTAGAAATTTTTATGGTAAAAATAAAAGCTTATCTTGTTTGTAAAAGTATCAATTATTTAAGGTGCTTGAAAACATTAAAAAACGTAAAAAACACAAGTCCAAGCTTATGAGACGACATTTTTCCATGTTTAAAGAATATTTATGTTAATTATCAGGTAAAACAAAAAGTATAGAAAAAAGAAATTAAGGTCTAAAAATCGTAAATTATACAGTTTTGAGAAAAATCGAAATTTGCCAACGTCTATGACTTGGTATGACTTAATTTATTTTGCATTAACAGTGGTATAAATCAAATTTTTGCAGGTATTCACATTGGATGGATTTCTAACTGTGCGTATTTCTTCTTTTACCTTTTCGCTACGAACTGAGTTCTAATTTTGCTGTATGGGTTCTATTGCTGCTGCATGGCTTACTAGCAGTGAAATATTTTGACTAGAAATTGTTTTGGTATAGTAATTAATTTTATTTCTTATGTTTTTCAATTAAGATTAGTTATCGTCTCTGTCTTTACTACTTTTTTATTGAATATGTAATAATCTTCTTCTGTACAGTTCATCATTAGAGTTTTGTAATTTATTTTTGGTAAGACAATTTCTGTTTGATTATATGGGAGAATTTGCTTTGATGGGGTTCCCGGTTACAGTAAATTAATTTATTGTTTCAAGAATCCATTAATTTACGGTAGTACGAGCGATTCAATTCGGAAGAAATGATGGGAATCAGTTTCTTCGTTCTTGATTTATATAAATACCATTGTGATGTTCGATAGGAAATAAAGGTAGAAGTTGTATTCCTACAAGCACGCTTTTATTTGGTATTTTATTTTTTCTATTATAACCATCTTACTATAATGAGTTTTGATTCCATTCATCAATAAATCTTTTTCTGTCGCAATCTTTATTACTGTAAGTATTGATTCTTGTATCGGGTAACTGCTCTTTAATTTTATTTATTTATTCTTGTACGGGGCATCGAAAATATGAATCAAAATTTTGATTTTATTGCAGTTATATTTTACTGTTTCTTCGTGAGAAAAGGTAGAGCTTTCGTCTGATTAAAATTTTACTGATTTTCGATTAACGTCATTGGTTCAAGATGTACTGAGTTTTGATCAGAGTATTAGTTTGTATTGGTGAAAAACCTACATTTTTTCGATTATTTCTTGAATTTCACTGATTTCCGAATTTTCATCACTTAAGTTTTCCATTTCATTCTGAGGGGTCTCTTCTGCAAGTGCATTCATTAAGCTTGGCATAGGTAATCATTCTTTTTATGGTACTTGCATGTCAGATTTCAGGTCTTAAAGGAGTAGTTGTAGTGTCAAGGTTAGATGACAACTCTTTTATTTAAGTTCTTGGTGCTTCTTTTCTTCATCTCATATTCAATCTTTCTGCTATTTTAGGTGCATTTAATTCATCTTCTCTTCCTTCAATATCTCGAGGTACTTTTAACAGTGTATCTCTAGGTTTTTTTTTTCTTACTTTAGGTGCTGATTATATACTTTAGGTTGTGTCGAAATATGATTTATTAGTTTTTAATGTATTTCAGCGAGCTATAAAAGTTTAAATTTCTCAACGTTTTATAGGTAACAAACGAGCTTTTAATAATATTTCTTTCTGCGAATAATTATCTCTATCACTTTCATCGCTATAAAATTATTTTCTTGATAAATCGTCTTCATTAGTATTTATTCTACCAGGTTTGTATTTATAAGTATAATTGTAACCGTCAAGTCCTGCTCTTCTTCTATTTAGTCTACTCATATGATCTTTGACGAATTCAATCCAAGATGGTAGTTCATGATCTCCGAAAACCGTAAATTTTCTGCTATATAAGTAATGTCAAGAATATTGTACTGCTATCACTACTGATGAACATTCTTATTCAGTTGCAAAAAAATTTCTTCATGTTTTATTTAGAATTTTTGACATACACGCAATTAAGCGGTCTTTTCCTGGTTGTTCTTGGCCTAATACAGCCCTAATAGTTATATAATATGCGTCTGTTATTCATGTGAATGGCTCATTTAATTTGACGCAAGCCAACACAGGTGCTCTACATAATATTCTCCTTACTCTTCAAAACATTCTTGTTTCGTTTTAATCCATTCAAAATTTTTTTTTTTTCTGAACAAGGACTTTTAAGTTTTATCAATTTCTGCAATTCTGTCATCAAAAAATATAAATAACTCAGTGCCTTACAGTTCTGGCAAAATTACGTCT
The DNA here is from genome assembly GCF_036245765.1 of Copidosoma floridanum. Classification (NCBI taxonomy): domain Eukaryota; kingdom Metazoa; phylum Arthropoda; class Insecta; order Hymenoptera; family Encyrtidae; genus Copidosoma; species Copidosoma floridanum. Next base: position 29,384,751 of record NW_028321897.1, read on the forward strand.
ATTAATTGCTGAAATGTTGCAGGTGCATTACATAACCCAAACGGCATTTCTACATTGGGGTCATAATGATCGACATGTGTGCTAAATGCAGTTTCACGTCAATCAGCAGTCTCAACTCCTATTTGATCGAATTTCCATGCTAGATAGAGAATGGAGAAGTAATTTAAGTCAGTTATTTACTCTAATATTTCGAAAATGTTTGGTAGTGAATTAGCATCGGAAATAGTTTTTTTGTTTATTTCACGTTAATCTACTACTAAACCGTATCTTTTTGTTTCATCAGGTCTTTGTTTTTTGGGTACTATCCAGAAAAGTCTACTGTAAGGACTGTTTTATTTTATGATTGTATCGTCTGCTAATTGTGTTTTTATTTCTTGGTGTAACGGTAAAATGGAGCAGTATTGCTTGATGTATACCAGACGGTTATCTGCTGTAGATATTTTACGTGTCATAATAAAACAACGAGGAGCCAGATTGCCTGGAATGTAAAATAAGTAAGCGTAATTTTATATACATTTTTTTTATTTTTGATAGACTTGATTTTGAGTGATAAGGTCTTTTTAGCATTTTCAATCATAAATTCTATGCGATCTTTTACGTCGTTTGAGTGGTTTTCTTCGAGGTCAGTATTAAAGAAGTCTTCAGATTTCATAACATTAAAAGGCTCAAGTTCTTGTGCAGGTATTTGTTTTTAACCGCTCATCTTTTTCGTTGATAGTTATTGTATAACAGTGACCTTTGCAATCTACTACCGCCTCGTCTGTATACACTTTGGGTTCGGGAGTAATTCTACGAAGATAAGCATGGCTGGTGATATTGTTTTTAGTCGTTAGTGTAGTAGCTAATCTTGTTGTGGCTGGTTAATTATACCTTCTGTTTCTATTTGCATTAAAGTCTTGAGAATGGTAACAATGGTATAGGTTCAATTGGTCTGCTTTGTACTATTAGCACATTTAAACCGTAGTTGATTCTAGCGTTTTCTTGCTAAAAAAATGGATTTCCTCAAATACATACATTATTTATTAGTGATTTGGAACTCATAACGTGAAATTCGTGATCTGTATTAAATAAGATAATTATAACAGTATCTAGAGTGCTTATTCGTTGAGAAATTTTCATTCTAATTTAATTGTATCATCACAATATAATTCTGTGCAGTTCTTTTATGCGTTATAACTAATAACATTTATTTCGGTGCCTAAACCTAACGAAAAGGTTGCGCATTCCTCCCTGAAGGACCCGGCTTAGTCAACGACCGTCGTACTAAAAGCGCGAGCTGGTGTGATGTGGGACGAGGGGGGCGGAACCATCAGCTGCATCGCGAGCTGGGCGTGTAGTCATATACAGGGGGTGCATCGTCGCAAGTAGGTTTTGCTCATCCGAGTGCCTCTGACGATCCACACTCATTGAACTGCGTATGCGCTCGTTTGGTGGAAGCAACCGTGTAGAAAGCGAAGATGTGCCCAGACGATGACAGGCCAGCGAGAGGGCAGGCTTCGTGCAGGATCGGTGGATGCTTTTCGTCGTCTGCCAACATGGACCGATGGAGACGCCCGCTGACATACACGGGTTGAGTGTCCTCGTAGAGAAAGGCAGCTAGGTGGTTGTTTCTTGCCCAAATTTTCGACGTTTCGAAGGCAGTCGATTTCCTCCTTTAATGTCCACCGCTAACGTAAGCAAACTTAGGCAGAGTAGTTTTAAGTTGATCTTCAAAAGCGGTGTCGTTTAAATCTTCACTTAGCGAAAAAGATTAAACAGATATTTCAGCATTTGTTGCGTTTAAAGCTGAATCAGTATCGGTATTTGAGTCTACATCTGTTTTAGTCAGTTCTTATCGTATTCCACTTTGTCTACGGTCGTACACTAGTAATTGAGCATTTTCTTCTTAAGATTTTTCAGTATCACCAGAATCGATTTTAAAACACATACTTGTCCCTGATTATGCACTGAAATTAATTATATCTTTGACAGGTAATTGTGGCCTTTCTTCATTATCAGAAATTTTTTGTTTCATTCCGATGATTTCTGAACTTGTATCACTAGCGTGTGACGTTGAGACTATTGAATCTGAAGAATTCACTCTTAATAAGCTAGAATATTTTGATATACTTTTAGTATAATTTCTTAGTATACTTGATCGAGATGTGGATTATACATCTGTTCCTTATGTGGTCATGCTCCTAGGTTTTGTTATTTCTTCAGCCTCCTTCAAGCTCGTTGCCAATATTTTAGGTTTAATAGTCGTTAAATAAAATGTTATTCCTGTTTCTTTTCTCTGACTTTGTAATTCTGTTTTCCTTAATTCCTCATTTTTTTATGTATTAACATCACTCCTAACAATGATAACTTGAAATTTATATTTTTTTTTGCACATAGAAATGGTCTTACTAGATTTTTAGATAATGCATTAGCGTTAAGAGTGAGTTTTCGTGGCTTGTAATTAAAAGTATATTCATGGTCGCTGAATTTAAACATTTAGCGCAGTAAACGCTGTCCTGGATTTTTTTTGTGTGCATCCCTTTAATGTTTCATGATTAGCTACAAGAACAAATTTATTTCCTAATAAGTAAAACGAAAATGATGGTTTGTGTATGGTGCATCCAGGTATATATTATGATTTTATTTAGAATTCCCGAAAGATTCACGACAGGATGGTCAAACCCTTTTTTTCACTTAATACAGCTCCAATAGCGTAGTGGGATGCATCTGTTGTTAACTTGAATGATTTGCTGAAGCCGAGAAATTGTAATAAACGCTCTTGACAAACATGGTCTGTTATTATTTAAAAATTATTTTCTCATACTTTTGGCCATTCAAATTTTTTTCATTTTTTAACAAATCTAACAGTGGTTTTGCTATATTGAAAAAATCATTAACAATATGTTTGTAGTGTCCTGATAGCCCTTAGGATTGTCTAATATTTTTCATAGTTTTCATTTAAGGAAATTCTTGAACAGCTTGTATCTTTTTGAAGTCTGGTTTAATTTCTCATTGACTTGCAGTGTGCCCAAGGAATATTAGTTAGGTTTTTTGCAAAAACTCAATTTTAATTGGCTGAAGTACCGTTTTTGCTAATCTCAATAGGTCGAAAAGTAACCTTACTATACGGTCGTAATCTACTAGATCTCTGGCGTAAATTATAATATTAAGTTAATACACTAATATTTCAACATTTAATTTACCTCTTAGTTAAATATCCATTAGTCGTTGAAACATGGCAGGTGCGTTTATCAAGCTTTCAAGCATTTGGTTGTATTGGTTATGTCCATGAGGTGTTGTAAATGCTGTTTTATACTTGTAATGTTAAGCCATAAAACTTCTTTTTTTCAAGAAATACTTACTAACGTAGTGTATTTATTTTTAGGCTTTTATAGTAAATTAGTACATATAGCATGGTTTTACTTAGGCATATCGTTACATTGTTGGTTTCTTATTAACATCATTGGATACAGTTATTTCAATTTATTGGTTCAGTGATTACGTCACAAAGATCACTTCAGCAAAAAATCTAAGTGATAGGCGGTTTTGCTACAAAAAGGTTGCTCATACCTTCTCGAGGAGCATTGCATGGTGAAAAAGTACATGTGAAAATTTACAGAGGTACTTGCTCGAAAGAGTTACACTGACCGGGAATTAAACCGTGGTTTCCAACATGCCAACCCACAATCCAGTTGACCGAGCCATCACGCGCTCATCATAGGAATTTGTTGGAATCCACTTGTCAAATAAAAATCTAAAAAATATGCGACTTTTTCCTACTGATGATGAAAGCTCAATCATTTCGTCGGTCGGTTTTTTTACTACGTATTCTTCTAAAACTTTTCTTTGCTCTGGTGGGTGACGATATTGTTCAGTGTTAATTAGGATGTTATTTTTTGTCAAAGTTTTATGTGCACGAGATAAGTACAGGGTAAAGGATCTCCCGGAGACAAAAAAATATCTGGGAATTCGGAAATCAGCCCATTAATTTGGTCTCGTTCTTCTTGGTGGTAGGTTAAAGTGACCGGTACGCACAAGTCCTTTAAGCTCTCTTATTATATCTTGTTTGTTTTTGATAGTTGATCTCTCATATTCGCTATTAGTATCTTGGCCACATTTAGGTGCAATGTATTTTAAGTGTAGAATTTTTCTAGGATTAAATTAAATCGTAACATCGTCCTCATTAGCGTTTATTGCCATAACATTACATTGGCCATTCGTATTTCTTACTATCTCTTTCCCTAGATACATCATTATGTTACACGTCGACACGTGGCAAGTACCCTTCAATTAAATTGATATTTATTAAATTAGTTCTTACTATGTAATGTATTCGAGCCTTGATCGTATATTTTTTAAATTTATAAGTATTTCTTTGTTCCTTATTAATGCAATGTTGTTCTACACTAGGAGTATTTTTACTCTGTTTAATGCCATAGGGTGAAAGTATGTCTTTATTCTATGATTTATTATTTTTTGCTGTATATGCCACTTTTTTAGTCTTATTATCAGTGTGTTCAATTAAATTATCACCCCTCTCTGATAAAATCAATTTATCATATTCATCTTGGATACGCATATCAGCTTTCATATTTCCAAATTTTTTACATTTTGATATATTTGACTTCTTGGTCAGCCTAAAACGTATTTGTCACAATTTTGGATGTCAATTTCATTTCAAAGACAGTCTGTTTTTTGTTAGTTTTATGGGTAGTAGCTAAAATTTAGTTTTCCTGTGCTTGTTTTTTTAGTGTTATTACCATCTGTTTTTTACATCCCTTGTCAATTGCTTTATTTCTTCAAGTGTTTTGCACATTATTTGTATACTTAAAACTGAGTGCGATGTATTTCTAGCGAGATTGATAATTTTACTCGTCCCGAAACGTTAATATCGGTGGAACTAGTATAATTGAATCAAGTTTGTGGCAACGCCATTATCGAGCTTAAGTATAACAAGCCAATTTTTTCCTTCCGGGACAGGCAACCTTATGTATTTAGGCTCGTTGTCACCGCCACGATCCTGTCACGTACCGATGTGGACGGTTTTGATTATGTTGCTATGTTTGTTGCTTATGCTAAAACATTCAGTGTAGAGATTTAATTTTGTCTTTGGGAGCTGACCTCCAAACGATGATTAGGGTAAACCGCCTGAGGGTTTGAATGATGTTGTATACAGTCATCTCTGGGTTGTAACTGATTTTTAAAATTCTGATTTTGATAATTAGGTTTAAAACTCTGTTGGCTATAATTATTATAATTATTATTTTAGAAGTATCCACCATAATTTTGACCACTGGACTGATACTATTAATTATTCTTGAAATTACAATTATTATTTGTTTGTGTATAGTAGTTGTTAAAATTTTTGTTACCATATCTGAAGAATTCTAATAATGATTGAAGTTCCTTGACTGATTATAAAAGTTCTAATTTCTCCCCTGATTGTGATAATTTTCTCGGTTATTTTGTCCATTTCTATATTCTTGAAATTGTTATCATTACTTCTCTTATAATTTTTATACTGCTGAATAAAATTGTCGTTCTGTTCATTTGGTGTTCATTAACTTGTCCTGTTTAATGCGATGAGAATGGCTGATCAGGGTACCTATTATGATGTTGATATGAATATTTAAATTATTTCCAAAATCACTGTAAGGTAGCCCTTGGTATCGAATGCCCGGGAACATACTGCGCGTTGTAAATTTACCTTATCTTCCATCTGAGCTTTCATAGCACCACTCAGCAGTAGGTGTATATAATCACAATATTCGCCTAACGATTAGCCTTGTCGTTGACGCACTTTTTACAGCTCAGTTTGATAGTAACCAACGGTTTTCTGTCACATATCTTTTTTTTAAATGTTTTATACATGCTTTAAAGTTTTTGAAGTCTTGGCTGCTTACGCTTAGACGTGCAGCAACTCGCAAACTTTGTAAAACTGTTCTTTTATACAGATTTTTTTGATGGTCTCAGACCAAACTTTCTGTTTTTAATATTTTGAATATAGTTCTTGAGCAGAATATCCTTCCTATCGAATGTTAAAATAGATTCGATTGCATGTTGCAACGAGAAGTTGGTGTTAAAGGGCGCCATCAGCGCTTTAGCTGCTGTCATATCAGCATCATCTTGATTATCGTTTTCATTGATCATTTTCACCGTTTGATTATCATCTCTGTTGTACATTTTATTTTATGTGTGTATCACATTTAAATATAATTTAGTAAGGTATGACTACTATTTCTTTTTTTTTAATTTAAATTCAATCATATTTAAGAGAGAAAAAAAATTTTATTATATTTTTACTTTGTTTTGTTTATTTGTTACAGAAAAATGTTTCATCGAATTTTTTGCCATGCATCGAAAACGACACGAGAAATAAAGACATAGAATACATGTGTATGTAAATACATATGTGCGATAATCATATATCTGACATGCTATACATAATCAATTATATATAATTAAGAGAAATACCTTTTTTTTATGTGTGTGTATCAGAAACTAAAGTGAGAGAGTGCAATCATACGCACGTATGTAATATCCTCTGCCTTAAGGTAGGGAGAGAGTATACAGCTCAGGAATTTCTAACTTGGCATGTGCGGCTATATATCTAAATTGCTACGCAAGTACTGTCTAAGGCGTGGCGTATAAATGATGGCTCTTTCTGTTCAGAGAGAGAGAGAAAGAGAGAGTATTTGACTTACAACTTAACACTTTTTCCTTTTTAAATAAAAAGTTATATTACACATTCTTAAGAGTTAATTAGAAACTCTTTTTCCTCGAAAATAATTGATTGATCAAATCGTTAATTCACATAAATTTTAATATCATTGCCTTTCTGAATGTCGATTTTTGAACTATAAATATTATTTTTCGAAGAGTACGGACTATTTTTTTTCAAAGTTATTGTTTTTTGATAAATCAGTGTTTGGTTTATAAGAATTATAGAAATCTTGTAATTGGTTGTTAGTAGCATCCAATTTTTTTTCAAGAAAAATTTTTTTAGCTAACGCTTTTTATAAGTTGAATTTTTTTCCGCTTCTTTTGTTTTTCTTGTAACCCCTCTACATTAAAGAATTAATATGCTAGTATCAGTTGTATTTCGAATTTTCATTAAAATTTTTTTTTTATTCATAGCTATGTTATTCTTTTTATTGTACATTAAAAAAAAGATCGTTTTAATAAGCAAATGCTAGATTTTGAATGTCCGCTGGTAAAGCAGGGCTAAAGAAACGAATTGCTTTGATGAGCAGATTAAAGGTAGAAATCGATACACCGCTTTAGTTAGCAGATCTTATGTCAAAGTGTATATTTGTATATTTATTGTCTAAGATTGCTAATTTCTTATTTTTTAACAATTATTTTTATGTCAAATTTTTTTTTTTCTTTTATCTTCATGACAGTAAAACTGTTTTCTTGCTTATTTCATCGTTTTTTTATTTATGAATTATTTTTTTTATTTCTACGAAATATCGCACATCTTATGCTCTCCGCAAAGGCACAGCATATACACATCTGCGCACACCACACTGTATAGAGCGTTCCACATCATGTATGTACACGTTTCTTTGAACTATGTTTATCATTTTTTTTTTTTTTTTTAATAACAATCATGTAATAAAGAATAAACAAGGAGCTAAGGACCACATCCACGCTCTGCTACTATTAATGTTAAATTACCACGATTATCAGTTAACTCTGGCTTCAATTTAGAACTAAAGGTTCTGCAGTCTTACACTTTTTACAAGCTGCGGAATCAGCAGATAATCCAACTATTTTGTTGTTTGATAGTTGAGAAAAATAAAAAAAAAAGGAGAGAAAAAATGCGGGTATGGAGGTATTAAGAGATATTTAATTGGTTTACCTTACTTTTCTTTTTGTAAAGTTTTAAATATATTTTAATCTTTCTTTACAATGTTGTTTCTGTGTCTTGTTATTATTCTTGTTTCCTCTGTATACTCTTACTTAATTACTTATTTATCAGGGCCAATCTTGTTACTATTTAATAGATTTTAATTTCAATTTTCTACATCTTTACTTAGATTTGATTACACATATATCAGTATCATTAAGAGCGATATCACGTTACATATCATCAATTGACAAGTGGCACATCTTACAAAATTAATCAACAGTTAGTCCACACTTAATGAGTGGTGGAAGCTACTGGCTAAAACACTGCGCGAAAAAATACACCTTACGCGAAACGTTTAGGATTAACGTCTCGCTTTAGTTTTTCACTTGACACCTCTGAAAGCTATAAAAGACACAGTCAGCTTAGTTAGAAGATAACTTTCGTCAAGGATGACTCTTTTTAAAGTCTCGAAAGTTTTTCATAAAAAAAATTGAAAAAATGTATTCATGCAAGTTGTCACTTAGAAAATTTGGTAACAATCACTCATCTGTTTGTTAGAAACATTGTTTATTAAATTAATAATAGTACGTAATTATTACTCTTAGATATATTTTTAAATATGTGAACTTCTGTACCAAGTAAACATAATCATTTTGCTTTTAAATAGCTTTTAAATAAGTCTAGAATAAAACATTAGTTATAATTAAGTTATACTTGGCAATTTAATCACAATAATGAAATTAAATCACCTGCAGAATGACAGCGTTAATTTTCATATGAAATCAAATTAATAACAAAGATTGTGACATCATTATTTGATTAGGATATATTATTAATAAAAAAATTAATAAATTGAATCCGCTTGATTTTTAGAATCTTACATGATTTGGGTTCACATCGATGTGAGCCAAACTAGATTTTATCATTGTAAGTTCAATAGATATTGATATAAGAAAGCTTTTTCTTACATAAGTAATTACAACGTCTAGTAAATTCATAATAAGTTAGTAAAATTTATTTTCTACATAATTATCACCCCCCTCTACACACACACTCACACACATACATATATATATATATATATATATATATATATATATATATATATATCTTCCTATATTATATAGTAATTAGGAAGGTCATTTAACACAACTCGCGTCTTTATTTATTGTTAAATGGTTTACATTTTATTAATATGTACTTTATTTATTGTTTAAGTCTAATGGTAAACAAAATGTTTTATGACTGGTCATTCCTTTCGAAAGTAATATTGATTCTATGCCAATCCATGCTATAGATAAAAATTATTTTCATGAGAGATGAAATAATAAATTAACGTTTTACATATAAATGTTTTTTCATAACCTCTTGGGCCATCAATAAAAGAAAATTTTATGCTTTTGTTCCCATATAATCTTAAAAATCGCGATGTACGGTCAGAGAGATTCATCACGGCCAGAGAACATAACCTCCTTTTATTTGTTACTATTACTTTTTTGAATATTCTTTTCTGTACTTAAGATAGGCCTAGCTAGAATCACATACTAGAATGTTAAAGTGAAGTAAGAAGAACCTACAAGACCTTTTTTCCGGAAACACTATATAATCGATTAAATGATTAAGAATGTTTTTTAAATCTTACTTTCTAGCATATTTTTTGCGATTAGAACAAGGCGAAAAACTGTCTTAAAAATTTATAAATAGGTATTTATTAAATTAACTTAACTTCTGTTTTGACTCTTTAACTACTTACTAAAGATTTTTTTATTTTTCAACTTAAAAAAACGAACTAAAAAATTAAGGGGTTGGCGCACGAAGTGCGCAAGGAAGCGGAGCCACACTAGTATGTGTATATTTATCCTTGCTTATTATACAGTTTAATTTGTACGGCATTCTGCATAACGCCCCCACTGAAAGACCTATCCTCGATTGCTTCCCACAAGTTAAGGGACAATTCCTCTTGTTTCTACGTTATTTCAACCCAATCAATATTGGCTCAAGCCCCTCCCCCCACTGACCCACCACCACCCTCCACTGTCCCTCACCACAATTTTTTCGATCCCCACACCGCCCCCATTGCCCCCCACACGATTTTTCGACTGTTTGAATGCACTTTCACTGTTTGCATGAAATTTTTTATTATAATTTGAATATTTTATAGGACTTTAAACCTAACTTTTTTATTTTTATTAAATTTTTTACATTACCCAGGAAGCGAATAGACACGTACCTAATAACATAATAACAACACACATAAAAGTAGTGAATTTAATATCTATTAATATAGTAACAATGATACAAAATTTTTATTAGTAATTATGAAGTTTTATAAATAACTACATTGTATAGTTTAATATGTTGTGCATGCCGTATAACTCTTGACTGCCTCCTGCAACCCACAAAAGGTCTCTTACCATCACTTCTTTACAATTTTATTTTGTTTTAGGTAAAAAATTATGAAATAAATACAAGGAGTTTTTTACAGAAGATAATTTTGCTATTTTACGTATAAACCAAATTTTAGAATCAGAAGGTAAATCATGGAAGTCCTTTGACTTACCTGTACCTCTAAAAAATAAACTCAAAGAAGATAATACTGATGAAATATTATTGTGAAAAACAGCGTTTGGTTCCGTGTATGCACATTTAAATTACGATTAAAAAATAATTTTTTATACTATATGCGAAAAACATGATAAAATTTATTTTATAGGCCCTAAAGGTTCAGGAAAAACTTGTTTATACAAAACATTAATTATTTATTTTATTCCTATAGGTTAAAAAATGTTAACAATGGCCTAAACTGATATTGCATTATTCATTTGTTAGGGGTTTTGGGGCGGGGGATATTTTTAATGGTGGCTAAGGGGCAGTGGGGATTCTCTACAATGACCAATATATTAAACTATTTAATATAGAATATATTTATAACTACATAATATAGGATGTATATGTATATATATCTTCTATATTTTACAGTTATTTTAAAGGGCTATTCATCACAACCCCCCATACTTCTACCACCCCTCATTCACCTCTCAGTCCTCCCTAAGCCACTCTTCTAAATAAGGTAAAATTCTAACAGCTTTGACGTAATTTTTACATGGTTGAATTATTAGTTAGCCCCTCTTCACCCCATCTCAACTCCCTCGTAGCTTCCTGCTTGATTTTGATAAGCCCCTCTTTAGCCCCACCTCGACCATCCTCAACCCACCCTCTGAATATTTAATTCTATTAATTTTAACTTTATTTTCATTGGGTTAAATTTTTGTGTAAAAGTTTTTATTATGTTTTTAACTTCAAAAAGCAAACTGAAAGAACGAAGTATTTGACTTATTCAAAAATTGGGAGTTTGGCGCGTAGAGTGTGCAGAAGGTGGAGCCCCTTTGTGTTTGTATACGCCTGCGTGCCTACGCCTCATTTTTTTAATCAGTTAAATACTTCCATTTTTCAGTTAGCTTTTTGAAGTTAAAAAAATTTAAAATCTTTGTAAAGTAGATAAAGAGTCAAAACAAGAGTAGTGTAAATTGACTAAATAACTTTTTATAAATTTTTAAGACAATTTTTCGCCTCGTTTTAATCGCAGAAAACGCCCAAGGAGATACATCTTAAAATCCATTTTGAATTATTTTGTTGGTTGTATAGTGTTTTCATAACAAAAGGTCTTACAGGTTTTTTTTTACTTTACTTTTACATTCTAATATGTGATTCTAAATAGGCCTAATATAAAGTACAGAAGATAGTGTAATATTCAAAAAAGTAATAGAAGTACAAGATAAGTGGTTGTACTCTCTGGCCGTAATGAATCTTTCTGATTGTAAATCACGATTTTTCAAATTATATGTGAACAAACAGATAAAATTTTTCTTGTTCATGGCCAAGGAGGTTCAGGAAAAATATTTATGTACAAAATGTTAATATTTCGTTTCATTTCTAGTAGAAACAAATTTAATCTTGCATGGACTGGTATAGCATCAATATTAATTCCAAAAACAATGACCAGTCATAAAATATTTCGTTTACCATTAGACTTAAACAATGTAGAAAGTTAATTCTTTTACTTTGAATCCGAAAAAAAAGTTAAAAGAAGAAGATTCAATGATTCAGGGATGAAGCTTGTATGATCCCAAAAAAGCCTTAGAAGTAGTTGAAAGAACATTATGCAATTTATGTGGTACAAATATCTATTTTGGCAATAAGTTAATTGTTGTAGGAGACTATTTCAGACAAATTCTTCTCGTTTAAAAAAATAGGAATAGAAGCATAATTATACAAAAAAGTATTAAATCATCATGTCTTTGGTTGTTGTTTCGTATTCTGAAACTCAATATCAATATTTGTTCAATTGATAAACATTTTCGAAATTAATACTCGATATTGAAGATAGAAAAATTTAATAATTTTAAGTACTTAATAAATGAAAAACAACGGATGTTTGTTCTGATATTTTTGGTAATGATATTAACTTTTCAATGAATAGCGTTATACTTACATCTCACAACGAGTATACTTACTTTTCGACAAAGAAAATTCTAAATCACGTAAAAGTAAGAAATGAAAACATATTACAGCATAGATCATGCTACTTATAAAGGTGTCGATAAATCTGACAATGATATTTACATAAATTTTCCAATTGAATTTCTAAACAGTATTTGTTAAGGGTGACCACCGCTTAAGCTTAATTTAAGAATCGGAGTAATTGTTATGGTGATGTAAAATTTAAGTATAGTTAGTTAATGGCTTATGTAACGGTACAAGATTACTACTTAGATAATTACTTAAATACAATCTTGAAGCAATAACTATAACTGTAGAAAAAATTGGAAAAAGAGTTTTTAAACCAAAAATAACTCTCAACACAGGAAATTCATCATCATTACTTTTTATTTTATACAGAAAGCAATTTTCCTTAGTTTCGGCGTTTTTTATGACTATTAATAAATCTCAAAGTTAAGTTTTAATAATCTTGGATTATATTTGAAATAACCACTGTTTTCGCATGGTCAATAATACGTCTCGTTATCAAAATGCAAAAATAAAAATAAAATTTTTATTTAAGTAGAACATGATAATAATTTAGAAATAAAAAATATTATCACGAAAGAAATTTGTGACGTTAACTTATCAATAGAAGATAATACAAAATGTAATTCCTTTACATTAGCAAAAGTATGAAACTGTACGAAATATTCTTGCCCAGTTTATTTAGATTATAAATAAATGTTTGTTATGAATGGACTTGTTTAGAGTATGGTCTTAACTGTTTTATTTAAGTGTCATTCGTAGGTCTCTTAGGATTCAGCTCGTGAGCTTTATGTGTTCCTTTTGTATTGAATAATGATTTTTATTTAAATAATATGGGTATTTTAATTAATTTAATTTTTTATTAAACCATTTTCATAATAATTTATTCCTTTAAAAACAATTAAATAGGGTTACTTTAACAATGTTCAGCGTTAATTTTATTACTGATAAATAACTGACATCTATCACTGATTGGTGTTATTGCTGCTTCGGAGTTCCCTTAGCTGCGTGTGGTAACCTTCAGTGTTTACTTAAACTACACGAATGAGTTTGTGGCTAGTAGGATGTTGCAATTTCTGCTTTCTCTGCTATCGCCAGAACCACTTACGGTGGGCCTCCTTTGCCGTACCTCGCTCCTTAGCGTAGTCTGATACTATTGATGTTCTTGATACGCACTCGAGTTGCCTCAGCCAACAGATTATGCCTTACGTGTTTAAGGTACTTACGAGTCGCGAGAGTCAAGAGTTGACTAAAACCTTGGAGGACAGGTGATACACATAAAGAGAGCGATTTTTTCTCTTGATGGTGCGTTTTTATAGCATCTGAACAAGTAAAACAAGCTTTTGGTTGAATTAGGTCAACCAATGAGCGATGTTCTTGCAGACTGCGTTGACAGCAAAACAGTAGGCTTGCACGATGATGTTACATGTTATGATTTCACATATTAGGTAATAACAATACAACAGTACCAATCGAATTTTTCTGACATGTGCGATTGATTTTTTTTGGGTCAGTGATGATGAAAGCTCGCATCAGCAATATAAGAGCGCCAAATATAAGTTCAGTTGTGACACTAAGCTTACAAATTTCGAAATCAATCCTTCTGGAGATTTTACAATCAATTTTGAATATAATAAAGTAATGTGTGAATTACAAATTTTAAATTAGTATACATTATCAGAATTGAACAATTAATGAGCAAGTAACAATTCATTCATACATACATGCATTCTTACAACGACGCTGGCCGTATTCTATGTCAGCATATTATGAAGTATTCACCTTAAAGCTAATACACATATGCCCATACATAAGTGACGTACGAGCTCCTCTTGTCACAGAGCTTGCTTTATATTCACAATACCTCTTATCTGAATTTGACGGATGGATAGCTTTGAGTTAGAGTATAATTCGTATCAACTTGAGATGTATTATTTTAAATCAATGAAAATTTTGTTTAAATACTGTTTCATGATGATGCGCATTGTATGACATATTTTGTTAGATATGATTTTGATGTTTTCGTGGTTAGTAGGGCTATGAGAGGTAATTTTACTACATTTAAAGATGCTGGTGATGGAAGGCTAAAGAGAGCTTTGTTAAATTGCAAGGGAAGCAATAAAAATATAGTTAATACTGACAGAATATTACCTTATTTAGAGGGGGGTCTGAGGGGCGTTAGAGGAGGGGGGACAGGCTGTGATGGACTCATTAAAATTGAGTGGAGGGCTAAGGTGAGGTTGAGGAGTGGCAGAGGGGGGGGGGGAAAAAAATTTAACCCATCAAAAATTATGTAAAAACTGTTCGAATTTTATTTTTTTAGAGGGGGGCTGATAAGGGCTGAGGACTTGTGGAGGGGGTCGGAGAGAGGGTTGTGTGCACAGTCTCTCCAAAATCACTATATGGTATTGGAAAATATATTTATATTATTAGGCCTAAGCCATCTGCTCGATCTGTGTACCAACCCATCATTTCCACTTTGAAATTTGTAAATTTAAAAAGCTTTTTACTTTTTTTTCAATTTTACAGCCTGTCTTTAAAAAGTTATGAGTAATCTCATCAACGCGTTGAATTTCAAGATAAAATATTTTTTAATTTTAGCAAGACTTTATAAATTAATTATTTATTATAAGCTGGTCTTTGCGCGCCCTGCGCACCATCATCATTGACAAAGAGTTCTGCGAAGTAAATTAAAAATACTATATGTACAATATGAAACGATTCAAACGTAATAAATTTTAAAATACCATCGATACTTTCCGCTTCGTTAACTACCTTTGTTTGGAAAGTTCTTACTAATACTTAAATTTATTGTTATTCAGATACAAACTGATGAAAGAGAAGAAACACAAATTGAAGTTAACGTACAGTAGAGGTGAAGTGTCGACAAATATCGAAATAAATGATATTTCAGAAAAATCCTAATTTTGTCATGAAGGGAGATAGCAAATTACCCGCTATTGTTTCTGTAATAAAATAATCCAACAAAAAATTATAAGTTAATTTAGAGGTTGTAAAAGAGTTGTGGGAGTAAGTATTTTATAGTAAACCTGTGATACAGTATCTTTATACTACATTATTAGTTTTTTTGGAAAAATGTGTGGGATGGCTTTGGGGTAGGAAATTACTTTACATGTACCCATCTTTAATATATGTTCATTAAAACAGGATTATTATAACATTTTTTAAAAATATTTAAAGTTTCTGTGGGGAGATTGTGGAGGGGCTACTTAATATACGTGAGGCGGATGTGGTGTGATAGTGGGGGGCGTCAGTGTGGGCTCACATAAGTTTTGTTGCGTTTAATTTACAGAGAAAAGAAAAAAATTTTCCCTAGTATTTTGGAGGGGTTCGAGGGTGACTATAGAGGGACCATGGGGGTGTGGGGGACCCTGTAGACTGCCCTACCAAAATAACTATATAATATCGAAAGATATGGATATATTTCATTTTTTTTCCTTAAAGTGTTTGATATAATTTCATTATTTTTAACTAAAGTAGCTCTTTTTACTTTATTTAAACAAGTAGTTGTAGGTGTTAAAGATGTAATTGAAGTAAATTGTACTTTGAGTATTACTTTTTTTTAAATTTTTTTATCATTAGAAAAATTATATTTTAGCTGCCACATTTATTATCTGCATTTAACCAATAACGTAACATTGTTTTTGATGTAGAGTGGCCAATCAAACTGTTATGTACACTCACGCTCTGTACTTACTGTAGCATGCTGCTGCTGCAGTCAGTCTGCCTAGTTTGCTTATACAAGGAGGTCGCGTACCACAACTTTTGCTTGCCGGTACAATTCACGATTATCTCTCCTTTGTTTAATAGCGTGACTTATTTACACCATTGTACAATAATTATCACAGATATATTATAATATATATTTTTCGCTGTGTTCTTAAGTTGTTTTTGCTCTGGCTAAGTGCCCTTGGATTGCTGTAAAATAGTTAACCTTTTTTACAACATATTATTTTCTATTTTTTAAATTCTGTGCAGTGCAGTGAGTATTATTTACAGTCCTGCAAGCATAGGCACAATTCATAAACCAGTGGCTGCCCTTTTTCATTTCCAAATCTGCATCTGCTTACAACCATCTAAATTACACAGTTTATTACAGCTTTCTTCTGAATAGTAGGTTACATTGAACTGTGTAAAGGTCCTAATAAAGCTGGTATTATAGGTTTATTTTAACCTTTTAGGTATGCAATTAAATTATTTGATAAAGAAATATCTTTAATTTTTTTTTTTTTTTTTCACGTGATTAGACTTTTAATAAGAATATTTTGAATTCTGACTTCATGAAATTAAATTCCCTATTTAACTATAACATTTTGAAGAGAAATCAATTTAATTTGTAAAAGGAAAGTATATTGTTCTGTTAAGTTATTAAGTAAGTACTAAAAATATTTCAACACCATATTCCTAGTTAGGCCACGAAACGTAAGATTCTATTTTATGAGTTTTTTTTAGGTTAGGTACCAAATAGTATGTAAGAATTGTCTTTAGATTTATCAAGAGATAAAAAATGATAAATAACAACTTACAATTCGTTCTGGGCAAAGCTTTAAGTGGCTGACAACGACGTTAAATCGCTTCATCAGTGTATGGTAAATAAGTTGATTAGTTTTGAGATAAATGAGCTTACAGGTGCATGTAAGCTAATTAGTACTAAAATATCAAATTTTTAATACATGGTCCTAAAACTTGATAAACCATAGCCATTAAGTGCTAGAAGTAGCCAATTAAAAAAAATTTGATATTTTGAATTTCTTTGACAGTATATCACCATACACAGCCCTACATTCGATAACCACTTTTTGCTGCTCAGGATTAGAGAGTATTTGTTCTACTGAAGATTTTTAGACGTCGCACGACTTCAGAGATGTCCTTAACTTATAGACAGAGGGGCTTTGAATAGCGTTTTTTGAGAAAAATTCAATATTCTAAGTTTCTGTGACAATATAGTGCCATATGGCTGCCATATTAAATAATTACTTTCTGCCATTTAAAGCGTTAATGTGCATATTTTACTTAAAATTTCAAGCCCTTATACGGCTTTAAAGCTGCCATTCATTTTTAGAGGGAGGGAGATAAAAATAATGTGTTTTATCCCATACGTATAAATTATGTGAATGTATGTAAGGGAATCCACAAAAAATAGTACGTTTTTGTCCGCCATTTTGATAAAAAAATACCAGGTGTGAATTTCAGGACCCCTGACAGACGGAAAACATTAAAGAATGCGTTATAGAGCTCGGGAGTATTGATCGTCTATGATGAAAATCTATTTATTTTTTTATTTTTTTCTTTCTGAATAATCTTACCTTTATATTTTAATATTGAAAAAACAGTTTATTTACGAATATGTATTTTAATCTCTAAATATTACAGGTTAGAAAAAAGTAAATGTTAAATTATATTTAAATTTTTTTCATTCATTAACATGTAAACGAGAACAAGAAAGAACAACAATACACCGCGAAGGGTATCTATATTGCTTATCTACACATAGGTACATACATATGTTTAATAGTACATTTGTGCTAATTACTTTCTCTGTTTCTCTGTCTCTTTTGGATACCTGTGCATAGTTGCGTACTTAAATTAAATTAGGAACTTCTGGTAGAGCAGCTTGCAATTATTGTAGGAACTTTTGGTAGAGTTAAGTAACATTGTTAATTTGACGGTAATAAACCTTATTCTGTGTACAGTGTACTGACACACCTGACAAAGTGTACAGTAATTATAGTACTACAAAGAAAACCTACAAATCTTTATGTTATCCGTAATGATTTTCCTATTAAAAAGTAAGGATTACTCAATCGAATATTTTAAAGACTGATGGGCCACATTATCATAGTATCATAATGTTTTCGTAAAAAATGATGGTGTAATAGATTCTATTGCATTTTTAATAACAGAGGAAGTAATATTATTAGAAAAAAAAAAAATCGAGCCCCTCAAAAACTTTTTTAAAAAAAGCTTAAGAATACCCAACCTTAGCCATTACATTTGATCCAAATAAAAGATTAAATAATTATAAAATCAAACAACAAAATTCTCATGATTTATATACAGTAAAGCCAGAAAAAAAATAAGATGTATTAAGATACAAAAATTTTGGTGATGTACAGGCGAATATACAGTTCCAAGATAAGTATAATAAATTAATTTTGACTGAAGGAAGAAATAGCAGTCACAATGTTATTTATCCTTATATGAAAAGTTATGAAAACAATTATGTAAATATAGTAACTTACTTGACAGCAAGTCTTAATGTTACTGTCTAGATGACATTCTCCATTGTGATAACAACATTAAATGATACTATTTTAACTAAAAAGAACAAAATGAAAATGAATCAGTTGAATATACCATAAAAGCCCACACACGTCAAGTTGTACGAATTAACATTATAAATACTCTATTAATCAAAGGTTATTTGCCTCGAATAAATGTTGAAAATGATAATATATGTTTAGGTGGTGGAAAAGTGCATAATAAAAACGACCAATTTACTATTTTGGCTATTGATACCACTAAAGAAAATGTTACAATCGACAAAAACAAAAAGTAAATTTTGCTCTTTGAGTACATTACCCCCGAATTTTCCCCTGATACTAAAAGCGAAGAAAAAATTCCCATAGTTAAAAATAATTCTGAACGAATAGAAACACTCACGAGTTTTGTGCACCCAGATCATTAAAACTTTAAAATATGAGATAGCATTTACAGTTTAATAAAAGAATATCCTGACATCTTGTTACTATTAGGAGAGTCCCGACCTTATACAAATTTTGTCGTACATAAAATTTTTACAAAAAATAATATTCCATTTAATACCAAAAATATCGCCATTTACCGGTGCATAAAAAAGTGTCACAGAAATCACGATATAATTCTCCTCTTTAGATTGTTTTAAAAAAACCATCCAGTCAAGGAAATACAAAATGAAAGGTAGTTATTGATTTTAAAAATTTGAATAAAAAAACCTATGGTGATGCGTACCCGTTACAAAACATATCTGATATGATGGACTAGTTAAGCGGGTTATTGGCTATATGCTTTTATCTGTTAGTCTGAGCAAGCAGATTGAAAGTAATACCGATGGCTAAAACAAAACAATCTCAAAACTGCGTTTACATCACCACACTGACCATGAGTAGATCATAATATAAAAAATTAACTCTTTTTTAAGAGGTTAAGAGCAACAAGAATGCTTCTTTAACCAGACAAGGTATATTTCCTGAAAAAAGAAGTAATATTGTATGGTTGTATTGTAAGTTAACGAAGAATTAAACCAGATCCAAAAAAAAACAAAAACCGTTAAGGTATTTCCCCAACTAAAAACTTTGATAAATATTAGCCAATTTTAAGGATCAGCGAAAAACTATTAACATTTTATGAAAAATTTTCAAATAATAGCAAAACCACTGTCAGATTTTTTTAAAAAAGGGTGAAAAATTGTAACAGACCAAAGTACAAGAAAACAGTTTTTTAATATTAAAAGACCATCCATGTCAAAGGCTTATATTACAATTTCTTGACTCCAGTTAATTATTGAAGTTGACAACGGATGCATTTGACTACACTATTAGAGTGGTATTAAATGAAATAAAAAAATCGTTTGATCATTTAGTTGTCTATCTCTGAAGAACTTTAAATAAAGTCAAAATAAACTGTTCCACGACTAAAAATGAATGCGTATGTTAACTAGACGCAATGCATCATTTCTATTCTTACTTATTAGGAAATTAATTTTTTCTTGAAACTTAACATAAGCCATTAAATAGGATTTACATAAGAAAAAATCTAGGATAGCGATTAATGCGCTGAATGTTAAAATTCACCGATTATAAATACATCTTTAAATACAATCTAGGAAATCTCAATACCAACGCTTATGAATTATCTAAAAATCCAGTAGAACCATTTTTGTATGTAGAAAAAAAAATATATACAACGGGTTATCATTGTTACAAATGATGGCGATGGGTCAAAAAAGAATAGAGGATAAAAGGAAAACAGAATTACAGAGTCAAAGATAAGAAACAGTAGGAACATTTTAATTAAAGACTACCAAAACTAAAAGATTGGTAACAACCCTAAAGGAGACAGTAGAAGTAACAAAAACTAAAAGTATGATCATATAAGAAACGTATGCACCTCAAGTGGCCGAGGGCCCTAGACGACCTAGAATAAAAAACGTCAAAAAATGGATTATAGTGTGATTGCTTAATAGACTAGAATAAAAACATTTTTATAGTCACATACATTATTCGCATCTTGACCAAGTATACTAAAAAATGTCAACAAAAGTACATCAAAATATCTTAGCTGCTTGCCAGTAAATTTTTTAGAATCAATAGCCTTCATATTACACGCTAGTAAAACAAACACATACATCTCCAGAATTGAATTAAATAGTTCTAGAAAATACGAGATGCCACAATTACTAGTCAGAGATATAATTTATTCTGGTGCATCATAATGGACAAGTATGTTTTCTCAGAATTACTTCAGTAACACTAAGAGTCTTCAGAAGAAAATACACAACCACTAATATATGACCCATGTAGTAGCCGATTATTACAAAAGACATAAACATGGAAGCTGTAGAGACACCTACTGTATTAAGCGAAGATATTGGTAACGACGTATTTCATGATGAAACTTATATCAAAGAAAATAAAAAATCATGACGGAAAGAATAAAGTTACCTACAAAATAGTACAGAACCTGACCGACAGACTTAATCAAAATCCAGAAGAAATATTACGTAAAACTGAAGAAGATAGCAAACCAGAAAAAAAATTAACATTTTTTTTCTATAACCAGATTCTCTGATAGAGATCACCCATACCCTTAAATTCATAATATAGTTAATAAAATAGGTGCTTATGATTCTAATAATTTTTATGATGCCATACTAGATACTAAAGTTGTTGAAATGTCAAGACATACTATAAATTTTCAACCTTTATTCCATAAAGACAAAACTTTACAAAAATATACCATGAACGGAAGACTATCAATAACTCCACGAGCTCAGAAGAAAAACCCCTCCAGTTTGAGTCTACCGAATGATAATGAAAAATCTTTGACTAGAATAGGTAACAGAAGAACCCTCGGAGAACTTGGATGAAGATAACTCATCCTCAATGGACTATGATAAAGGAAAATTAATAAATTAAAGTACTGCACCTAACGTTATGCTGCTGTCAGACTTGTACCCTTTTCAACTAGTAAATCGATGCAAACGATAACATGGAAAAGTGGGCGTAAGTCCCAGCTATAGTAGCAGTAATACTGACGATTTTCAAAGTAGGCCAAAGCTAATAAATAACGTGATCACTTCCAGATATTGTCTTACGTATTAAAAAAAAAACAATACAGTTGATTTTATCAGTAAGGAGTGCTAGCCAGTCAAGTCTCTCTCAAAACTGTTGAGAGTGATGGTTGCATTGCACTTCAATTATTTATAATGAAAAAAAAAATCTAAAAGAAAGCCAAATACTAGAATCTCTCTACAGGACACAATATATTGTCAATAATTAATTGTAAGTAAAACTTCTACTGACCTGATAACGGCAATAAATCTTTTAAAAGCTTCTACACCTCATAAGAAGATAATTATAGAACGAAACTTTGAAACATTTCGTATTTTCAGAAGGGGAGTTCTCACAGATGAATTGAAATCTAGACTAATAACTGAAATATTATTCAATACATTGGACCAGACAACTATTTAAATTACCGTCTGTAACGGTAAGAATAATTTCCCAATATTTTGTGGGCGTATTAAAGTATTGGAAACACTACAAGACTTGTTGTGACAGCCCTGTTGGAGGACACAAGGAAATAAATTAAACTCATCAGAAAATTGGAAATCGATTTTATTGGCCTTGAACGAGAAATAATATTCCTAATTATGTTATGTTATACTTAGTAATATTCTTAAATACGTAAATATAGCAAATGTCAAGAAAAAAAAAGTAAGCGAATGAAAAGAAGATTACCCCTGGTGCTTATAAACGCATCTATTGAAGCTTTTGATAAAGTTTTCATTGACACTGTCGGCAAATCGAGAATGACGCTGAATGGTTATCGTCACTTATTGACCATACAGTGAAATTCAGCTAGATATATATCATATGAGTTCTTGACTTAACATCAAGTACTACAGCTAAAGTACTAGTACATAATCTTATTTAATTTACGGTACACCCATAGCAATTTTGTTAGATAGACATGCCACCTTTTTGTCTAAAATGTTAAAACAACTCGTGACAACCCTAAAAACGAGCCATCTAACGACGTCATCATATCATCCCCAACCCAATGGATTCCTAGAAAGAAGTTCCGCTGTTTAGCCGACTTCATACGAACCTGTTAAGAAATTATGATGGCTAGGAAAATTAGGCTTGACTTGCAGCTTTCACATGTAATACGAGTGCACATACAGTGCGAAGTTACGTTTAAACGTATGTGCTAGAATCATTGTACACATACGTATTGTAACGCTTCTACGTTGTTGATGTATGGAAAAGTAATTTTCGGGGGAAATTCAACTCGGGAGGCTCGACGCAGTGTGTGTATATGAGGCTTTGGCGCAAGATAGTTTTGGAGGAGAAGGTCGCGAAGTTCAAGTATTTAGGGGTACCGAGGTGATGAGTCGGATCAAGTGAACCAAAAATGCAGTTTTTAATGATACGAGGGAACAGCAAGGTTCTCTTGGTAGCCTAAGGAGTTTTGGAGCTTTTTTCATCATCGCACTTCGTCACTTATAGCACAGCGTGAGTAGATATCTCGTCTGAGCCACGAAGCCGTTTAACTCGTCCTCGAGTTGATTAGAGCGAGTGGGTGGTAAAACCCCAGTTGTTTAATATACCAACTATGTGGTGGCCCCAGTGCCAGCTGAGTGGTGTAGACGGAGTTTCTTACTTTTTAAGATACTCAATGGATTTGTGTTGTAATTTTTTCTCCTGAATCTGGAGCCATTGTATTTCCGGACGTATGTATCGGTAGTTTTCTTCTTGCGTCAAGCCTCTGTGTTTTTTCCTCGGAAGTCTGATTTTTTATTTTTTGAATCGAATTATTTCGATCGACGCGAAGCCCGTTCGTGATTGGCAAGTTCAGAACTAACCATTATTAAAAACTGAGGATTTTCCTTTGTTTTGAAACGCTAAGCGTGAATTATAAAAATTGTTCTATTAAAATTAAATTGAAGCTATAAGTAGTGAATTATACGTCTGTCGCGTTGCAATTCAATAGGTGTGCGTTATCTCTTACGAAGCAGTCTCGACGCGATACATGGTACGATATTTGTTGTTCTAAGAACTCAGTCTCTCGGGAACGCTATCGACGAAGAATGTAATATATTGACCATGCTGATAAGATAAACTCTATTTTTATATGTTCTCGACACTTGACGAGTCTAGTTTTATTTTCTTGTTTGTGAACACTCAAGTTATTAATAAACTAAAGTTCCTTTTACTTTATGCCTTTTATTAAATGTTCGTGTCGATTTTATTAGGCCCCTATCATAAATTCATGTGGTATAAATATATCTATAATTAGTTTGAGGATTTGGAAGTCGATTGCCTCGTAGTAACGAATGGTAAGCCCTAATTATACTTGTTGGTCCCGCCACACGTTCTCGTCAAAAAGACGAGGACATGCAACAGCAATAAATTTTACGCACTGATAACTAATTTTTGGCAAAGTAGCAAGATTGCCTTCAAGGATAACTAAGAATAACAGGTAACGAACTCATCCATTACAATTACAAAATCTTATTAAGTAATTTTAAGAAATGTAAGTGTGGTAGAAAACCAATAACTGCAAGTAAAAGTGCAAGCAAAAACAAGATATGATGAAGAAATAGATTTTCAAAATGTTGAACTAGGTGACTACGTATGGGTAAAAAGAATCCTGTACATATAAATTTGATCTTTACTGTAATAAACCCTTAGATAAAAAACAATTTTAGATAAAAATAATGTATTATTTGAAAAGCGGGATGGAGAAATTATAAGCAAACACATCAATGATTTAAAATATGTACCAAAATTATGCTTTTGTAAGTGTATCTTACATTCACTGCAAGTAAGAACGAACCAGATAAGATATAATAAGAAAAATTCAATCAATAAAAGTCTAAATGAACCGAGAAGTATTCGAGCATGAACATAAATTTGAACATTTGAGTACGCATATTCTTAAGAGAACCCGTCGTTATGATAATTTTAAAAAAAATGGTGATTTAGCTCTATTATTGTGACTGTTTTAAGATAAAGACACGGATATCTCCAAAAAAATTTAATAGTTTCGGTCGTCACTTGATGAAGATTCAAATCCATTTTGAAATAAATGAAGAACGAGTTTATAAGTCAATCTTCTTAATTTATTAATAAATACAGGTGTTACAATTTTTTCAGTACACTGTACCTTCCTCAGACACAGAGGTTTACAAACTGAACTGAATTTGGCTTTACAAATAATATCTATGCATATGAGCATACCGTCAACTTATTCATACTATGTACGAACATACACTTATTTCAAATTTAATAAAGGTGAGTCATTTAAATCTAGCTGACAGTGAGACAAACGTTCAAAGTCCTCAAAATATTCATCTCAGCCGCTCCAAAAAATTTAACAATTTGCCCTTGTTAGCTATATAGCTACTACATATAGCTAATAAGGGCATAATACTGAATATAGCTAATACTACATATAGCTACTACACATAGCTAATAAGGGCATAATACCAAATATAGCTAATACTACATATAACTAATAAGGGCAAATTATTAAATTCTTTGGAAGCGGCTGAGATTAATAATTTGAGGGACTTTTAACGTTTGCTTGACTGTCAGCTAGATTTAAATGACTCACCTGTATTAAATTTGAAACAAAAGTATCTTCGTGTATAGTATGAATAAGTTGACGATATGCTGATATGTATAGGTATTATTTGTAAGGCCGAATGTAGCTCAGTTTATAAACCTCTGTGTCTGAGGAAGGTACATTGTACTGAAACAATTGTAACACCCGTATTTATTAATAAATTGTAAAGATTGACTTATAAACTCTTCTTCATTTATTTCAAAAAGAAAAAAAAAAAACTAAAAAACACCTCCAAAAATACATCGCAAACATGTGTTTTAAAAGTACTGCTATAAGGTTACTAAATAACAATTCAGAGAAAACCATCTTATATAAAATACATAGTTTCAACGCTACAACAAGCTTAAAATTAAATTTTTTGAAAACCACTAATAGTAAGCAGTTAAATTAATAGTACGAAAAAAATGAACCACACATTACTCGTAATTATTATTTGAGACATCCATCAACAGTCTGTGACTAACATCAGCGTAGAATATTATCAAAACTGGAAAGAACCCCAATTAATTACCATCCAAATAACTGACACAACCAAATTAACTGGAGGAGAACATTGAACGAAAATATCACACGAAATACACTGAACCTATTGACAGGAGCGCAAAATACAACACGATTAAAAAATTAACTTATTCTTTTTGTCAACAACAAGTTGCGTTTGTAACATATCAAAAACTCTTTATTACATGTAGAAGACTTCGATTTGTACAAATTTCAAACACAAGGCCTACTTTTGGCCAAACCATCGATTTACCAGAGAAAATTTTACAGTAACAAAAAGTGAACCCAATAATAGATCTTGATTATTCAAGAATCTACATCCTACATCTTACAACAAGAAATACATCATCCTAGTTTTAAGATTTTAGTATTAATAATGAAAAAATTTTGTGCTACACGGTAAATCTCTAGAGTTATTATTCATGCTATATATCTACATCACGGAAAGTATATACAGTGATACATATCGTCCTTTCAGACATAGTGTAATGTATACATATTTTTTAATGCATACGTGTTTACGGGTGATTCTGCCACAACTGCCCCTTCTCTAATTAAAAAAAGAACATTTAAAGTTATTTTGGTGGTCAAATTTACGGAAAAAACTTAAAAAATTTTTGATCTTTGACCATAAATATTGCAACCTGTTTTTTTCTTTAAAAATTTGAAAAGTGTGGAGTGTACACGTTGGCCCAAAAATACATTTTGAAAAAATGCTCTTCAGGCATTAACAACAATTCAGAGTGGTTTAATGTCACTGTTGTATTCCAACTTGATAAAAACGAATCATACTATGAGTAAAAACGCAATTTATTCGTCAAATTTGTACAAGATGTAATGTGTAAATATACAAGCTCATACGACAAATGGTGCTTATACGCCACTTACATGTATGTATGTGTATTAGCTTCAAGGTGCATCTTTCACAACATGCTGACATACAAATCGGCCAGCCTCATTTTAAGAATGCATGCCTGCATTGAAATTGTACGTTATATGTATGTATGTAGACATAAATTGTGTTATATGTATGCATGAATGGAATATCTACGCATTTAGTGTCCATCTCCAATAATGTATTTTTTTTTAATTTAAATTTAAAAATTGTAATCAAAAAATTATTTTCTTGTATTCAAAATTGATTGTAAAATATCCGAAAGGATTAATTGCGAAATTTGTAAACTTATTTGTCACACTCAAACTTGTATTTGGTGTTTCTTTTATTGCTGATGCAAGCTTGCATCATCACTGATCCAAAAATCTCAATCGCACCTGTTAGAAAAATGCGATTGGTATGGTTGTATTGTTATTTCCTGATACATGAAATCGTAACATAAAACATCATCGTGCCAAACTATTGTTTTAATGTCAAAGCAGTTTGCAAGAATATCTCTCAATAGTTGACCTAATTCTACCAAAGGCCTCTTTTACTCACTCTAAGTCTACAAAAACGCATCATAAAGAGAAAAAATTGCTCTATTTACGCCTGTCACCTGTTCTCTGATGTTTTAGTCAACTCTTGACTTCCCCGTTCTATGAGTACTTTATACACGTAAGGCATAACTTATTGGCTGAGGCAAATTGCGTGCATTTCAAGGACATCAATAGTCTAGCATTACGCTAAAGAGCGAGGTACAGCGAAGAAGGCCTGCCAAAAGTGGTTCCAGTGATATCAGAGAAAGCAGAAATCGCAATATCTTCTTTTTGGCTACAAAATCATTCGTGCAGTTTAAGGAACCCCTCTCACAAGTACTGCATGAAGTATTAGAGAACTTTGAAGCAGCAGTATTAACGATTAGTGATAGATGTAAGTTAGTTGACAGTAACATAAATAATACTAAACCTTGTTTAATTGACCCAAATAAATTTTGTTCGAAAGATTAAAATATTTTAATTGTAATTACATCAATCAAGACACTTACATGATGTTTTGAGTAGAATTACTTTTTTGCGTGCATAGGTTTGCCAATTATATTTCACGCATACGTAAATAAGTACTTTTCTTCGTCTCAAGCAAGTTTAATCTTCTGTTAAAATTTATACTTGGTGCCTCTGTCATAGAGTGTGGAGTGCATTAAAAAGGCAAACAAGAAATAGGAAAAAGTAGGGAATCGCTTCGTCCTTGATCGCTAGCTTGAACTTATCAGTGTATGTTAGCGATCCAGCTACAGACGAATATAACTAGTACTTGCACTGATACGTATTATTATAACGCAGGGAAGATTAATATAGTAAGTTGGATAATTAGTATGTATTTTTAGCCGTATGGCTGTTATAAGTCAATTAATCAATTAATTAATTATATTTCTATAAATAAATAAACAAGTGGTTTCAGAAGATTAGATAAGTTGATTTATAATGAGCATACGATTGAAAACACATGCCAATTTTCCCACTTACAATATCAATCTTGCCTTTGTTATAACAATACGTATTTGCACAAGTGTTAGTTGTATTCGTCTGTCGCTAGATCGCTATCATGCCACACTGATGAGTTCAAACTAGCGGTCGAGGACGAAGCAATTCAAACTTTCTTGGCATAAGGAAAGTGCGTACGGATGTGTGGTTGCCATTTAATTTGCACACATACTCACGTAAATGAATAATTTGGCTCAAAATATCGAGTAAAGTGTCTCAATTAATGTTATTTCTACGAATAAATGAGCAAGTGGTTTCAGGAAATTAGATTAATTGATTTGTTTTTAATTTTTTTAACAAAATAGTTGGTAACTGAATTTATCCATATCATTTAATTACAGACTTTCATCCAATTGAAAGGAACAAATAACGCTCGTAAGCTAAATTCTAGGAGACATACGAATGACACTAAAATAAAACTGTTGAAACCATACTCCAAACATGTCCGGTCATAACATCACTACAAAACATGAAATTCTGAAGCAACACGGTACAAATAAACATTTGATGGTGCCGCGTCTACTTCATGTTCGGAACTCATGACACCTAGGATTTGATCTACTGAATTATGAATACATACGAATTCTCCTCTTTTTTTTAACCTTCGTCCAGTGACTCATATAATTTTTGAAAGTGTGGAGTATGTATTTTTATTAAATAACTGGTGATACACTAAGTCAAATGTGCAGAATATAATCTACATCGTGTACACCAGTTATGAGAACTTTACAAAGTTTGAAGGGTCTTTTACGTCCACTTGAATGATAAAAGTATTTTTTTACATTGTAGGAGAACGGATAATCAAATTTCTTTTTCTATTGTTGTTAAGCTAAAACATTTGTTATGTATTTTAATATTCGTGCAAAAAAAAATTTTTTGGAGGTACATTAATAAACGGTTACGTTATTTGAACATTAGTAAGAAACTGATTTTAAAGACTATTTTACGTGGCTCTAACAAGGCTTGAATAAAAGCTAGGATTAACTTCTTTTAACCAAAAAAAATGTGTGTATTGTTTAATGCGAGTAATAAAAAGTGATAGCGCTTTAAAGAGAAATAACGCATTTTCAGTTAATATTCAAAATATCTCACGCTAAGCAATTTTCATTGCACTTTTTGTTGTTGTCATAACTTTAAATTGGTACCGCTAAATTAAACAGATTTTTTCTGATCGATACTGCTAGTTCTTGGATAGAAACACCGTGAACCATAATTTTTTTTTTTAATTGTCTTTTGTTGACATTTTAGAAGTCATTTTAAGTTAGTTACGGTGGAACCACATGAAGCTGAAACTAGCAGACAAATTGCAGCAGCGATAACGTCAAATAATAAATTCTACCTTGAGTATCCTTAAAACCAAAATAGGTACCCTTTTATTTCGCTGAATTAAAAAGGTACCTGGTCTAGTTTTAAGGGTACCCCAAGTATTATTGGTTATTTGACAGTATCGCTGCTAGAATTTGTCTGCTCGTTTCAACTTCATCGGAACCACCCTTGTGCATCAGATTGTTTGAAGTTTTTGAGATGGCATTTTTTAGTTCCCCGTCAATATACTATATCATTAGATATCTGTTGACTAAACATTGTTCCTCGTTCATGAGTCTAAACATTTATGAACTACAGCGTTATTAACATTTACAAATTATTTAAGAAATTATATTTGTTTAATTCAAACAATGATTTGAAATCGATATGGGCAAGACTTTGTAGGACAGACTAATAATTTATAGATGTTAACTAAACAAGCTGATAAAATGTATGATAAGCACTTGGACACTAAGTTCGATTCGATAGTTATTAATTACTCAACACATTGTTAATACACATCCAAAAAATGACAAAATTATTAATTTAAATACTCCTAATTCTAAAAAGTTTGGTTTAATGAGCGTCAATGCATCAACCACTACACACAAGTACTTTGGTTTGAATCTTAAAGGTTCTCTGTGAATATCCGTAGTTTTTGAAGGCTGTTCCTAGCATCGATAGATCCGAGAGCTAAGGCAGCGTGAAAATCTGTTTTTTTAAGTGAACTCCGATTTGAATCTCGTGAAGTATACTTTTTTTTCAAAATCACGTTGCAGTTCATGAATCTCTTATGATTACAACACTAAGAATATTTGACAATAAATTTATTTAAATTTGATGTATACATATAGTGAAAGTGATTTATGAGACTACGTGTTTTCAAAATTTATGTTAATACCATAGTAAATTTATGTAGACTTTATCATAACTCCTAATTCATCCGCATAATTTATCTTCTATAAACGTATCTTACTAACATAGAAAGCGAAGTTGAAAAAATCCTTGTAATAGCTTATCGTGAAAACTACTGAACCGATCTTGTTAAAATTTTTCATAGTCATTCCTGACACTTCCTAGATGGTTATACCTAGAATAGTTTTTATCTTGAAAAAATTAATAACAATAAAAATAATAATAATAATAATAATAGTAATAATGATAATAATAAATCTCGAAGTTTTGCGAAAATTCACAAGCTTCTAACTTCAGTTAAGTAGGATCCGCTCGGTGATGTAGACGTAAAATCGAAGCTACCTACACGGAGAGGGAATTCACACGTTGAACGCATGGAGGTTAGCTGGCTTTCAGCGCATGCGGCTTCCCTTGCGTTGAAAGCACGAAGTTGTAGCACTGAAAGCCTGGAGTATACCTGAGCGGTAAACGCAAGAAGCGTGATAGGTTTGACGCTCGGAATCTGTTGTTCAGCTAACGGTTATGTATATATATACCAGCTGAGCACCAATCAAACGCAACAGATTCCGAGCGTCAAACCCATCACGCTCCTTGCGTTTACCGCTCAGGTATACTCCAGGCATTCAGTGCTACAACTTCGTGCTGTCAACGCAAGGGAAGCCGCATGCGCTGAAAGCCAGCTAATCTCTATGCGTTCAACGTGTGAATTCCCTCTCCGTGTACTATAGAAGTAAGTTGGTCTAGTGATAATATCTCCGAGCGAATTGAAAATAACCATAGTCGTTCACCAGCAGTGCATCAAGAATAGAGTTGTGAGTCGTGCAGCGAGGTATCCTGGCTACCGACAACACTCCTATTCACTGGACAAGTGATTTACGTCGAATTTCATACCAAACCACCAAGATTAATGGGTGCCACGCATAAAAGGCGTTTTGTACGCCAATTTCTTCGGTGTAATACTAGGGGATTTTCAACCAGAGCACAATTTACTCTATTACTTCAGGATATCGTAGATGTTCTTCCAACCGACCTAGTGCTACCAGAGCACATTTTGCTTGTTCAGCAAGCAAGGAAAAATAACCCTGAGGAGTTCGGGCAGCCACGTTAACTAGACATTTCATCAGCTTCCTCTGCAGTGGTTCGTCCTTACGTCATACCCACAGAGAAGATCTTCTCCATGCCCACTTCCCCTACCAACTGACGAAGATGAGATATTCTTGGGCTAGTGGTGTACCTCTATCCTGTATGGTTATTTATGTTATCTAATTAACTATTAATCTCATCGGTTATTGTTTGGGCCATTTAAAGTTAAACTACCTTGCCAACAAATATATTGTTACTACCATTTCCAGCAACAATTTGTCCAGTTAAAGACTGTAGAAAGTTGGCCATTATTAAATCAAGTCAGTCATTCACTGGCAGACATCACGAGCAAAGTTGTTCGTCGCAAGGCTGAAAACCCTAGACACCAACTACTCTGTATCACCCTCTTGATTCTAAGCATTCAACCAGGAATCACGGGTCCTCTCTGAGGTCTGCGCTGAGCAAACTCATTAATGAGGCTATAAAAGAGAAATAAACTGAAGTAAACAAGACAGTCTCTGACATGCAAGCATCTCGAACCAATCTTCTCTTTTTAGTTGATCAAAACAACAGAGTTCTGCAAAAAAGTGCTTTAGATACCACTGTCTCCAGCGAAACACTAGAAGACATTGGGAAAGAGCACTAGGACTAACTCTAACGCTTTAGAGCGTTATAGTTTTCCTCCCGGTTAGTCTGGTGCTACAACAGCAGGTCAGAGAATATCACCATGAGGTATCCAGGTGGTCATGTTTGTTGGAAACGTCAGTAAAGTAAGAGTTTAGCTCATCGGTCCTTTTAAGGGCCACTGAACTTTAAACTACCTTGCCAACAAATATATTACAATTTAACGAATTTAATAAAAAACAGCGTTTAGGGCTCACAAAAGTTTTTACCGTGCCTATAGCCGAAAGAGGACGAACTGGAAGGAAAATTTCAAATGTTTCTAATATATACATTTTTAGGTATCCAGAAACTGACGCAGAACATTTATCGAAATTGAAACACCAGTGCAAAAATTGACAAATAAATAATCTATAAGGCAAGAAATTAGCTTTTTAATATAACCTTGACGGATCTTGCTTAAATCTTTTGGTTTTGAAGTAGGTAAAATAATGTGTATCTGTATTCATTGATGCGATTAAAAAATAAAGAGATTAAGCTCCAGGACTTTGTTGCTCTGGTAACAAAGTTGTAAGATTGAAGAAAACAATTTTTTAATTATTCATTTTTTGGCAATTTAAAATATTTATAGTTTCATCGAATAGCCCTTCTCATTAATTATAGCGTGAAAAAATGCAAATTGACGGTCCTTTAGGGCCAACAAAAATTTTATGGCGTAAGGATCGCACGATACTTTTCAGCATAATTCTATTTTTTTCACTTTTAACAGCTTATTATTTGACCAAATAAACTGCATGGATTCTGAACAAATATGTTTTTAATTAAAAATTTTTTATTTCTAGTAGTGTCAAAAATGTATTTAAAAATTGAAACTGAAAACGTTTCACATTACAAGTCATTACACAACGGAGTCTTATTCTGTTAATCTCAGGAAGGGGGAAGCGCTAGTCGTAATGTAATTTGATCCCCTAGCAGAAAACAGCCCCACAACTCTTACTTTGTTTTGATAAACAGGTTCAGTACCTTTTCATATTTTTGAAATATTGAAACACAATGTTATTATCACTTGTACTGCTTGAATAACTATTATTTTTTTATCAATTTTACATATTTTTAGTGTAAAAATTTATTGCAATATTATTTTGTGTATAATTTGTTAGCGAATTCTTAAACCAACATTGATATATTTCTATGAAACGCTGATTTTTTATTCCTAATTGGTTTATCAATTCTATTATTTAACATAAATTAGAACATAATATGGTAAAACTATAGTTAGTCAAAAATTAATAAGTAATCTTAAAAATCTTCATGCAGTGGACCTTACAAGTAATCCTATTGA
Organism: Copidosoma floridanum; assembly: GCF_036245765.1. Lineage (NCBI taxonomy): Eukaryota > Metazoa > Arthropoda > Insecta > Hymenoptera > Encyrtidae > Copidosoma > Copidosoma floridanum. Next base: position 29,418,212 of record NW_028321897.1, read on the forward strand.
CCACGTAAAGATAAGAATCCCCTTTTTCTTCTTTTTTCAATACAAAAGGTTATTTAATGAAGTTTAACTCTTTATCTTCAACGTTGGATTTGTTAGTTGTCATGAATGACGCTCACCGAAAGGTGCCACTATGTTGCCTTCTCAGTGGTAGTAAGCCTAGATTAGTAAGCTCACCAAATGTTTATTTATAATAAGACGTACAGCTATATCAGATGCGGTTACCCTGCATTACCCGGGCCTCATCGTCCCACTTTACCTGCTGCCAGGGCCTCCACCTTAGCGCGAAAAAGATACCTACATCTGACCCTAGAAATGGTTCGTAAGAATGAGTGTGTTTGTTTAGTACGAAAGTAGTGCCTTTATCTGGAAAAATTGTATACTGGTCGCATATTGATATCATTCTCTAGCACATAATCACAGAAATTTTCATCATCATACTAACGATATTATCCGTAAAACAATCCTCAACGTCATGCTGATCCAAAAGCGGCAGTCCAAAAAACTTGTGCAGGTTTTTACTGTACACTTCCAACGTTGCTTATTATTTGCCAAGTTTTTGTGGAATCTGAAACTGTAATTATCAACGAGCACTTAAAACTTTCAACACATTTTCGCCATTTGGCACGCAACTCGACAACTGCGTTAGGCCCTACCCTTGGTGGAAGCAGAAAACAGAAACTACAAAGCACAAGTAGCGCTGGCTGGCGCATCCACATCTATAATATCGGGAACCACGAGGTCCTGCCTTTAAGACACTGACAAGCAAACCAGTGTCAAGTGCCAAAGAATATGAAAATATTATTTTAGACAAAAAAAAAAAAAACTCTGGCTAATTTGTTTGAAAAAAAAAAAGTTTAAATAATACCCGACCACATTTTGGTTTGACAACATACACTTTTAGATACAATGGCACAATCCAAACCAGATCGCATCACAAAATTTCATCTGAATAATTTTTCATGGTGAATGTTTGATCGTTGTTTCATTTTGAACCATGTTAGTATTACTTCAGAAGATGCCACTAGAAAGATCGTCGTATTTCATAGCATTATCGGGCAAGCTTGCTATCAGTTCCTCGGATACAAATCCTTTGGAATTCTAAAAAGGATTTAGGGTTCCTGAAACATGCTATTGGCTTTGTCGGCTGCTCTTTTAATGTGCTTCTAGAAGGTTAGTCAAAAGTCGACCCACACTCACAGATAGTGAACCATGGGACTCGTGCAAATCATCTCACCCACAAAGATCAGGTGAGAGTCTCTCCCCCCCCAAACCGTCTCTACGTGGTGAGAAAGACCATTTCCGTCTTTTGGATCGGCATTTCAAAAGCGTGATCCCGAACCCATTTTAACACTATTACGACTGCCCACCAAGACCAGAAGCCCTGCGGCTTAGCGTCTCCGAGACCATCGATCTCAGTTCATCCAGGATATAAAGAGGCACTTAGCTCCTTGAGTTCGGCAAGCCGCTCACTAAAGACACCAGTCGCAATGTTTGGGGATACGTAACAACTTGAATAGAATACACATCCATACTTGATCCACATGAAACCATTTCCGCCTCTGTGGTCGGATACAGAGAATTTGTCACTGCGGATCAGGATGACAGCGCAACCTGTCTCGTCGCTGTACCAGCGTTGGCACGGATCCGTCAAGGTTCACCTGCAGGATCAGCACCATTTTTGCTGAGTTTTTCCCTGAGCGCCTGACACTCCGCAGTTTCGGCTACATGGTTCATGTAGACCGTTGCTATCGTTACAGGTGCCTTAAAGTAGGCTGTATGGTTCTCCCTGATACTACCAGAGAAAATCCGTACAACCACGTCAGGGACCCCCCCCCTTTGCCTTAGCAACTCTTTAGTGCAGCCTGTACGTCTTGCTTCTTTACTGTCATGTCGACGTCTCTGATCTTCCAGGTCACGTGCAGGGTGAGAGTACTAACGCCTTCATCATCTGTCACAGCATTTTTTAGTGCATTGGCAAACGAAATGTGACACTTGGACGTAGTATTCCTTAGCTCTACCGCCTCACTTACACCCCTCATCGGCCTTTTTCTTGGCCTCTTCTATCGGTCCTCTAAATATTAGGCAGTTCCTACTGCCAGCTCCGTGTTTCATGTCCCTAGTCTTATACAGGAAACACCGTGATGTACTACTGCAATTTTTCTTTTGATTACTTGAGCTCTTGCATCGTCTCTATCTTTGTCTTTACAGTCGTGGGACACATGTCCACAACCCAGGCATAGGAAGCACCTTGTAACGGTAAGCCCCCTTCTTACGTAGCAGAGGACGAACCTTATTCTTACTCTGCCTTCATAAGCTACTTGTTAAGCAGCCGCTTTGTTAAGAGTTATCAACACCATTTTTTGTCCTCTACCGTTTGCCTTATAGAGTTGAACCTTTAGATCTCGATTTTGGTTTTGAATGATCTCAACGGATTCTTTAATTTCTCCTTTTTCGACGATACTATCCGAAATAGTGGCCGTGTTTCTAAATCGCTAGTTAATGGCCTCGAAAGTCTTATCTATCTTTTTCTTGGCGATTTCAACAAAATCGACCTCTTTTGATCTCTTTCTTTTAAGCTCGTATCCCCTCTAAACTTCGTTTTGCATCTGGTTGTTAAAGACGCTGACGTTGCTGTTGTCACTTGCGTAGCTGCTTAAGCTTCGTTTTTTATATATAGAAGTGCATGGAATCTTACATTGTCCCTGTTAACGGTGGATAACATTTTTATAACCCCCCCCCCCCGAATTTGTGAGGCCTGCGGCAGCCACCTGGTCTTTCACCAGATTGGAGCTGCCGGCAGATTCCTTCAAAAAGGTTACTGTCTGGAGTACTTGTTCTGCTTAAACGTTCTCCACTGTAGTATTTTTTTAATTACATATTGACCAGTAAAGGCCAGCTCCATCCTTTTATCTGCAATTGAAATCTGGAAAGGGTGAAAACCAGCGCTGCAGCCCCCTTCGTTACCAGAGATATGTGCTCTTTGCTCGGGATATCTGCAATCTGCAATCTGCATCCAAAGCACATCTTTGATTTGTATTCTTCTTTGTAGTCATAGGATACATGTCCATACTTTAAATATTTGAAACACCTTGTTACCACCAGCCTTTTCTTAAAACTGCAGGAGACGTATCCAATCTTGATTCGTCCTGCGTGTTCCACTTCCTTAACAACTATTTCATCAAGGGTTACTATTGCCATTCTTTGTCTCTTAGCGTTTATTTACGAAGTTAAACCTTCAAGTCTTGGTTTCTACTTCTGATAAACTTCTTAAATGACTGCCTTATTTCGTCTTCTTTGACTATACTGTCCAAATTGCGAACTTCGAGCGTAAGTTTGAGTACATTGGCTACCACCATTTCTTGACCAGCCAATGACCTTTCTACATTCTGAGAGAAACTTACAATATCTCTTACTATTTTGACTTTCAAGAGCAAATCTTCTATCTTGGTGGTTACGACACTTTCTAAAGAACCTTACCTTTTTTCTGTGTTGAAACTTGCTTTTATTGGCTTAGGTGCTCCAGCAAATGTTTTTTCTCTTATTCATTCTTTCACTAGATGACAGACCCGACGAAGCCATCAACTAACCTCCCCCCCCCTCTTTGATGCGTGGCATGTACGAGGTGATGACTTTAGCAGTGGGTGCCGCGCCAAGCCTATCGACTAGTTGCTGACGCTTACAGTGCTATCTTTCGCACACAAAGAACGTATGTTAGCCAATTGTATCCAACCCATGGCAGTATGTGCATATGGGTCATGCAATGGAGATAGGCATTAAACTGGCCATACCTGGAGTAGAACTGAGTGACTCAGTAATTCACCTCTCCGTGTCCTATTCCCACTCATGGTCGCAGGTGCGGTATTAACTGGTGCGTCCGTCTACCCACACTAGTCTGACCCCACTCCCATTGCCTCATTGTCGAAGTTTTTTCCCGCCTATTGCTATCACTTTTGTTGCTGGAGCTTAAGAATTTTCCTCGAGGCTCCAGCGCAATCAACACGATAGTAATCATTTGGGCTATCACCAAAGCGGCAGTGGAGAAGATCGTGTGATGGTTGCATGCAATCCTTAGAGATCCGATGCGCTGCAGTGAAGTAAGGTGCTCTGAGATGTGCTTTCTCGTGAGTGCGTCCACCCACACCTCCGCGCTGTTCAGAGAGATCAAGTTAGAGACTGACGCGCGAAGCCATCCTTTGGCCTCCCGCGGGCCCCTGATGTTCAACATCAACCATGAAAGTGCCCCGAAGACCCTAGCAGCTTTACCGGCTGCTCTCTTGATGTACTCCTAGAAAGTGAGCTATGAGTCTATCCAGGAGCGTGGATGCGTGCACCACCAGACTCGTGCAGATTACCTTACCCGCAACGTTCAGTTGGAAGTACCCCTTAAACCATTTCTGCCTTGTTAGAATGACCATCTTCGTCTTTTGGATTGCCAGTTTAAATCCGTGATACCGTAGTCACTCCGAAACCTCGTGACCGTCCGCCTTTCTTTGTGCTCAACCTCCTCTCGAGATCTTGTTGAAATGCACAATGCTATGTCATCAGAAAAGCAAGTCGGCTTAATCCCCAGAGGCATTTTAAGGTGCAAAAGTTTATCATAGACCAGGTTCCAGAAGTTGGGCTCAAGGGCAGATTCCTGTGTGATCCCCAACGTTAGACACCTCTCTGTTGGTTCGTCTTATCTAGGATTGTACCCGCCGTCGCAGGTGCCTCTACGTAAACAAATCTATTGTCCCTGATAGTTTTGGCCGACAGCCATACGGCCATGTCAGTGTTTCTCTTTTCATCGAACCAGCTCCTGATTGTGACCTCTAGTTCCTGCTTGGTCAATGTAGGACCTACCTCTCTGATCTTATAGGTCAGGCGCAGAGCGAGGGTCTTTATGCTGCCAGTGTCCGTCACAGCGTTTTTTAATCGTATCGGCGAACGCAGCGTGGCAGTCGTACGTGGTGTTTTACAGCTCAACGAGAACACTGCCTATTCTCATTTTCCTAATTGACGCCACACCCGCCCCAAGCCGGCCCCGTTGACCTTCTTCATTAGGGCCAGGACCTCTGCATACTTTTTGCTCTCTGCTGGCTAAACTATTATTTCTGCCCTAAGCTAGGGACTATTTTTTAGGAGTTACCAGAAATAGTCAACTAGATGATAGGATATTGTTATAGTGTAAGTGTGTGGTTCTTCCGTGCCAGGCCACTAGCCATGACACGATAACCTCCACCTCACAGAACTTGGCTGTGTAAGAGAGTACCACCAGCTGGTATGCACTGAAATTGCCCTCCATGTAGTTCTTCAATGGACAGATTCCTTAATTAAAAGGACTGCCACATCTTTTTTACTAACGGACGTCTGACTTTATTAGCTGTTCAGATATCCAGGCCTCCCCAGTTACGGCACTGAGTCATCCTTTCTACTCTCGCCCAAGCACAGGGTTACAGGTAGCAGCCAGCTCCCGCGAACAGTCCAAATCGTCCGTGCCACAGAAGTATGTCAATGTTGATGTATGTGAGAGTTGATGGATGAAGGAGTTAAGAGAAGTGCAAGAAAGGATGGTGCTAGTTTTTTTTCAGATTTAAGTTGCCCGGTGCCCCTCATATCTGAAAAGTGTGCCCCTATCTGCCACCTGGAAATCGCCTGGTGTGGAGAAACCAGCCAAGGTAGTGGTAGTGGTAGTGGTAGTGGTAATAGTAGAAGTAGTAGGTTTACCTACGTTAAAAGTGATACTTATTTTTGTTTGTTTTGTACATGCTAGATAAATTTAATGATTTTTTCTATGATATTTTTTCTAAAAGCAATGGTATTAGTTTGACTTGTATTAATTGTCCACCCACACAAATTTTGTGATCTTTAACTGACTATTTACTTTTACTCTATACGATTAAAAACCCATAATAAATTGAAATTAATTATTGATCATTAATAAATGATTTTTGTAATTCGGTGACACAGCAAGATAATTCAAGTCATCGTACCTATAGGATACTTACCATTTGATAATCATACGTAACATCATATATTATTTTCTAATAATCTTATACTTTTGTTAAAAAAACAAATGTATACGTATAAACGCAAAAAAAATTAGATTATTTAATATGCAACCAGGAAATAATTTTGGAAAGTCATTTTCCGCTTCCACATAAATTAGATATACGGGGTTCTTGTGTTACTTCATCAGTGTAGCAAAATTTGTAATGGATATGTAATACATACTTAACCCATATGTCATACACATTTCTGAAACAGCTTATAACCAAGAAGAAAATCTTTCAGAACCTGCGGTATATTAAGGTGCACGACTCCTTGGTCGCTCGAGTTTTAGAGCAACTGTTTTGAAAACAGGAGCTTGTGCGTTTGATTTACACTAGGGATAGATTTCTTTTATTTTTGTGAATAGTTTTAAATTTCTCTAGACTTAAAGTGATATATCATTATTTAAGGATATACATAGACTGAAAGGGCTGTTGATACTACCTTCATCTACTGTGTATGTGCCTATAAATTTGTTGGTACATATGTATCACAAATATTACTTGTTATACCAATGATAAAGTCCAATAAATATTTCTACTACAGGAATCATGCTCTAAAAAATTAAATTCAACTGTGTATTTTTATGTATTGCAGATATACTTATGTAATAAGTTATTTATAACCTTTTTTACATAATATTTATTAAAATTATTCTTATTTTACTATACTTAATATGCTTAGTTGATTTAGCATATAAATATAGTGATAATAGTGGTATTAACATGAATGGCAACTGTCAAATAAGACATAATAGAATTTTATAATAAAGTGATTAAATTCTCATTAGCTCACTCTTTTACTCTTCTTACTTTAAGCGACAATCTTTGATGTAAGCTAAAACTATCAATTAGTTCCTAAAAAATTAAAAAAAAACTTCTTACTGAAAAAAAACATCAAAAAATCATAATTAGACTAATCCTTCTAAATAACTACATAATGTAAGTATGTATGTCTATGTACTACTGTGAATCTTTTGATTTCATATTTAACATAGTAATATATGTAATATTGAAATTTTAGTTGTTCCAAAATTTTAGTGTATAAAAATATGTTTATCACACTTATGCCTTTTTTAAGTGTTTGTGGCTCTACCCATGTATCCCAAGGAAAACACTAACGGATATACAACTCGGTGTACAAATCATGATAACTTAGCCAAATTTGTATGATTAAGAATATTAATTGGGTTATTTAATGATAAACTTAAAATGTCAAATATCTCAGCTGTTTCAGATTTGTATACCATTGTTTTATTTATTTTTTTTTTTGTTAAATATTTTTCGCATAGAAAATACATTTTTAATTTCACTAATTGATATTTTTGTATTTTTTAACAACTATTATTTAGATATTTCGTATAAGATATTCCTTTTATTTTTATTTTATAATCTAAACCCAGTTTTTAATCATTTTTCTGTTAAGCTAGATTCTGTTATTAGATTATATTTTTGTAAACAAATCAGTGAGAAAAAATGATAAGGCTACATGATAGTTATATATATACATATATATATATATAGCCCTATATTATATTGTTGTATTGACGAAAGTGAGTCTCAGCCCCCCCCTGCTCCCCCCCCCCCTCAGCTCCCCCTCGATTTACGTAGTTAATTGCTTATTTTAACGTCATTTTTAATCAAATTATATTTCAATGAGCTCCCCCCAGCCCCCCCCCCGCTCCCCCTCCACCTCTCCCTCCACCTTCCCCCAATAAAATACTTATTTATCTAATGTTTTACCATCATAAATGTTAATAAATATACGCAATTTAGTACCTAAGCCATACCTCGTTTTCAGGGTTTTTTAAGTCACTGATCGTAGGTCTCCCTCTGTCTATTCGCTCCCCCTTACTCACTATGTGTCTTTGAAGTACCATTATTTGTTTAACTTGATTGAAATTTTACATTTCAAATCTCTTTCTGGTCCATGTCTACTTTACCCAAATATAAAATTCTTGATTACTTGAGAACTTTATTAAGTAAAAAACAGAATTCAGGAGGAGGTATTATTAAATAGACACAATTAAGCTTTTGAAACAATAATTCATTCTGTTAGCTAAATGTTGTGAAATTTAATGTGTCATTTTAACCCATCTGTTCTTTTAAAACCCTTTCTACATTTTTTACATCTTTTTTTTTCATGGTTTTTATGAATTAACACACGTCTGTTTTAATGTGACGATCTTCAAAGTTACAAATTTTTAAATTACTGAAAAAATTCTAGCTAACCGATATTTTCTATGTCTAATTTATTCTCGGATGCAATTTGAATAAAAATTCTTTTTGGATTCTTATATCTCAATAAAGCAACGTATAATTGTCCGTAAAAGAATGAAGGTTTTTTAATATACAATCCTAAAAAAATCATAACTCTGTTCTTCTGATTTTTTAATAAATATAGAATATGCTAACACAAAGGGTAAGTGTTTTCTATAGCAGACTAAAGGTAATGATAATAAAGTGCCAGTATTCAATGTTATTCTAGGAATATAAACTTTGCTTTTTTTCTCCCATGATTATTTCTGCTTATATATTATACTTAAATCATTTTGTTATCTTTAATCTTGTGACTCTACAGAGACCGTCTGATATACTGAAAGTTCTTATCAACACTACTATAGCATTTATTTTAGATTTTAATTTGTGTATTGGAAGACCCTCTCTAATATTATTTTAAAATACTATTGCAAAATTAACATTTATTTTAATTTGATAATGTTAAGTTAATCATATGTTTTATCAACTCCTTAGTGAATCACGTATTCTGCTGTTGTGAACTTATTTTCAGCCTGCATTGATAAATACACGAGTAATGTCGTTATTTTGTCTACTCAGTCTGTTAGTGGGGAGTTGGCGCTCGGAGCGCGCAGGGGGGCGTTAGCACCACTACACTGAGAGATACTTTCCATTTACGTGCACAGTGTACGTTTGGCGTTCAGCCACGTGGTAGCGTGTCGACACCCAACTAGCTGAGTGAATACCGAGCGCTCACTCAGCTTTCAGAGGAACAAATTTCGTTCACTCATAAATCTGAGTGAACGCACTCGACGGGCCGTACGAGTGTCTAACCGTCACTGAGAATATTATACGTATAATATGTACGTACACGCGATAGACATTGCTGATTTCGAAGAACAGTATTTCTTCAAGTATTTCTTCAAGAAAGTGTTGTTACTGGAGCAGGAAAAGTTGACTAATTAGTGTAAGATAAGTATTTTTTACGTGCTTTTGATTCACTTAAAGACAATACTAACAGTACCTCTGTAATTCAGAGTGAGTATACTTGTTGTTGTCTTTTTTTTTCATGTGCCGTTATAAGTGATAAGTTGAATGATATTTTTTCAGTTCAGTGCTATTGTGTCATGTGCAATCTTCAATAAATGGCAAGTGCAACATAAGATGGCAGATGTATTTGTCAGCTCAATTTGGAACAACTGGGGATTAGAAGATTTGGTACCAATCTTTGGCTTCGATACGCATTTTTTTGCTTATAGCGTTTTCAAAAATATTAATGAAAAAAAAGTTATTTCTTATCAAAAATTACGTGACCGATATCCTTGTATAATTTTTAAAAAAGACGATTGTTTGTACGTTGCCCCTAGACATCGATTGTAAAGTCTAGTGCGACGAATTAAAAAATATTAAAAGTTATTGAACGATTTGTTGATGAAATAAGGTTTTGTAAAAAAAAAAAAAAAACAACTAACCAGGGGGGATAAATGGGTCATGGGACCCACGGTAAGAACGAAGTTCTTTAAACATGAGATGAGTATAGACACAATTTCTCAGGTAACAAGGGGGTCGCCAGACCCACAGGAAGAACGAAGCTCTGTAAACGTTAGTACTGCATTCATGTTGTTTACTAAAACAAACACTTGAAAAACGAATAAAAAAAAATATAAAAATAAAATAGTTTACTACTCACGATGGTTGAACTTCGTGAGTACTGTATTTGCACGACGTTCTCACGAAGTTCAACCATCGTGAGTAGTAAACTATTTTATTTTTTTATTTTTTTTTATTCGTTTTTCAAGTGTTTGTTTTAGTAAACAACATGAATGCAGTACTAACGTTTACAGAGCTTCGTTCTTCCTGTGGGTCTGGCGACCCCCTTGTTACCTGAGAAATTGTGTCTATACTCATCTCATGTTTAAAGAACTTCGTTCTTACCGTGGGTCCCATGACCCATTTATCCCCCCTGGTTAGTTGTTTTTTTTTATTTAATTTTTTTTTTTTTTTATTTCTTTTTTTTTTCTTTATTTCTTGTTTTATTTTTTTTTGTATTTCTTGTTGTTTTTTTTTAATATTTTATTTTTTTACATTTTTTTTCATTTTTTTCTTTATTTCTTGTTTTTTTTTTTTTCATATTTCATTTTATTACATTTTTTTTCATTTTTTTGTACTTCCTTTATTTAATTTCTTTCTTATTTTCATACTTAATCTTTTTTTTTTCATTCCCTTTTTTTTTTTTTTTTTTTTTTAATTTATATAATTATGTGACATTGTAACATAATTAGTTAGTCGAATTCAAAATCTTGAAAACCATTGATACGTTGTGCAACTCTATCGTATATGTTTATTTTAATAATTTATTTATAAAATAATTTATTTATAACAGTAATTATTAGCATTACTGTAATGCCAACAAAAACCTCAGGTTTAATAAAAATCGGTCGGTATTTTATGCATCAAATACATGAAATACAAATATTTAATGCGTAATAACGCGTCTTATTATGTTTAATCTACATAACCATATTTTTTTTTGAACAGAAATACACAATTTATCATGAATTAAATGTAGTATCAGTGAATGCATATAAAAATGGAATATTATAGTTATGAACCGCACGATAAGTACAAGAAACCGAGTTTCCATAGTCGGCAGCGCTCGTAGCAGAGTGGGTAAGGTACTGGACTCACATGCAGGAGGTCGAGGGTTCAAACCTCTTTATTGGAAAATGTTTTTTTTTTTTTTTTTTTTTTTTTTTTAGAATTGTAAAAGAAATAAATTCAAAGTGAAGTAAAAGTTATTGTGGGAAAACAAAATTGTAATTGGTTTGAAAATTAATTGCTTGGGAGTGTGAAAAGGGAATGGTGGGTAAAGGTGTGCAGAAGAGTAACACGGCACGGTTGGCGGATATACATATATAGTGGGGAGAGGGGAAGTGTATGGAGAACAGTAGGTGAGGGGAATGGGGTAAGGGGGGAGACTTGAAAGGCAGAGACTTTGGGTGAAACCACTTTCGTTTCCAAAAAAAAAAATCTGTCGGTTTTAAAATTCCAGCCCCCCGAGTAACGCGACATAAAGAACTTCGTTCTAAAAATTCCGTCTCATATTTATTACTTAAATTTAATTTTTTGTACAAGTAACGATAGCAATGCTGTCACCCTTCAAACTAAAATGATAAACATCATGAATATCCATGCACATATAAATACGTATGTATACATGTGATATTCTCAGTGTCGGTTAGACACTCGTACGGCCCGTCGAGTGCGTTTACTCAGATTTGTGAGTGAACGAAATTTGTTCCTCTGAAAGCTGAGTGAGCGCTCGGTATTCACTCAGCTAGTTGGGTGTCGACACGCCACCACGTGGCTGAACGCCAAACATACACTGTGCACGTAAATGGAAAGTATCTCTCAGTGTAGTATATATATATATTTTTTTTTTTTTTTTAATTATAGTGCTCTACGTCCGGCTTCTTTTAATAAGGGCACTACTATGGGCACTTAACACTTTGGAGAAGGAAGGGAAGAGGGATGGCAGGCCTCCCATTACTGGGAGGGGGGTAGGGGGAATTAGGCAATTTATGCTGCGAGGAGGTTGCCTAAACCCTCCTCGAGGAGCATTGCGTGGTGAAAAAGCACATGTGAAAAATCACAGAGGTACTTGCCCGAAAAAGTCGCACTATGGCCGGGAATCGAACCACGGTCTCCCGCGTGCCAATCTACGACCTAGCCGACTGAGCCACCGCGCGCTCAGTATATATATAACAAATTTATCTATGATCATATATACGTTAATATGTATGTTTATACATATACTAGTAGGGCTTCGCCGCCTCTGTGCGCTTTTTGCGTCAACTCCTCACGAACAGATTGTAACTTTTTTAGAAAGTTTCCATTCTGGTTTTTAGTTATTTTATGGACTATTACTGAATTTTTTAAATTAGGATTATTATAAATTATACATCACAAAAACAAAATTTTATTAGAACAGTATTTTTAATCCTTTTCATTTAGTTGTATAAAACCTTATTACCTTATATTCACTTAACTCTTCTTATAATATTTCTCAATATTATTATGGTTGTCTATGGTTATTCTTAGAATTTTATTCTCTGGTTTATTTTTGTTTTCAAATTCAAAAAAATAATTATAACTTAGTTGATAAATTTTGTAAAATGGCTTTCTTTAAAAATGCTCACATGATAATGGTTCTTTAATATACTTTGTTGTACATGTTCGTCATCAAGTTTTTCGACTGATTCAAGTATTTACGATCTCAAAGGGCTAAGATTTTGTTGATAACTTCTAGTTGGATGTCTCGGCTGATAATTTACATTTTAACAAGTTTTATTAAAAGGAAAAATTTTAACAGCGTTTTCAGTGTAGCGTTCTGAGAAAAAAATAAAAATAAAAATAAAATCAGTTTTTTAGCGATAACTTTTTTTACATACGATTTACTTATTAGCGTTCGAAGACAAAGTTGTAAATGACTAAAGAATATTGGCATATAGTCTTAACAAGCTAAGTCTAAACTGCAGGCACTGACAGGCTCTCCTGGCCCCCTCTTGCTACTTAACGCGTAGAGCCCAAACTTTGTGCTCTGAGAGGCCGATCACTTGGATTTTGCGGCCCCCTCCCACTGGCTTTCACAGTTCAACACGACATCGCACTGTACGAATTCAAAGTACAAGTTTCTGTCCGCTCATCGTTGTGCTGCCACAGTTCAACATCTTTTTGATCTCGCGCAACACAATTTTTGGTATCAGCGGGCCCAAATAGTCGTGTCGCGGGAGCCTACAGTCGTTTGAGCTCCGATGGGTTGGGTTGTTAGGATATGAGAGGTTGTTATTTCTTTGGGTGATAGGGTCGAAAAAAACTTACGAATGTAAAACGTTAATTTATTATACTATTTCTCAAACTGAAAAAATTCTATCAATAGCGTGGACTGGCATGACATCAATTTTACTTCCAAAAGGGATGGCAAGTCATAGAACTTTCAGCCTGTCTTTAAATCTAAACAGTTTAAAGAGTACCTATTGAGAATTCTAGTGACATAAAAAAATATTAAGATAAGTTGTTTTAATTCTTTGGGATGATTTTTCAATAATTTCAGCAAATAGCACTGGAGAAAGTAGACAAAGCATTTAAACATTTATGTAATACGGAAAAATATTTTATAAATAAATTAATTATTTAAGGAGGTAATTTTTGTTAAAGTCTTCCTGTTACTAGAAAAAAAAATAAAAGTATGGTAATAGATGAGACAATTAAATCCAATTTAAAAAACTGGTGGTCGAAGAATAATATCCGAATAAACTAATAAATCTTTCTTTTCATGGATCTCATTCTTAATTTTAAAATTATAAATAAATATTGGTTCTACTAATAAAGGATTTTCAAAATTATTATTAGAAACAAGGTTAGGGAAAATAAAACTAAATATAAAAATTGATACAATAGTGATGTTACTTAGATATTAAGGTATATCAGATAGACATTGTGATGGAACACGATTAAGGATAGTATGACATGAAAGAAGAAGCATCAACTAAAAAAACAGTTAAAAAACAAAGTCTCTATTCCAAAAGTAACCTTAAACACAGGAAACATCTCAACATATCCTTTTTTTTTGTATCGTAAGCAATTTTTAATCGTTGTGACATTTAATATGACAATAGATCAATGTCAAGGTAAAAGTTTTGAATACTGTAGGTTTATATTTAAGAAAATCCTTATTTTTGAATGGTAAAATACATATGATTTCATCAAGACGCAAAAATGAAAATGATTTATTTATTTAAATAGAAAGAAAAAAAAAAAATGTAAATAGAAAATATTGTTTAAAAAGAAATTTTTACATACTAAATTAACTTTACTGTACAATTTTATAAAGTAAATTGACAATATTAATGGCATTATTATAGTTATTATGATAATTAATTTTTTATTCTTTAACAATGATACATAACATGATGTTTTTTTTGTGATAAAAACTTTTCGGTTCAATAAATTTGACCTTGAATTTTTAATAAGAATTTATTGTAATATTATATAATAACTTAGTATGTATTTTATGAAAAAATCATTATAGCATTGTTTTAAGAACATTTGATTAATTTTATTATCATTAATATTTCAATTTTCAGTTGTAGAAATGAGTTTTGGTATTATAATTTACATGATGAATATTCATGAATAATTATTTTATAACACGTATACTTTAAGGAAAAAGGTAAAAAACAAACAGTTTCTTTAAATTCGGATACATAATTCATAAATCAGTATAAAAGTCTTAATGCAATTAATTTTTATCGTGTTACTGTTATTTTAAATTAATGTACCATTTACTATTCATCAAATATATGTATTTGGCGTAATACGACAATACATACAAATCAAAACCTTACATAATTATCAAATAGTATTAATCAATTAAAATATTCTCAGAACTATTAGTTCATAATTTTAAATATGTTATTTATTAACATTTTTACACAAACAAACACTATTGATTATTTTATTAATATGTGTAAACTTCATTTATTTGCCTCTTTATCATTGTGGTACATAAATAAGAACCATTATCATTCAAATTTAGCAAATTATTGATATATAGGATGTGAGGGGTCATGCAGAGGTAATAGGAAACAAAAAAACCGAAGAGAAGCTGTTGAAGGCTTGGGAATGTCTGTGACGGTCTTAAAAAAAGCAATAGAAATGTCATATTAACGTTAAAAACGATGACGTTTTACTGTACACCGCGAAGGGGAGACTTTTGGGAGGCTTATGGCGAATGCGAATAACAATATAATGTCGGAATATATATACACAGGATGATCTGTATCGGTGGCATTTCCCAGGAACAGCGTGTATAGCACTTTTTTCTGAAGCGATCCCCGTTGGAATTAATTTTTCAGGGCAAACAGCTTTTAAATAGAAGGCGATTGAAAATACGTTCCAAACTACCCCTAAATGCGGTTAGAAGGGTGTGGTGCGTCCGCATGAACTCGAGACGTTGCCACATTGTCATTGAGCTTATTTAGTAAGCAGTAAGAACTGTATACATGGGTATATCCACGTGCGCACGCACCAGCGTTTGCTATACTATACTGCTGGTAGTTTGAAGGTTGGTTGTTACACGATAAATATTGTCTGCTCCTTATGCTATCATGTTTTGAAGCCATGCATCAGATGTAATTTCATGAATATTTCAAGGATAACATGTCAAATCATGTAACAATAAGAGTGTAATGGGATAAACGTATCACCTACTAATAATCATACAGTTATTAAAATTACATTGCAAATATTATAACGTTAATATTTAAAATGCTATAATTTCAATTCAGTATTAGTGTCCCTTTTTAGATGAATAAACTCATATCTTATACATTTTATCACAAACAGAAGTTTTATGAGCTGATCAAGTCGAGACTAACACAAATTTTAAGATAATTAGTAAAGGTAAACACACATCGTTATGTACATGTGTACTTATAAATATTGATATCTGTTTGTTCTCGCGCTTTCTGTCTTACTCACTCTAATGTTTATTTTATTTTTAGACTTATAATTTGTGCTAGATCGAATTAAATTAAAAGACCAAATCGGTAGGGAATTTTTCTACTCTACACGATGGTATTTTTATGCTCATCTTGTCTCTCACCAGTTACAAGATATTACCGAAATAATTTTTTTACTTTCTTTTAACGGTGTTGATGAATCTCACTTCTTCAACTGTTTTTCTTGTAATTTACGAGTTATATTGCATGTAGCGATTGTAGCATCAAGAATGACTCTTTATATGTTACTTGTAAGGTTTAACGAATTTTGTATAGAAAACTGGGTGTCAAATAAGTAAGTTTTCTACGTTCTAAATTCTGTAGAAAATTTTGAGACTCTCCTACATCGTAATTGACATTAAGTTCTCGACACTTCACATAACCTTAATTTCAAGTAAACCGTAAATTTAGTCTACTGTAAACTTTATAAGAGAGTGTAAGATATGTACTTTTGTTATCTAATTAAATTTCACGTGCTTTACTAGTATTTGTCTTACCTTTTTCAATTCATTTTTTGTTGTACTTTAAAAATATTTAAATACATAACGATGAACATTAGTTATAACACAATAAATGAACTTATAATCTCATACACAGTTTGAAAGAGAAGCTTCACGTCCATTTTTATATCGCTTTAATTTTTTACAAAACGTTTAATTTGGTTTTCTACGTTTTCTACGTTGTTTATGACTTTCTTACGTTTTTGATAGTTTCTTACAAATATACAACAAAATATTGAAAATTTTGTAGACAACCCATCCCTAGATACTATTATTGATAGATTTGTAAGAAACTGCCTAACACTTGTGAAGAACGTAAAATTCTATTCGACTACGAAAGTACGTATCTTACACTTTCTTATACAATTTACAGTAGACTGAATTTACAGTTTACTTGAAATTAAAGTTATGTAAAGTGTCACATACATGCGCTTACAGTACCAAAAAAATATAATTTAGAGCCCATGATAGATTATGTACTTGTGTTATTCGCTCCGTAAAATACTTTAAAAGAGCACCACCGACGGAAAAAAAAAGGTACCCGTCAAGGGCCCACCAAGTGCCCGCCAAAAACCCGACAAATGCCCGGCAAGTACCCGCCAAGTATCCGCCAAGTGCACGCTAAGTACCTGCCAACGGTGATTCAAGTGCCTGCTATATACCTGCCAAGTATACGGCATGTATCCGCCAAGTGCCCGGCAAGTTCCCAGCAAGTACCTGCCAAGTACCTGCTAAGTGCCCGCCAAGTGCCCACCAAGTGCCTGGCAGGTACCCGCAAGGTGCCCGGCAAGTACCCGCCAAGTGCCCGGCAAGTACCCGCCAAGTGCCCGCTAAGTACCCGCCAAGTATCCGCCCAGTGCCCACTAAGGTCCTGCCAAGTACCACCGACAACCTCGTGCAATGCCTACCATCCAAAGTATTGGCATAAAAAATGCTCCCTCAAGAGATGTTTCAATCACGGACGGGACACCAGCGCTTGCAGATCAGAGGGAAATCCATTTCACAGTCATGCCGCATGCACTTGGAAGGAGAATCTTTAAAACTCCGTCCTTGCCCATGGAATGCAGAGATCACTCTAGGCGCTTCGAAAGATGAGAGTGAGTAAGACAGAAAGCGCGTGGACAAACAAATATCAATATGTATAAGTACACATGTACATGACGATGTGTGTTTACTTTTACTAATTATCTTAAAATTTGTGTTAGTCTCGACTTGATTAGCTCATAAAACTTCTGTTAGTGATAAAATGTATAAGATATAAGTTTATTCATCTTAAAAAGGATACTAATACTGAATTGAAATTATCACATTTAAAATATTAGCGTTATAATAATTGCAATGTAATTTTAATAAACTGTTATGATTATTAGTAGGTGTTACGTTTACCCCATTACACTCTTATTGTTACATGATTTGACATGTTATCCTTGAAATATTCATGAAATTACATCTGATGCATGGCTTCAAAACATGATAGCATAAGGAGCAGACAATATTTATCGTGTAACAACCAACCTTCAAACTACCAGCAGTATAGTATAGCAAACGCTGGTGCGTGCGCACGTGGATATACCCATGTATACAGTTCTTACTGCTTACTAAATAAGCTCAATGACAATGCGGCAACGTCTCGAGTTCATGCGGGTGCTATAATCTTCCAACCCCATTTAGGGGTAGTTTGGAACGTATTTTTAATCGCCTTCCATTTAAAAGCTATTTGCGCTAAAAAATTAATTCCAACGGGGTTCGCTTCAGAAAAAATTGCTTTTCACGCTGTTTCCGAGAAATGGCACCGATACATATCATCCAATATATATATATACATATATACAAATATATATATATATATATATATATATATATATATATATAAGTGGAGCTCAGTACAGTACAGAAAAACGGTATTGTGCCTAATTAGTTTGTCACTTTTAGTTAATTTTTTATTTGTATTTGCAATAACATATGCCTATGACTCATCAATAAAAGAGTATCAATGTACAATTTTAAGTGTCTTGGATCATCCTGGGTCTAGTAATAATCGATTTTTTGCAGAAAATCCATCATTTACCTATTGAATTTGCTTAGAACCTCGTTAATAACTTCACCTGCTCTAGCTATAACATATGTTAATGACTAATAAATGAATAGTATTTATGTAAAATTTTAGTTTTCTGGAATCATCCTAGGCCGAGTTACAGTTGATTTTATACAGAAAATTGACAATACGCCGATTGATTTATTTATAACTTTTTAAAAAAATTTTTATCTATGTTTACAATAACATGTATCTTATATTAAAATTCTAACATTAATAAATATTAAAAAAATCTACAAAATCAGACTAGTTGAGTTGAAATTGGTTTTTTTGTTTTTTTACAAAATGCAAAAAATCAATAAAAATTGATGTTTTTTAAATAAAGTTCTGAACAAAAAATTGTAAACGCAGACGTTCCAAATTTAAATAGACTGTCGGCTTAAAAGAGTAATATTAGTGGTATTTTTTTGAAAATTTTTCCTTGAACAATTTTTGCAAAACTCTATGTGTCCATTAAAAAACTACTTTTTTGAATCTTCATTATTACCTCTTTGGTAAGTCGCAGAGTATTGTATTGAGACTTATTCTCTTTCTTAAGAGCTGTACTTCTGGTCTTTTTCATATCTAATCGATTTTTCCAACTAGGGTCTTGCAAATCAAAGTGCAAAAAAGGGCCAAGTTGCAAAATGAAGTAACTCAATGAATATCAGCATAATTGTTTCGAAACTTCTACCATTTAATTGGCAGAATTTTTCCAAAATTTATGAAAAATAAAATAAATGCCCTACGACCAGTGGAAGCAGAGACAATTTTTTTTATAATGAAAATTCCTGACGCTTTATTCTTCAACCAAAAAGACTGAAATTGTTAGGGATTACAATTTAACAGTTATATTTTAGTTAAAATAATATAATATGTTGTTTTAGTGCCACACATTGTTGCTAAGCTAATGTTAAAATCAACATTGATTTCGTCGGTAAAGTAGGAATAGCTAGATGCCACCTGATTCAGGTGCTACGAGAACTGAGCACGGGCGTTTCATATCAGAGATTGACTAGCCTACTTTTACCAGAAATTTCGTTACCTTCTTTAGACTTTTCTTTAGGTCTTTCTTAATATTACTCAAAAAGACCTCTTTCTGCTTTTTATTGCCTGTTTCTTTTTTTTTTTGAGATCCCCCATTTGAACTTTTCTCGGGGCTGTTTGAAAGGTTCCTGATTCTCTTGACTATTTTCATCACTATAATGGCACAGTTTAAAATAGACAAAACATATCTCTCCTCCGTTCTCTGCAACTTAACGGATTGTCAGCTCTTTTTCAACCATCGTACATAAGTTTTGGAGAAAAGAGAACCATTTTCCTTTGTTTTTCTGCTTCTGCTTCTTTAAGAAAATTTAAAGCGCTTTAGTGTCCAGCTTCAATCACCTCCACTGTTCTAGTGTGTTCTTGCTTAATAGCATTTAGTGCCTCCTCAAATTTTTTTTGAATTATTAGTAATGCCTGCTTCCAGTTTTCGCTAATAAATGACGTACTTCTTCTTTGAGGCGAAAAAGCTTACATCGTTTAACGTTTGCTTACAAAAAGTAGTAGCATTACTGACTCCTGTGATTTTGTTGTTGACACTTGTACAGCTCGATATCTTGTCACTTGCGGTGTAGTCCAACCTCGGAGATATTCCAGTGCAATCCAGGGAATTTACCTAATGCGTGACGAAGTAACAAAACAGCTTTGTGTGTAGTAAATGTTGTATAGGCATACTAGAAGTATTCTAGGAGGACGAGCAATGGGCATATCAACGGGCAACCAAACAATGGTCAACGGGCATTGACCAGAACAGAGAACCTATTAGACCAGACTGGCGCAAATAATGCACTGAAAAATGCCACCAAGTAGCCTCATCAGTAGTAGTTAGTCTATATTAGCAAGCCCACCAAGTATTTTTTGTTTACGAGACGTACAGACATTTCAGATGTGGTTACGCAGCATTACCCGAGCCTTATCGTCTGGCTTCAATCGCTACGAGATTGTCTGCACCAACCAGGGAAGGAAATTACCACCCTTACACCCTACACACTTATTCTATACTATATTCGATTAATTTTCAAAAGTTTCAAAAATTTGAAAAGTATCATCTGTAAAGTAACTCAAAATTCAACCCAACTTATCATAACTAGATAGAGACCAGTATAGATAAACATGTAAAACGTAAGTTAAAGACATTAACAGTGATAATTTACTATGCACTTTCATATGAGAGATAAATAACTAGAGTATTTTGTGTTAAAATAATTAGAATCATAAAAAAATATCATGTTTTAACTAGATTCAATCGTGTTAAAGAAATTCTTTGTCGATATTGTACTTTTATAAACCTTGTCATGATTTTCGAATGAATCCTTTGGTAGAATGCTTGAAGAATACAGAGTAAGCCTTATATTTAAATTTTGATTTGCACCATACTTTGTCCTAACAATTAATTTTTCTATTGGTACTGGAGGGAATTCTTATTATGTTCAGACTTCTTTTAATAAATCTATCTACTGACCTATCAAACTTTGATTTTCCATAAAAAAAGACCACTACAAACGCGAATATTGTTTCAAAACTGTAAGTAAACTATTTAAAAAAAATTGGATAGACACTTTTTGATATTTTTAAAGCTTTTCTAAATACCAAAACATATGACAATAATTGAATAAATAACCTCTTAAGCACTTGTTCTACTATAACTGAATTAGAAAACTACTATGTTGCTGTATCCGTAGCATGTTTAGTATTTTAATTTTATTTTTCCTAAGCTCAAAGCGATTTTTACAACTTAAGATTAAAAGAATATAATGAATAATAGCTAGATTTAAGTTGATCATTGTTTTACCGAGTTTTAGAGTTTAGAATATGCAGATCAACCAGATTACAGCATGTTGGTTGGTTTATTTGAAAGATGTATACAACGCAGAGGTATACAAGCAAGTGATCCTTATGATTGGGAAAAACCAGCTACTGCTAATGAAACCTTACCAACTACAAAGTCATTACCAACAGTAACAATTCCACCAGTTTTGACAACAGCTACTACAATCAATCAATCTCTGACTGCCCAAAATATTGACACAAATAATCAGGAAAACGTTGAACCAGATAATAGAAAAGAGTTAGAAGTGAGTAAATGAATTATTTTTAAACTTTAATTGCTTTTAATAACTTAGCCTATATAAGTATGCTTTGATCAAGAAAATCAGTTCACTATTGATGCTAATGATATTGTGTTCATAAATATATCTTGTATTACTCTGGATACTTGAAATTAAACGTTTTTTTTTTTTTTAAACAACTTTATCCGATTTTATTTAATTATTATTACTTATAATCGTTTGATTAAATCAAATTGATTAACATAATAGCTCCCCCTAAACATTAATTAAAATAAAACAACGTCTTGTACCTCTTGGATAAGACTTTAAGTTTTGCTCAACTGTTCAAATGCAACGCATGTTAATGTCGTTGCTGTTATGAAGGGCAGTGGCTTCCAGAGCCTGATTACGTTAAGTCTCAACCAAATGTTTTCACAATTCGTTTACACATTTAAGTGAATACTCATAAATAAATACGCTTCAGTAGTATATCATAAATATTGCTTAATTTTGTAACGTCCTTTTTTTAATTGCAAGTGTTGAAATCAGTTTTAAGAATTTACTTCGATATGTATAATTTCTGAAACCATACGTTTGTACTAATCTCATCCTATGTCTAACACTTTGATATTCTCTAAATACAATTCATGGTCAAGTTTTGAAAAAGTTGGAGCACACTTAAACATTTGCAAAACATATTATAAATTCACACAAACTGATAAAGGAAATGTCACAGTATGCTTCAACAAAATTGATTACAACAATGGAATGAAACGACTACACATCTAAAAATCAGTTATAAGTCATTGAAAAAATCTAAATATGATACTTTCATTATTATTAAAGATTCAAATGACAGGAATTATCTTTAGTATAAATACCATGATTAATAATTAACTCACACAAACACTAACCTAGCAAAAGTGTATGAGCTTTCAAAACTTAATAGAAAACTATTTCTTGAGAATATAAATTTCTACAATCAACAGCCTTACATTTTTTTGGCAGGGATTTTATATAAACATTTAAGAAGCAGTTTACCTATTCCCAAAGCGCACATTAATAATAGTTTGCAATCCATTGCTTCTATGAAACAAATAAATGTACCATAAAAATTTAGTGATAAGTGTTTTTATCTCTTCATATTAGTTCATAATTTACGAATGCAACCTTATGTGGTATTGAGAAGACTGGATAGAAGATTGGCAAAAAATGAACGAAACTGCAAAATCCCTTTTTATCATATGAGGAAGATCAATTTATCTATATTCGATAACACCCACTATACTTTTGTTGGCATATATAAACTAGTAGGGCTTCACCCCTTTTGCGTTTCACGCACCCACCTCCTATCATTGCATTATAATCCTTTACATAGGCTTTGAGGTAGGAGGCAAAATGTCTTGAGAAAAAAAGAATTTTTTTTTCAATAAATAATCATAAATTGTATGAATAATAATAAAAGTAACAAAAATATAATAAATACCTTTTAATACCTTTTAATACCTTTGACATGAGTTGAGTATCGTTGCTGTAAGAAAATTAGCAGTGGAGGCTTGATCAAATATTTATTGGGTTTAAATAACGTAGAAATAAGACAAGTTCACCCTTAGTTTGTTGGGAGGGGGGGGGGTTACGTTAAATGGCCCTCTCATTTAACTATATAATATAAAAAGATATGTACAAAAACAGATTAAAGATATACTGGTGGGTTTACCCATTTTACAATTATTGGCTGATACATTTTAAAATACACTGCTTAACTGCTTAACTATTTTTCCAAAAAAATATAACTGTTTTTTTTTTTTTTTTTTTTTTTTTAATGTGTAGGTGACACAATTTGCTGCATGCACAAAAAATTTATCAGAACTATAACAATAATCTTAGATTTACTCACGAATTAGAATCTGTCAATACACTTTTACAACTTTACAATTGTAAAATAAAAGGATAAAATAATTACCAATTGATGCTTAAAACTAACGTGACTACTACTGCTGCTGCTGCTGCTACGGCTACTACTACTACTAATGCTACTACTATCGCTACTGCTACCACTACTACTACCACTGCCACTACCACTACCACCACCACCACCTTCACCACCGGACTAAATAGCATGGACGAAGCAAAGCAAGAGTCCCTCAGAAAGCCCTGGAAAATGGCAAAATGCTGTGACCTCAAATAAGAAAAGAATCAGCGATGTCAAAAGGGAAGAGGTCTCTAGTCATAGGAGTACCCAGAAAAAAAGCTTTGACACAATGACAAAAGTACTAGTAAAGGTCGGGGAAGGACAAATCTATGCCGGGGTACTTAAGACGATGAAGGCAGGCTTTAACCCTAAAATGATCGGTGCTGTGGTCCAGAGTATCTTTGCCACCAAGAAAGGAAACTTGCTCTTAAAAGCTAAAGCAGTTTAGCATATTGAAAAATTTGCTCAATGTGTAAAAGTGTTAGTAGTGGGCCAAAGAACGGTGGTTCCTACTGCATGATAAGTGGTGCTTCAGGTCTGAGGTTTTGACAATGTTGTTGACGAAGGAGAAATCAAGAAATTCATTGAGAATATTTTTGAAAAATTTACCTAAGACTTCAAGGTTCAGCTGCTCAAAGCAAACGCTAAGATCAAAGAATGGCGCTCGCAACCCTTGTCGAAACAGTCACCAAGAAATTCGAACGCACAGACTGGGTCAAGATAAAATTCGTCTCCTGTCGTGTTCAAAGAAGGTTAGTGGTAAGAAGGTTTTTTCAGTGTCTGGGGCATGTATCTCATGACTGTAATAAAAAGACCAAATAAAACTGTGATTTAAATGTGGAAGCTGCAACCACCGCAAGAAAGACTGCAGTAGTCCAGCACGGTGTTTCCTTCGCAAAACAGGAGACACGAAACACAAAACCTGCAGTGGGAGCTGTCTAATATTTAGACAAGCAATAGAAAAACCCTGAAAAAACGCCCATGTGGCACAAAAGTAAGAAGGCCGAATTCTATAGAAGAGTGTAAGCAAATCTGAACCCATGCTGCGCTAAGTACACGCCACTCGCCAGCTAAAGAAGGTATCAAGCATCTAGAGGTGCTTTGTAGCCTACTATGGAGCGCTCAACACGGGTGCTGGTCCTCAGGGACCCTGAGTCTTGCTTGCTCGATTATGCTGTGAGATACAATGTTCTCTCTGGTGCCTTCACTTTGAAGTAATGCTAACGTGGCTCCGAGTCGGAACTAAAACCACGTGGCATGGGAGGGAGGTTTAAATGGGTATTAGTAGTCTAGTAAAAAAAAAAAAAAATAAGTCCGGGCACTACCGCTGTCCCTGCAGTGTGACTCATTGCATTTTCCCTTCCTCCACAAAAAACTTCTACTACTGCTACAACTACTACTTCTGTGGCGGCTGCTGCTGCTGCTACTGCCACTACTACTGCTACTGCTACTGCTACTGCTACTGCTACTGCTGCTACTACTACTACTGCTACTGCTGCTCCTACTACTACTGCTCCCGGGTGGGGTTTTCGCTGGTTTCTCCATATCGGGCGCTTCCATGGTTGGCGGATAGGGGCATCCTCATAAGATATGAGGTGACGATGGGCAGCTGGGGTGGCTTTCTGTGGTGATGATCGGGAACGTGGATTGGAAAGCGTGTGCGGCGTTGGCGTGTGTAACTGTAGCGGTGTGGACAAGGGACTCGTGCCCTGTGTCTTCATCGGTGTGGATGCATGGGCCGGCCCTGCTAGAGCTCCTTGTTCTCGCTTTCTGCTGCCGTGGGTGGCACTCCAATGCTGGATGCGGGCCAACAAAAACTAGCACCCGTCGTGTATAGAAGTAAGTCATGGTTATAACATTTTTCTCAGATACATGCATCACACTCTCACGAAACAAACACAGGGACACTAACGGATTGTTCTGGGTTGCGTGTGGTGGGTCCTTTTCCGGGCTTGCGTTGGAGGCCTGGCAGCGGGTGAAGCCGGATGATGAGGCCCAGGTAAAACTGCGTAACCACATCTGATATGGCTGTACGCCTCATAAACAAAAAAGACGTGGTGGACCGACTAATCTAGGCTTACTACCACTGAGGAGGCTATATGGTGGCACCTTAGTGCCTTACGCCAGCTCGTTTTGTTGGGTTGTCTGCACGGTCGTGGGACTGTACGTTGCTGCTCGTCTCACTGGGATGACCGTAGTGTACCAACATATACATAAATTACTCATAAACACCATTCTTAGACTTTTTTCTCAACGCCACGGCAGTCTCCGCGAGTGGAACTGAAGGAGAGTAGCGACTCCTGGCCGGTCCGAGCAAGTAGCGGTTCTCTCTGGTTACAGAGAGGGCTGCTGCCCTGGTTTGAACCCTTTCCATATACTTATTTCTAGAAAAAAGAGTAGTGCTGGCCTTCGCGGGTCAGTACGACATTCAAAAAGATGCCAACATGAAAAACGTCGATGCAAAACTTGTACCCCAGGTGGTAACCTCTCTAAGGAAATCCGCCGGCAGTTCCGATCCGGTGAAAGCCCGGGTGACTGTCGCAGGCCCCACGGATTCTGGTGGGGGCCACAAAGACGTGTCTCATGGCCAACAGGGACTGCTGAATGTTCCATGGCCCTTCCTCACGGACAAAGGATGAAGAGGAAGCCTGTTGAGTATAGGCACTAACGATACCAAGGACAGCAACGTGTCGGTATTTAGCAACCAGACCCAGGAGGAGCTTGCCTCTTTAGAAGAAGAAGGTGCTAAGCTCAGATTGAAGCAACAGCAAGTGACTGATACAGTTTAATTAGCAACAAAAGATTTAACAGAGACGCTACAAGCAATTAATGATAAGTATGCTAACACAGCAAACGCTGTTAAAAATGGGCTCAAAGCCGCGCTTAAACACCTTGAAGAGGCAGAGACGACGGCATATTCAGAAAAAAACCCTGAACACTACCCTTAAGGAAATAAAACGAAGTAAAAGAAACAGGAGCCCATCGAACAGCCCTGAAAAACGCCAGCAAACCATGTCTTTGAAAAAAAAAAAAAAAAAACAGGCAGTGGCAAACAAAAAGAGATTCTCCTGAATGACAAAACAAGCCAGAAGAAAAAAGTGGACGCGACAACAACAGTGGTAGTGAAGATGGCTGAAGGGCAGACCTTTGCAAAGGTGCTAAAGACGATGAAGGCGAATTTTGACCCTGATAAGGCTAATGTGGCAGTCCAAAGTGTTGTCACTACAAACAAAGGAGACATACTTATTAAGGCCAAAGATGTAGAGAATGCTATTGCATTCTTACAGCAAATTGAAAAATCGGTAGCCGGACAGGGTATTGTCAAAATGAGCAACAAAAAAGTGACACTAGAGATCTGAGACCTGGACACTATTGTAGAGGAAGATGAGATGAAAAAGGCTTTTTTAAGACTTTTGGACTTAGGAGCCAGGAGCCAGAAGTAGCTCTTTTAAAACGAAATTCCAGAGGTCAGAGGCTGGCGTTGATAATGGTGAACGAAACAACTGCCAGACAAGCAGAAGAGAAAGGCAGGTTACGAGTCGACTTTGTCATCTGTCGTATTTGAAGAAGAATTAAAGTAACAAGATGTTACAAATGCCTGGGATATGGACACGTCTCGGGCAACTGCATAGAAGAAAACAGGTCTAAGCTTTGCTTCCGGTGTGGAAGGTCAAACCACCGTAAGAAAGAGTGTCCAGGCCCAGCACGGTTCTTCCTTTGCTCACTAACGGACAACAATCACGAAGCAGGTAGTGGGAACTGCCCTTTATTGAGAAGAGCCCTAGAAGAAGCCAGAAGGAAGGCCCAAGCAGGACAAAAGTAAGGCAAAGGGGCCTTGAGTTGGAAGGCAGGCTAATTTGGACCCACGCTTCGCTGGGTACTTTTACCATCAGCAAGGGAAAGTATCAAGCTTGTAGTGGTGCTTGCTAGGTCAGCGGCCTACTATGGAGCGCTAGACAGGGTGCTGGTCCTCAGGGACCCCTAGTCCTTTTTAGGACTCGAGAGGATCAGCACCTCTAGCAAATGGTGGCGAGTTAGCTCGTTAATGATGTGAGACGCGATGGTCTGCCGAGTGGCTTTTCCCTGAAGTAATGCTAACGTGATTCCGGGGTAGTACAAATGCCACGCGGCATGAGGGGGGTTTAGTGGATATGGGTGGTCTAAAAAAAAAAGTCCACTGAGCCTCACACTTCCGCTGTCCTTGCGGTGTGTCTCAATGCTTTTCCTCTCTCTCCACAGAGAAAAACAATAAAAAACTCAAAAAAAAATATGACAATAAAAAACCTTGTTACGGAAGGAGTTTAATTTACAGTGAAATTTCACTTTGCTTATAAATTGTAAGTCAAGCTTCAATTTTTTCTCTCATTGGTTTTCCTCATAGGCCTTATCCACCATTAATAACAGGGTTCGTACAGATCCTGGAAAACCTGGAAATCCTGGAAAACTCCTGGAATTTAATTTTACCTCCTGGAATCTTTGAAAACTCCTGGAATTTTTCTTTTGATCCTGGAAATTTTTGAAACTTCACTCTGTGTCATACAATAAGTAATTTTTAGTTCGATTTTTATGTTATTTAAGTTTCATGATTTTAATTTTATTTGTTTGAATGTTTTTCACGTTGCCAAGGCGAAAATCATTATAAATCATGAAAATATATTATGTTCTAGCAAGTTTTTATGCATACATACTATGTCTGTTTTCACGTGTAGGTGTTCGTTTACACTGTATATTGTGTATATGACGGCGATCATGAGTCTATATGCGTATCAGAGAGGAAAAAGAGGAAAGTATGCTTTCCATCTCTCGCTCTCATGAGCCCTTATAGCCGCCAGGGGTGGTATTGCGTAACTTTGCTAGCTTCCACATGCAGTTCTGGATAAACTAAATTTCATCGTAAAGACGTCTGAAAATACCTTTGAGATGAAAAAAAGTTTGTGCAAATCCTTACCAAAAAGCAGGCAAAGTTACGCAATACCACTCCTGTACACGGTATATCGTATAGATTAAGTCGCGTTAGTGTGGAGGTACATTAAAATAGTATACTCAGCACTGAGTCAGCAGGGGCGTAGCAAAAAATACATATATGTGTCTGTATATCCATACACAAATTATTACCCCCACCCCCGAAAAAAATTATGGCTACGCCCCTGAAATAAGTATACCAAGTACGCCATGCTTGGCTTATAGACCGAGAGTTGGCCGCAAATTTTCGTGAGAATAACCGTTTCGGTTGTGATTTTGAGGATGGATGTAATTGATCACGAGGATTCGAAAAGTATTCATGACTTAGGTGCAAATCCGGGGCGTTTTTGCTATAAATACGTAGTACAACTATTTACCGACGCAAACCGCGAGGCAGACCCATTTGAGTAAGACAGCTTATAATATTTTATATTTTTAAATGTGCACTGGCTGTGTAGATCACTCTAGATGACTCGAACGGGTCAACGAGAATTTTACGTTATCGACGGTATATACGAGTTTCGTGCGTTTTCTGCTGCCTTGCGGTTTGCGTCGGTAAATGGTTAGTAATACGTATTTATTGCAAAAACACCCTGGATTCTCACCTAAGTCAAATATACTTTTCGAATCCTCGTGATCAATTACATCTCTCCTCAAAATCGAAGCCGAAACGATTATCCTCACGAAAATTTGCGGTCAGCTTTCTTAGAAGAACTTTTTGTCCAACCAGTGCATTGGCTTTAGTCATCTGGCGACTGCATGTAAATGCGTCTTAAGGTTACTACCGAAATGTAAACAAACGAAAGCGACATATTTGTTCCGGTGCGGCTAAAGTATACACCGTGGTATACTTACACGTATATCAACTCGCGCTGGCTAACTTTTTAACCGCAACACAATACTTAAGTATCTGTTTTTCTCTACGTACAAACGGTTGTTAAAAGTTAAGCTCGTGTGTCAAACTGCAGGTACCTTGTAGATAGTTGTTTGTGTTTAATGAGTTTATCACTGAAAGAATAGTAGTTTTTGCTGTCTAGCCCAAAGTAGTGTTTTTTTTCGTTCGTTATTTTTCAGCCGAAGGATGAAAAAAGTCTCAGAAGCCAGATTGCGCGAGTGGACACAGATAATTTTCGTTGCCCGAGTAAAAGGTAAATCAAATACCAAATTTACCGTCAGAGACAGTTTTGTACATTTGGTGCGTTGATCAATATGGTTTTTTTATTGTACCAAACAAAATAAATTGATTAATTTTTATGTAATCAGTACACAGCTGCATAAACTCGCTATATCCTGCGTTCACTTGGTATAGAGCTCGCGCTTGGCAGGTGATTTATTTTGTTTTTATTAAATTTATTTGATTCACTGCAGTACATATTCACTGTACTCTTAGTTAGACTGAGAAAGCGTATGCACTTGCTCGTTTCAATTACGCATACCACTAAGTCAATCAGCGTTATTTATGTTTCTCTGCGCATTGTCTTGAAATTATACCACAATGTACAACGCTACCATTGGTCAGAAATATGCTTTAATTAATTAATTCTGCTTGAGTATATAATCAATTGTATATTATTTAATAGATATCCGTCGTAAGGAGGTTATTTCAATAAATAGATAAACAAGGTCTAGATAATAAAATTTGTTGTTGCATTCAAGTGTATAGTAGAAAATAAGGTCTCTTTAAAATGACGCCTATTATACATATTTGAAAAAAGTATTTGGGTACGTATGAAAGTAATATTAATTTTTAAAAAATTGTAGTTATAATTTTAAATTGATAACCAATATATATTTCAGGTATAAAATTTTTAATTTATTAGTATTAAAATGCAATTAAAAAGGCGACCGATGCACTGTGATGAAAAATAAAATAAATTTTAGTCATATTTATGTGATTCACGCACATATTTCTATGTGTAGTCAGAAATATTTATTAATATAAAAATTGAAAGATGTCGGTCGGTAATAGGGTTAAATTTAATCCTGAATGGATGAAAAATCATCCTTGGCTAAAAGAAAGTAAAAACAAGTACAATGCTGATTGTGAGATCTGTAATTCGACATTTTCTTTAAGTAACATGGGTATTAAGGTGGTTCATAGTCATGCCAAAGGAAGTAAACATATTAGTAAACAAAATGCTCAAGGGCCCATACAAGATATTTGTTCGTATTTAAAATCGAAAGCCAACACAGAAAACAAGTTAACTGAAATACCGGACAAAAATCCCTCTGACATTGCTGCAGGTACTCAAAAGCCAGTTGCTTCAAGCTCATTAAGCCTCATTCCTTATTTGACAAAAGATGATACCACAAAAGCAGAAATAATATGGGCGTTGACTAGTGTTTATAACCACTTGTCTATGATCACTAGTGCTAAATGTGTTAATTCAATTAAATTGATACTAGAAATTTTCAATCCTTGTTCAACTGAAAAAATTCAATTGGGTTCAAATAAATTGGCATACATGATTACTTATGGCTTGGGGCCGTATTTTTCTAAAAAAACTCAAGAAAAAGTTTTGAGTTGCGACGCTTACAGTATTTCGTTTGATGAATCCTATAACAGTATATCAAAAAAGGAACAAATGGACTTGTTCGTCCGATTTTGGAATGATGTAAGAAATCAAGCGGAGACTAAATATTTAGGCTCCGCTTTTCTTACACACACTCGAGCAGCTGATTTGTTGATAGAGTTTGAAAATCAACTGAACTCTCTTGATATAATGAAAATGATTCAAGTCTCTATGGATGGTCCAACAGTAAATTTTAAGTTTTTTAAAGATTTAAAGAAAAATTTAATAGAAAAAGAAGAAGAAAATTACAAATTATTTGAGGTTGGGTCGTGCGGCTTGCACACAGTTCATAATGCATTTAAGTGTGGATTTAAAGTTAGTCAGTGAGAAATATGTGGATTTTTATCTTCACTTTACTACTTATTTAATAAATCTCCTGCCAAAAGAGGTGATTATTTAAAATGCAATGGAACTGAGTATGTACCAAAGAAATTTTGTCCAACAAGATGGGTAGAAAATTCTCAGGTAGCTGAAAAAACAGAAAAAGATATTGAAAATTTATTAAAGTATGTGGATTTCATCGAAAAAAGTAAAGGTAACTCTGTAGCTTCTACAAAATCTAACAAAAATTTTATAACAATAGCATCTCATCTTAGAGATAAATTACTTGGACAAAAATTAGCATTTTTCATTACGATCTCTCACGACGTAGAACCCTTTTTGAGAGAATTTCAATCTGACGAACTAAAAATGCCTTTTCTGTACACCGAACTTAGAATCGTCGTGAGCAATTTACTTCTGAGATTTATAAAAAGTGATGTCCTTGAACAACACACAGACTTTTGCAAAATAGATTTTACGAAAGATGATAATCTTTTGCCTTTCGGCAAAATGAATTTGGGTCACAAGACTATGCAAGCTCTTTCCCAATGTAAAATCTTATCTCAAGATGACCATAAAAAATTTCAAAGAGACTGTCGTTCAATTTTGAAGACTATGATTCAAAAAATTCTCGATAAATCGCCACTAAAATATTCATTTGTTAAGCACATAAGTTTTTCTGATCCAGCACTAATAGGCAGACAAAAAAAATTATCTTTAAAACGTATCACTGAAGCTTTAAAAATTTTTGTCTACTCAAATCGTTTAAGTCCACTTAAAGCAGATAAAATTGAAAATGATTCTAGAGAAATTTTACAAAATAAAAAGTTTTTACTGGATGCAAAAGCATTTGATCGTTATAAGAATCGTGTAGACAGTTTCTGGATTGAATCAATTGAAAAATATAAAAGTTCGGCTATCGAATCATCAAAATTTTTACAAATGATTTTTATTTTATTCCACGGTAATGCAATCGTAGAAAGAGGTTTTTCGGCAAACAAAGAATGTTTATTTGAAAATCAAAAAGAACAATCACTAATAGCTGTAAGACACGTCTGGCACGCTGTTAATGATGCTGATGGAATAAGAAATATAAATATTGATAAAAGAATGATTCATGCAGTGAGGAACTCGCGAAGCATGTATGAAGAAGAACTGAAAAAGCAAAAACAATCGAAAGCTCTGGAGTTGTTAGTAACAAATGAAAAGAAACGGAAGCTCAAACAGATTTCTGAGTTAGAAAGATTGCAGAGGAAAAAGAAAAAGAATTACAAAGCATAGAGCATGAACTGAATCTTTTGAAAAAACAGTATTAAATTTAATAGTTTTATAATTTTTATAAATATTTCTAATTTATTCATTGTAGTAAGTGCAATTGTGTGAAAGCGTTGTTAATAAATGTTTCTTAATTAATATAATGTAGAAAATAATTTATTTGAAATCCTATAATGTATTATAATTTTGTACCAAAAAATTTAAAATTTCTGTAAAGTTGACTCATGGAAATCATGAAAAAATCCTTGAAAAATCCTGAAAAACTCCTGGAATTTCATAACAAAAAATTTGTACGAACCCTGTAATAATGCCAGAATACTATTTTAATTAATGAACTATTGATGTACAAGCGTAATGGTAATTACAAAACGACTAGGTTACTAAGGTACATATATACAATATAAAATACTATATTACAGAAATATACACAATACTGTTAGTTCCTCAAGTAGAAAGTAAATGATAGTAATAATATTTATATTATTGATATTTAGCATCTTGCTTTGAAGTGACATTCGTTTTATGCTTATACATTTTTGCATTGAATTAATCAAGGTGATTACGGGTAATTTTGGAATTTAATTGATTGACACCGACTTGTGGACAATACGATCTTATAAAACATATTGTATTTAATAAACCAACTTCCATTTTATTTCTTTTTTTAGTTTTAACATCAGTAACAATGGAAAAAATCCTTTCAGGCTTGGCGTTAGAATGTGGTAATGTTAAAACGCTATCAATCAAAGTTTTTAAATTTTTGAATAATAAGTTTCCTTTTTACAATGCGTATCAACTATTTTTTTCCAAAACTCATCAAGATTTAAATTATATAATTCATTCGTCACATGGCTAAAACATTTTGGTAAAGACTTAATTTCATCTTTTAATTCGTCAAAATCAATATAAGTATATGGAAAGAATTTTGGAATACCATTAACTATATTAGGATTTTTATCCCAAAACTCTTCACTCAAAACATTTCGAGGTTCTAAAAAATTAAGCGTAATTTAAACGTCGTCGTTCTTAAAAAAAGTTTTTTGGATTTCTTGAAATGCTGTCACATAAAATTTTAAACAGTTTCTTCGAATTTCTAATTCATCTTTTTTTGGAATGCTTTTTAAAACTGAAGCGCACATTTTATTGACATTAATATCTTCCCAAGACTTCAAGTCTTCATCATTTACTTTACTACTTTTGTCCTTAATAATTCTTTTTACTGCATTTTCATTCAGAAAATTTGATCAAACCGTGATCAAAACTTCTGAACGTGAACTACTTACTTTATGAATAATTGTATTTTTTATTTGAAATTTTGCGTTAAACTTTTTAAAATGAATTAGACTATAATGTAAAAAATGTATGTAGGCTATGACTTCTTGATCAGTTGATAACGTGTAAATATTTTTCGGTGACCTCGATTTTTCTTCATCATTTTAGCAGGGTTGATTTTCGTGACACTCAAGCATAAAAAAATACTCTAAAGCTTGTAAACTTTCGAGGACACGGTTTGTACAATTATAAAAGACGAGCCATCTAGTATTAGCTAACTTGAGAATTTTTTTAGTTAAAACATCATAAAAAATTTGAAAATCTTTAAAATTTTGCGACCTTTTAGAACTATTAGAAAAATACTTTGAAATAGCCTTAAGTAATGTTTGGCACTCCGCAGGAATATGCGCGCAACTTTTTTTTGCAACTAGAGCAGAACTGTGACAAATACACGGTAGCAAAATTAAGTTTAGAGATTTTTGTTTAAGCAAAGTATAAAAAGAATTCTTAGAACTGGTCATTATACTCGCCTTGTCGCAGGCTAAGCTAGTAATATTACTTAAAGGAACTTCATTGTCATTAAAAAATTTTTCAAACGTATCAAAAACTTCCTTTGCACCGCACTCTTTTGCATCTAATTCAATCAAAGTTAAGAGATGTGACATAAATTTACCGTTGTCAGGACTTCGTAATTTACTACAACACATACAATTTTTTTTAAAGAAATTTCTGTAGATTCATCAACCAAAACCGAGAACCGCTGTTTTTTCAATACATCGAGAATTTTTGTAAGCTTGTGTAAACTCAAAACATTTTTGATTAGGCTTGCACATTTATCTTTTTTCATTCTCATTTTTTCCACTATTTGAGGTTTTTTGCACATTTTTTGGATGAGGGGAATCAAATCGTCAACAAGTTGAATAGATACGTTGTGTTCTGCTAAAAAAAGAGCAGTCATAAACTCAAACTCTTTGACTTATGTGTCGATATCTTCAGATTCTCTATCTATAAGGGTTCCATTTTCCTTTGCAACATCAACGTTATCTCTGTGAGTTTGAGTTCCAGCGTGCCTAATCAAGTCTTGTCGGTTGTAACAGGTAATGTTAACATAACAAAGAAAACAACGAGCAGGTTTCTTAATGTTAGATGGATTTTTGCTAAGCCAATGATTAAATTGGTTTTTTTGTAACCATGCATCTACAAAAATACAAATTTTATTTGTTTTTTTGTTGTGTCATCGTTACTAGAAAATTGAGGTTTTCGCTTTGAAGTCTTTTTTTTTTTATCAGAAGACATTGTTTGTTTTTTATTTTTATATAGTATTATTAATGGTATTTAAACAAATTATATTTAAATATTTTGAGAAAAAGTATGTAAAAAAGGAGTCAGTTTAAAAGTCAATGAAATATGTTGTATAAATTTTTATTGAAACAAATCAAAAGGAAGCTATACAAAGACTCTTGAGCTTCAACCAAAACTTTGAAAGCACGAAAAACGAGCGAACTATTAAAAAATAATGTTACGTGATCAAATTAAATCACGTCATTTTTCTGTAAAATTTTCATAAAATTATTTGCATTATATGACATACTATAAATAAAATAAGAGTACTTATTAATTATTTAATAACAAAACGTTAGGACAAAACCATTCTTTACGGAATTTGATATCACTTATAATATCACAGAGAGGTTTATCAACACAAACTTATATTAATTACTTTATATTCATGCCTACAAAAAAAGTCTAATTGCATGAATGTTCAAAAAATTTACTACTTTAAGGGTCATTCAATTGCATAGAAAATAGTTTTCGTACCTGCAATAAGAGAAAATAAAAATGGTCACTAATAAAACAGACTCAGTATAATAACAGGTAACAAGATCACACGATGCGCGCTCAAGATTAAAGTAAAATTTAAAAAACTTTTTTGAAATGATAAAAGACAGAAAATTTACCAGAAATCAACTCCACTCCACATGAACACACCCCAGAATCCTCGAATGCACTAAATACTATTTTAAAGGTAGTTAAACATTACTTTATATGTTTTATCACATGCAAAAAAACGTTCACAAACTATAAAAACACACCTTATTTAAAAATTCAGTTGATTCAAGCACTACTTCTTACTGTATTATAATTTCACTTCTTAGTAATATGCAGCAAGCATAAAAACACACGTCATGTATTACGCACATGCACGTAGGCAGCTGTAAATAACAATAATTACGTTATACATCAAAAGTACATGCACTACACTATACACGGATTGCGCTGCATTAACAATCTTAATAAAACATTTTGATTGAATGCCACAAGTAACAAACCACCATGCACCATTTATCACCTCCAGTATTACAGCTAACACAACACTTCCACTATCTAATCATGTACTGCTGTTCTTTTCAGATCGAAGCGACTACAATCCTATCACAAATACAAAGATATAAACATTTAAAAAACTGTTACACTACACAAGCAATCTAAACCAAGAAAACATGCTTTCTCGAGAGCTACAAGTCAACTGACGAACTAACATAATAAAAACAAACACCAACCGTCTGCATGCACGAGTGCGCGTCTTCCTGAAAAGTCGCAGAGTCAAAACAAACATCTCCGCGCCAACAGCGAATTAGCATCCGCTAACCGACTTGTCGCGCCTTACCACTTAGTCCATATAATTTACTGCATAATTTTCTCCTTATAGATAGTTCACATATTAATCGAAAAAAGAGTGCATTGCATTTTTTGTTAATTTATGTGTTATTCCATATGTTAATTTATATCAAACTTATGTGGTTTAAGACTTTTAAAATGTACGCATGTTACGTACGAAATGCAAGTACACATTTCAAATTTTTGGAATATACGTATTAATTCATGAAAATCGTGAAATTTCACGTAGCGTACTCTGCTTATTTTTTATTTTCAGCAGGCGCTTTTGATTTAATAATTAACGTAATTTTTAAAAAAGTAATTTTTCTTATTCGATAAAGCTGAAATTTGTCTAGCATGTCACTAAATAATTTGCAAAAAATTTCTCCTGAAAAAAAAGCCTTCATTTCATCATCCATGTATATTTTCCATAAAAAAATAAGAAAAAAAAAAGTTGCATCGACCAGGAATCAAAGACTTGCCGTGCAGGGTTTCGTATGAGTAAAAGGTTTCTCCAACTGACCCATCAAGGACTCTACTTAGCTACAGCTGAATGTGATATTTTAGCTGTGAGAAGTGGGTGGTGTTTAAGTTAAAGTTTAGGAGAGGGCGCTCCCCTTCTCCTGCTCAGGGATAGAGAGGAAAAGAGAGAGTGAACATGCGTACAAGTGTGTGCGAATTGTCTTGGGTAGTTAGAAACACTACTATGGAGCGCTAGACACGGATGCTGGTTGTCAGGGATCCCGAGTTCTTTCCAGGACTCGAGAGAATTGGCACTTCCAGCAACTGGTGGCGAGCTTTCTTGCTAGTGCTGTGAGATACAATGTTCTCTTTGGTGGTTTCACCCTGAAGTAATGGCAACGTGGTTCCGGATTGAAACTAAGGCTATGTGGTATGAGGGGGGGGCGGCGTTGTAGTGAGCGTTAGTGGTGTAATAAAATTTTTTTTTTTACTATTACACAATTGCTGTCCCTGTGGTGTGCCTTAATGCGTTTTTCATCCTTATATAACTACTTTCTCTATTACAATCTGGTATACTTAAATGTTTGATGAATATTACTACTACTCCACTTTTAAAATAAAGTGTACGAGATAAAAGATATCTACGAATATTAGTTAAAACTTCTGTTGAAAAATATATCAATGTTATTATTATATTAATAAAAATATTCTATATGTTGATTTTTGCACTATAATGAGTTATAATTTCTTCTTTATGAAAATCTAAGATTGTACTATTTTAAAATATGGACATTTATTATGTATTGTTTTAATTGCACTAATAAAATTGGAATATGACGTTTTACCATACGTCTTAAAACCTACTTAATCTGTTAACCATTTTTCGGAATGACAAAAGACTCAACATTTCTACTTCCTTTTTTTCATATTAACTTGTAAATCAAGCGTTAATTGAACGAAGATCATTACTTGAGTGATGTGGTTTAAATGATGACTATAGATGTGAAAATTGTATTATGTCTGATATTATTCTACTTGAGATGGTTTTTAATGACAGAAAAAATTTATCAAAATTCTTTACAAAAAAATTTGTTTGTTTTCAAAAGGCTTATTATCGTTAAAGTCTTATTATGTATCATTAATTGTTTTTAAACCTTGTTTTTTAAACCATTAAAGCTTCATTACATGTAATTCAATGAATAAACAGCCATTTTTTCTGATAGTCGTTTCAAGAATTTTCATTTTAAATTGTGTTATTCTAATAGTAAATCAAAAGTTTTTCTACTTGTCATTTGGTTAAAATTTTATACAAAAACGTGTTATCTGTATAACCTAGACCACCAGTAAAATTGATTTCTTGTTTATTTTTACATACTGTATCGAAAATCTATTCCTATTTATTATTAAATAAAAAATACAATTGATTGATCATTTCATTTTCTTACTTTACATCTTTTGTGTCATTATTTGTATCTTTACAGTTGTTGACAGGTATGGATAATTAAAAACTCTAACTCTAACTCTAACTCAAAAATCTGGTTCAACTGAACGAGTGCATTATTTTCTCTCTTATTTGAAAAATCTTGTGAAAAATGATATTTATGTTTATTCTTAATTATATTGCTTTGAATATTTTCTGAAAGTAAAAACCAAGCAATAAGTTTTCCTTAAAAAAGTGGTCTTATAATAGTTACTACTTCTTTAAAAATATTATCAATTGGAAAATCTTGCTGTATAGAATCCAATACTTACAGCAAATTCTTAAAAAAAATTTTAGCAAATTTTCTTCACGTGTTTCTGAATCTCTTGTACTTAAAGCACCGTTTTTGTTTAATATTAATGTTCATAATATCAATTTATAGTGATGTACACTATATTTTTTAATAACATAGTGTTTGTTCTAGTATGATGAAATGCGACAAATTATTATAGCATAGATTATGTCGCATCGAATGTGTCAATGAATTGGATGACATTTACATAAATTTTCCTATTGAAATACTAAACAATATTTGCAAAGGTTGGCTACTCCACGAACTTAATTTGAAAGTTAGAGCAAAAGTTTTGTCAAAAAAATGTAAATATAGCTGACGATTTGTGCACTGACACACAATTAAAGTTTAGAAAATTATTAAAGTACAATATTGAGGCTAAAACAATAACAGGAGAACAAGTTCAAAATAAAGTATACGTACCAAAATTATTTTAAGTACAGGTAATACTTATTCATTACCTTTCATGCATTACAGAAAATAATTTCTTTTAGTCTCAGCATTCGCTATGACGATTAACAAATCTCAGAGGTCAAGTTCCATCAAAGTAGGTTCATACTTGAAAAATATCATGTCATGATTACAACTTATTATTCAAAACTCAATGTATAAAAGAAATAATATAAACAAAAAAGAAGTCAACTCGCTTTTTATTTTATACTTACAAAAGTTAACATCAAGTAATACCTATGTTTAATGTTTTTGTACTCTTTGTTATTAAGTATGAAATTAATCTCTTTGCCCCCTAGGTGGTGTGGAAAAAAAAGATCACTATATACAGCTAAGAGATTGTTTACTGTGAGTAGTAAGTAGGAGCTGACACTTGCGATTGCTGGCTACAGCTATTTGCAGCTAATCGCAAAAGACAGTTGCTAGCCGCAGTCTCTTGTTCAGTTTATGTATTCCATTGCCTATCGAGTACTATAGACTGTGCTGCTACTGGCTCCAGCCATCCGCTGCCTCATTTGATTGCCTAATGCTTGCTGCTACTAACTGTAGCCAGCAGTAGCTTCAACAACTAGTACTTATAAGCTGTTTTTAAGGACAACAGTGTTTTAAATACAATGCAGAGGGTAGCACAAGAAAAGATACAGAACAACTTTATTGAGTTAAAATAACGGACAAACCTGTGGAATTATCCCTTATATTGGGGGCTGTAAGAAGTGGTGGAGACGTTGTGGAGAGGCACTTAAAAATGTTTGTGGTAATGGTGTGAAAACGCGTGGAAGGGGTTCCAAAGAATAACTGGGATTTTTAATGGGTTCAAATATCGGTTAAATCAACGAAATTTCTTCTTATATTAAGGGTGGCTGTGGAGGGCTGTAAAAATTGTGCCTGGTGGGCTACAGAAATCTAAATCTATTCAGATGTATATAAAGATACATACATACTTTGCCCCCCTGCGCACTAACCACCCAATATTTGAGTATCAGTTAAATAATTTTTTCACTTTGCTTTTTGAAGTTAAAAAATAACAAAATCCCAAAATAAAAAGTTTCGTTGAAATTTACAAAGTTAATGTAAAAATATTTTTGTATTATAAGAAAAAAATGTCTTACATTTTAAAATTCTAAGAATAATTTGAAATAAACTTTATTTATCACAAGAAACCTTGATTTAGGTCATCATGACATATTAAAGTATCAAAATTTTAATACTTACAATAATTCGAATAAAATAATGAGCCAATCAAGAAATCAAAATATAAAAGATACAGTAATACTTTAAACGACAATAACGATAAAATTAAGAATATTAAAAGTTATTTTGATCAAATAGTGATTGTTAGTGACGGAAATAAATTATTTAAAATTTTTTCAATATTTTTGAATGATTATGATTATTATCTCATGAGAGCAAGATTAATCATAGTAAAACATATTGTCAATGAGTAATAATAGTATAAAAATTACATTTTCGGAAATGATTACTTAAAAAATGTAATATTCAAGAACAATTACTTTGATCTTATGTCACAAAGTAAAATATTTGCCACTGCAATTAAAATTCAATATTTCGTAAAAATGTTTCATGTGTACATTAAAATTAAAAGAGAAGATATAGGTAACATTACATTTTTGGTAATAACTTTAGTCAGTTGAAAGTGAGTAGATTATTGATAATCCTAGTATGTTTACTTTAATAACTTTTTAAAATCTAAATATAGAAACAAAATTTGAGAAGTTATACATTGGATTTATAAAAAAAAAAAAGTTTCGTCATAAGAGTTGTAATCACATCATTGCAATAAATAATAATAAATCCTAAACAAAACCTTTTTGCTATGGTGAAATGAGTTTTACTTCTCAATACTAGTTAAATTTTTTATTTTGCATATTTTATAAGTAATGAGATAGATCAAAAAGGTGAATCTATTTATAACATAAAAATTTAGGAACATATTCATTACTTTGTATCTCATACTTTTAAAATAGATGAGAGCAAAATAACTAAACATGGTTTATTATATACATATGACGACAAAGTAGCGATTGAACAAGGATTGAATTTAAGTAAAAACAATAACCTTATTAAAAATCACATTAAAATCCTGATTTCTGTTATGAAAAAAAGTTCTATAGCTAAAAACTATTGATGGTTGAATTTAATTAAATTGTTCATGTAAGAACCAACTCAAATTTAACTCTATCAAAATGAGCTAAAACCTCATAGAATTATACCTTATTCAAAGGGATGATGAAGGGGGTAGAGGTATGGCTGAGGGGGGATAACCAAAATTGACTGGTGGGGCTGAAGGGGTGGAGTGGGGTAACCAAAAAATTTAGCCCAATATCAATAACGTAAAAACTATTAGGTCTTTACCTTATTTAGATGAGAGCTAGGGGGGGGCATTATC
Source organism: Copidosoma floridanum (assembly GCF_036245765.1). NCBI lineage: Eukaryota > Metazoa > Arthropoda > Insecta > Hymenoptera > Encyrtidae > Copidosoma > Copidosoma floridanum. The sequence continues at coordinate 29,459,831 of NW_028321897.1, forward strand.
CTAGGAGGGGTGGTGGAGAGATATTTTGTGGAATGACCCTCTTAAATTACTATATGATATAGGAAGATATATATTAGTGAGGCTCCACCCCCCTGCGTACTCTGCGCATCAGCCCTCTAATACTCTAACTTAAAGTAAGAGTTTTTATTATGATAAATAAAATAGTAAAGTACGTAATACTTGAATCTTCATTTTTTTATATTCTTTATTAATTAATATAAATTCGCAGTGAAATAATAATTTTTTCTACTGCTTGCAACAGTAAATACCATACAATACTTACAATAAGCAAAAATAAAATTACTTTTATTACACTCATGATTATTTGAGTGTTTGACATCTAACTCAGATATATTAAGGGAATCACTAAAAGATATACCGTTGGGTCTACAAATCGTAGTAATTTATTTAAGTATGTAAGAGTTAAAATATTGTTTGGCTTATCTGTTAATAATCTACAAATGGAAATACACTGCTCATTTTGCTTATTAACGTATTTTCATGATTAATATTTTTTTACCATCAGATATTCATTTTTGATTATTTTTACACTTAAACGTAATTGTCAATCAAATTTAATTTAAATGTTAATAGTTTTTTAATAGCTGTGATATCATTATAAATATGTAATTGATTTCTTACTTTTTATCTTTACAGTAAGAGTATTCAAACTACAAACTTAACCTCGTTATTTTTAATTATTCATTGCCTACCATTAGCTTATTTTTTTTAATTTTTTTTTTTTATTCTCTGTATATGTAAAATACATATTGTAGTTTGCCAATTTGTATATGTTAGTAATTAATAATAAATGTATATTTTTTCGCCATCGTAATTTTTTTATGATATTACAAAATTTGAAGGTAATTTTGAATCAATATCGTATTTAATGTCAGTATTGTTCTAATGGCTACAATCTCACTACATAACAGCTGGTTAGTGCTTTTTTGTATTATAGTCAAGGCGTTTACATCAATTTACTCTTACCACAACAATTCTTTGTAATTTTTTCTGGACAATAATAAACTGCCGATTAATTAAAAAGATTATACATAATCAAAGAGAAAAAAAATTTATAGAACCTTTATTACTAATATTATTGAGCACACATCGATTGAAAAAATAAAAGTTACTGTAATACAAGTTAATTTTCAACTAGATTATCTGAATTTGAATTGTTTTTAGATTTTTTTTAAATCTTTTTTTTTTGCATAGCAATGGAATGGAAAATTTGAAACATCAACCTTCCTTGGATCATAAATGTTTTAAGTTATACAAACATACATTAATAACTTCAACCAAAAAATTTTAGAGGAGCATGCAAATTGTCATTAGACATCTGATTATCTAGCTCACAATTTTAAGACACATTAAAGAGCCTTCTTTTTAATTCCGAAAAATTTATACTGATATTACATGATGATATTGTGAACCAATGTGTGACAGGGGTGATGGAGCTATCTAATAATAATAATAATAATCATGATCATAATGATGATCACAATTATGATAAGAACTGTGATCATACTGATAATGAGGATCATTTTAAAATCACCCCTTTCAAAATTATTTTCTATACTTACAAGTACAGTTATGATCTTTTTATAAGATGAAATAGTATATTTTTTACCTAGGGTAGAAAGTACAACTTGCGGGCCCGAAGGGCGTGGTTGTCATATGTTTGTGCCCGAGATTAATACAGCATTTTTTGTATCGAGGGTGAAAAGTGCAATTTTGCGCCCGTGGGTACACTTTCCGCCCGTGGGTACACTTTCCGCCCGCCAATTACTTTCTGTCCTTGGTTGGAAACAAACTTTGGGCCTAACAGGGCCAAAATATTTCTTCCCCCCGCCGTGGCCGCAAAGTAATTGATGGGCGAAAAGTGTGCACTAGGGCACAAAGCAATATGCCTGAAGGGCGAAAATATTTGCTAAAATGTGTCCTACTTTTTAGTTGTAGCTGACAAATAGTGTAACCCTTGATACAAATATTTTTTGTTTTTTTTTGCTTATGTTTCGTTATTTTCGGATATTTGTTGCATGGCAAATATTTTTAACATTATACAATTCTGTAAATTATTAACGAATATTAATTTTTGTAAATTATAAAACTATAAAAAGAAAAAGAAAATTGACCAACAAATTTATCTGTATTGTATAAATTCTCATGTATTGGAATATTTGTAACCTTTTTTTAATGTATCAAAATATTTTGTAGTCTACATCGCTTGATCTTTTTATGGATTCCCAACATAAACTTTATAGTGGAGCTGGTATCAACAAGAGTAAAGTACAAATAAAATAGCATTCAATAGACAAGGAAAATAATCATTCTGGCAAAAAAAGTGCAGAGGTTAGTTTTCCGCCTGTTCTAAAATATTTTTGTAGTAAGTAACAGTGGTAAATTGTTTTGGACAACTGAATTTACTTGAATGATTTTTTTTTTCCCAATAGCGACATGAAAAAGTACTTTTCTAAATGGAGATTTTTTTTGTTGGATTTATTAAAAAATATCTTGGATGGAGAATGTAGGTATTCAAAACACCTACAAAATGAGCCGCGACGGTCAACATTCAGATAACTTCTTTAGTTGCAAAATGTGAAACACTGCTACAATCGCGGTTTTTTCAATTTGCTTCTAACTAATAAATAACAAATATGGAAAGTCTGAAAATGCAAAAAAATTAAAGCTCTTGTATTGCACTACAACACCTCCAGATCTAGATGTTGTACGTTTAACCGTTTCCGCACAATTGCAATTACTTATGTTATGACTGGACTTGTTAAGAGTATGGTCTTAACCGGTTTATTTTAGTGTTATTTGTGGGTCTCTTTGGGTTCAGCTCTTTATTCTTTTTAGTTGGGTAAAAATCTTTATGAAAATGATATGGATTATTCTAATTAAAGTATTCTTTTATTTAATTAATGTAAAATAATTTATTCTTTTAAATACAGTGCACTCAGGTCACTGTAACGAAGTTTGGTATTAATTATTTTACTGATAAATAAATAAATAAAAGTTTGGAAGTTTCACCTTTGATATTTTACTGATAATTAACTCACATCCTTCACTGATTAAAATAACTGCTGCTTCGAAGTTCCCTAATGCTTCGTGCAGTAATTTTCAGTGGTTTCTTAAACTACTTGAATGAGTTCGTGGCTGGAAAAATATTGTGCTTCCCGCTTTCTCTGCTATCACTGGAGCCACTTTCGGTGGGCCTCCTTCGTTGTACCTCGCTCCTTAGCGTCGTCCGATACTATCAATTTTCTAAAAATACACCCGAGATGCCTCAGCCAACACGTTATGCCTTACGTGTATAAGGTACTCGTGAGTAGCGGGTATCATGAGTTGACTAAAATTTTAGAGGACAGGTGACAGTCGAGAAAAAGATCAGTTGTTCCTCTTGATGGTCTCTTTTTTAGAGCGTCAGAGCGATTAAAAGAGGCCTTTGAATGAATTAGGTCAATCAATAAGCGATGGTCTTGCAAATGGCAGCAAAACAGTAGGCTTGCATGATGATATTTTATGTTATAATTTAAAGTATTAGGAAATAATAGTACAATAGTACCAGTCACATTTATCTGGCAAGTGCAATTGAGATTTTTGAATGAGTGATGATGAATGCTTATATCAGCTATAAAAGAAACACCAAATACAAGTTGAAGTGTGACGAATAAGTTTACGAATTCTGCAGTTAATCCTTTTAAAAATTCTACTATCAATTTAAAATATAATGAAATAATTTGTTAATTACAATTTTTAAATTGGTTCATTATTAGAAATAGACAATCAATGCGCAAGTGAATCGTTCATTCATACATACGACACAGTTTACGCAATAATACATGTAACGTACAATTTTAATGCATACATGCATTCTTACAGCAAGGCTGGTCGTACTCTAAGTTAGCATATTACACACACGCATATACGTGATGTATAAGCTCCACTTGTCATTTGAGCTTGTGTATATACACATTATGTCTTGTATGAATTCCGCGGATGAATTGCATTTTTCCTTATAATCTCTACCAAACCTTTTCCACCAAAGAGATCGAATTTTTTTGTTAATTGAAAGAAGAAAAAAAAGCTTCACGATCTCCAGAAGCCGGTATATTTTGAAGTGAAGCCTCTTGAAGTGTGGAGAGTAAACCCGTGAAACGAACGAGCGAACGCTGCCGTGTACATACGTATCTGTATAGATCTGTACGCCAGCTGCTCCACAGGTGTCTGTTTGTCTGTCTCCCTTCCTCTCTCTCCCTCTTTGTCGCATGCGCACAATAGTGTCACCGTGACGGTTGTAGGTATACCTACTGTTGCATAGTAATCGTAACGTGGCGGTAATACGGGATAAACTGGGTCTCTGTTACAGCTATGGTACTGTCAGGTAAATAATGTCTGACACGAAACATCGCTTGATCTCTTTAAATTTTTTTGACATGGTAAAAATCGTTCTTTTTTCGCTGTATCTCCAAGAGGAAACAAAATTGCATAAAAATAACAATTTCTACGAGTTTCCCGAAGGCGATCTACATGATCGAGGCGCAAAAATAGGAAAGGGTTAGACTATGAACAAATATAACCTTAATTTTTTGATTGTATCTTGAAAAGAACAAGTCAAAAAAATTTTTTTATTTAGTATGGATTGTTTGGAAAATTAATACGGACGTTGACAAAATCTTCGAAAAATTTTTGTTACAACATATCCTCCCAAAATTAGAAAAACAGTCGGATCTCGAAAAGGAAGCCAGATAGGCCAAAAATAATTCCACGTATAGAAAAAAACTATTGAGGTGCAAAACTAGGTAACATGGATCCATACAAAGAATCGTAATAATCCTAAAAATAATAAGTCATATCTCAAAGGCAAAACTGCAACCTTCATATCCTACCTATAAATTGATTTAGTTTCAGTTCTCTATAGTGTATTATAAAAAAATTGTCACGTGACCAAAGCCTATATTTTTTTTATTAATTTTGAGATCAGTATAAATATGTTAAGCACGGGTCAATTTTAATACTAAATTATAAGTTATTATAGAATAATCTCAATAAGATATAGTGGATTATTTTACTTTTATAGTAGCCAAATTTTTATTTGTCAGATACAAAAATTCCAACAAGATTTCATGGTACATATATGATGTCATATCAAATGCACAAATATTAATTTTAAATAAAAGGAATTTTTGTCCCCCGTAGTGAGACAAAAGTAAATTCTTTCGGCGCAGTATAGTGAAAATTTTTGTTTCATTCTGCATTACATGACCAATAATTCGTACATGTATTACATATATTATAGCAAACATGGAGGTACTTAACATGCGCGAATCATAACAAAAGTAATATATTAAGGTAAATGATATCTATGCACGTGCGAGCTCAAATATGTAATAATATAAAAATTTTTACTATTTTAATATGGGATTCCGAAAGATCTATTGACATTAGGTGTATTCTAATTTTTCTAGTTTTTATTATTTTGAGTTTAATAATATTTGAGTTGGAAGTTTCACTTCTGTAGGGAATTCCGAGACCCAAACCTGGTTTTTTTGTCTTTGTTTTAATTCTCACGGCTCCATTAATTTACATAGGCAAATAGGGATTTGGACATGTTACTCTTTAATTGTTATATTGTGAGGAAAAAATATTTGGTAATAATTAACTGCTGATTTTTATCAAAAACAATCAAATATGAGGATTAATTGCTTGGTGGTCTTACAAAAACGTCAATATCTCGTTTACCGTAGGTCGTAGAATGACTTTTTTTTAAAACTGGGGTAGTTCCGGAAAATATCACCTTCTCTGCATTTTATTTTTGGTTTAAAGGTCATTTATAGACACTAATAAGCCTGTTAGTTAACTATTATGGATAGGACGTAAGGGCGTATTTCTAATTATACACCACCTTTCTGCCTTGAATTACCTGTTAACTTCTTGACTAAGGCTGATTAATGAATCATTAAACAATTTTAAAATATTATGATTTTTTGGCGGAATCATGATTTTTAATATCAATCGGTCCATTGCGTTAGATTAGCAATAATTTTGAAGAGTCATAACACTATGATGGTTTTTTTTTTCTACATTTTATATTAAAAAAAGTGAGTTTCATGATAAATATATGTCAAAAATACTTTTGTTTAATGAAGTCTCATGATAGCAAGTTAGTTAATTCGTTTTTTCTTTGTCAGACACTTATTATCATCTCTGATTTGGTAACACTGCTAAATATTATGTACGACTTTTTTCATTATTTTTTGCCCAGTCAACCAAGCCAACATCACAAGTAACTAACTTGTAATCATAAAGCATCATCAAACAAAAGTATTTTTGACATAAATGTATCGTTAATCTCCGTATTTTATAATGGAATATGAAAAAAAGCTAGTTATAATTTAAAAAAAAATTTCATTTAGTTTATCATGTATAACTTCGAAAAAGACACCACACATTTTTTTTTTTTTAATTAAAAACTTAAATAAAGATATAGCCCCTTGAAGATTATCTATTTCTCATATCTATAGATACATTCCTTGTGTATGTGACGTCATAAATACATATGTAAGAAACAGTCATATTGATTTTTTACTATAGCTCAAGTAAAAATAAATATTTTTTCTTCAAACTTTTAGAAATACTCAGTTTTGGTATTATGTAGACAAGGCTCAATTTCAGTATCTATTTATGTATTCATTTCTACGTTACTTGAGCTTATATGTATGTTCAAGATTTTTTTCAAAACGCTGTGTTTTTAAAAATTTAAAATACTTTTAGAGAAAACAATTTTATTTTTAAGAAAAAAGAATAAATACGTGTCTTTTAAAATCATACAAAACAGACCAAACAGAATGTTTCATTGAATCCTAATTTTGCTATAATTATTTCATCCTTACGGTTTTGCTGCCCTAACGCAATAATACTATTACTATCGAAAATCATACTTTTTGTTCAAAAATCATATTATTTACAAATTGTTTAATGACTGATTTTTAAGCGTTAGTCAAGTAGTTAACAGGAAATTCAAGACAGAGAGGTGGTATATTAATAGAAAAACGCACTTATGTCTTACCGAAAATGGTTAGTTAACAGGCTCATTAGTGTCTGCAAATGACATTTAAACCAAAAATAAAATGCACAGAAGGTAATATTTTCGCGAACTACCACAGAAAAAAAAAGTTGCTCTACAACCTACAGAAGCTAAGATATTGATGTTTTTTCAATCGCGTTGGACACTGTAGGATGCTGTCTGGCTGAAAAAATTAATTTTCAAAAAACCGCTTTTTACAAACAATTATTGTGCGACGATGGTTAAACTTACAACATACAGGTTTAGAGGTGGTATAGTGTTATACAAGAGCTTTGATTCATTAGTTATAAACAAATTGGAAAAATTTCTCGGTTTTTTGCATTTTTCAACTAAAGCAATTATCCAATTGGTAACCATGCTTATTTTATAGGTCGTTTAAATACCTATATTGGTTACCCCAGGTATTTTTTAATAAACTCAACAGAAAAAATGCTACGATCAAAAAAGTACTTTTACATGCCGTAATTGGGCTAAAAAAATCATCCTAATGAATTCAGTTGTCCAAAACAATGTATTATTGATACTCACTACAAAAAAGCTGTTAAAACAGGCGGCAAACTAACTTCCGCACTTTTTTTTAAAACGGGGGTGGGAATGTCTTCTCTTCTTGGTCTTTAATACTAAAGTAATTAAATATTTAACACTTTTTCTTTAATTCAACAAATTTAAGGTATAATCTCTGAAGTAAACTAAAACTATGAGTTACTTATTAAAGTTTTGGAAAAAATTCCTTTGATCGAAGTAATAGAAGAAAAAATTTATGTGTAGAACGACCCCTCTTATTTACTATACAAGATAAGTATATATTCATACATATAGTTTTTTTCTTAGAAATTTGTAGTTTCAGTTATTTCAATTCTGTTGAGTTCCCCATAATTGAAAGTTTTATCTTCGGAAACGGTAATGACGAGTTAGGTAGATATTACTTAAATGGATATTATCGGAGTAAGAGAAGACAGGGAGATCGATGGGCAGTTGTAGGATAAGTGGAGGGAGAGCTTTTTCAGAGGTAATTGGATAATTTACTTCGCGAATATAAGTAAATAACCAAGCAAATTTAGTTGGCACCAAGAAAGAGTAAGGGCAGCTGAGACTTACTTTTGTCTGTTTAACTTTATAACATAATGAGACCTGTATGTCTGTATATACAAACTATGCTTGAACTATGAGGCTCTTTTACCGTCAAGCTTGAATCAGATGGCGCCAGGGCACGTCGCGGCTGTCATACTTACACACCGTCAAATTTACAGTTGTGTATTGTGTCCGTGAGCCTATCTGTGTGATGAGCAAAGCAGAAGACATAACCTTTGTAAATGATTGCTGTTGTTTGCAGACAATTTTTGTTTGCATGTACGTTTAAAGATAGTAGGAAAAATGAAGTGCAGTGTAATATCCTGCGATAAGAAAGTGAAATTTAAATTTCCTTCTGATAGTGTGATAAAAAAAAAGTGGCTCGAAGCAATTGGGAGACCAACATTTTTGTCGCTCCCAAGTCATGGCTTACCTGTCCACGAGTTCTGCTTTTCTTTCACTGACTCTTGCTCCTTTCCCTTTTAAAAGCTTTTTCAATTCTGAAACTTTTAAGCTCCCATAATATTCTTTCTTGTCTTCCTTATTCATTTCAAATATTGCGCTTTACCACTACACTTTAATTTCCTATGTACATACAACACTGAAAAGTAATGTTGTGTGAGTGAGACGGCCATGACAGCCGCGACGTGCCCTGGCGCCATCTGATTCAAGCTTGACGGTAAAAGAGCCTCATAATAAAAATACTGCATTGAATATTTTTAATGCTTAAGGATAGAAATACATTTAATGTTTGCTTAAAGTTAATGAGTTCTTAACTCTCAATCGTCTGCTTAGTTCAATTTTTTAAAATTATACTCTTTTCAATTTTTTTATAGGTCTTACTTATAATTACAAATTAATTTTTCCATTGAAAAATATTACCATTAGTGAATTTCTTAGTTGAAAGGACACCACTTATGAATTGAAATGCGCACTTTACTTTAAAAATTCACTATATTGAAAAATCAGCAGATGGAAATATCAACAATACTCGTATAATTATCATTTTAGTTTCAGAATGCGTTCATATTAGCTGATCCAAGCAACAGTTCATACTTAGTAAAACCAGTGCCTCTCAACTTAAAAATTTACTGCTGGTAGTGATTTTTATGTATATCCACCAAACTCTTCGTGGTAATAACGTAGTAGGCAAATAGTCCACATTTTTTTAAATCATGAGATTTGTTAAGTTATGTGAGGGTTCAAACTGGTATTTTTTACAACCTTTGTGCTAAAAAATTCTTTACGAATTTTCTCATCCTCAGCTAACTGGAACTAACACGCATTTGCCAGATATGGGGCGCACGCTGTGCCATAGGTCATTCGCATCAGTTTAGGAAGCGTTAAAAACTACTCTCACCTTGCCGCTCCCATCTCGTTTAACAACTGGATTATAAGGCAAATAAAAGAGTCATATGATATTCTGAAACTCTCGTTAACTCTCTCCATATGACCCAAAGACCAATATTCGCTCATAAAATTACGATAAGCCGAACCTATACCTGGGTCCCTGTTCAGACGCACGCCAAACTGACGTAGACAGCTCATCACTGCAGTGCGCGTATTCGAGAAACAGGGTTCCAACTCAAAAGGCAGCCTGACTACAAACTGACCATCCATACCCCGAGAGTGCGTCCTTCGGAAATGTCGCTCGCAATCTTCTTCCTGCTGTGTGCGATGAATCTTGCCGTCAATTTCCTCAATTTCCCAGAAATGGGTTAGGGTATCGCTGAGCTTATGTCAACCTTGGTATGTGTAACCAATGTAATTGACTCCTGGTTCTCGTCGGTCACTATAATAGCACCCACGAGAGTTCATCCAAAGACTGTATTGACGGCTGTGGGCTGGCCCGGAGGACCCACGCGTAAGCCATCCCTAATCACAAGAGCGCATACTCGAGCACCCAGGATCACATTGCCACGGCCTGGGGAGCCACAGTGAGGATCTGCCATCCAAAGACCTTGTAGATGGTGCAGCCCAGATACATTCACTCTCGTGCTTGAAAGTATGGATGTGACGCTCCGCAAAACAAGGGCTGGAATGTGCAATTCAAACAGTGAATCTCGATTCGATCGCTATTTAAATGAGACAAAATGATGTGACACTATGTCTAAGCCCTGTCCTATGCCCTAAATAGCCACCACTGCCAAATTCTGTTGCAGTGACAGCACTTGAATTACGTGCTCCGACACAATCGAATCCTCTAATCCAGTGTCCAGGAGTGCTCGCATTGATACTCGGAAAATGGCTCCCTCATGCTCAAGAATCACATGCGCCGTAGCAAGCAGAACGCCCCTCCCACCTCGCCCAGCCATGAGCGACGTAATCGCTGTATGGCAGCCCACTGACGCTGGTCCCTCGCTTGTCTCCTCGCGTTCGCTTCTTCCGTGTATTTCTTCACCTCCGTGCAGCTTAGTGTGGTGCCTGGCCTCACAGATTTTGTAACCACTTTTAACTGGACAGCTGGCCGCTCGATGCCCCTCAGACAAGCAGTTGAAGCACAGTTGGAATCTGACCACGTGCTCCCGGTGCTCTGATGCAGTCATCGCACTGAAGGAGCCATACTTTCATAGTTGGTGTTCCGCTCTACACAGCACGCAGCCTATTGAAGTCGCATCGAGAGTCGAGCGCACGGCCACGTGTGCAACGTTCCTTCCATGACCTCCCCGACGGCTCCCGCCAGCACAACTGTCACTTTACGTGACCCTGGAGCCCTCGAGAGGTGCCCCCCGCTCCGAAGCTAGACAGTCCAGGGTCCAGATCCTATCATGCAGGAAGCATGAGAGCTGTTCGAAAGACGGAAAGGAAAGCCCAGCGTCCCCATGCGTTGGATTCAATCTAGTCTCGTTGGGTGCTCTGATTTGCCTACAATATGAAAGATTAATAGATCATCCCATTTGTCTATTGGCCGCCCCAACTCCTTAAATGTATTGATGGCCTGCTTAGTTGTGCTAAGGAGCATATTGAGATGCTGGGCCATCTCCTTCTTGGCCACCTGCATATCCAGCAGACCCTGCAGTTGAACTGTAAAGCGCAACTGCTTATTATTAAAGTATGCACAAAGCGCATCCCACACCGCCGCGAAGTTGGAGCCCACCACTGATAGATCGGAAATCTCTCGTGCCACCTTGTCTTCCAGCGAGTTGACGAGATGCTGCAGCTTAATAACGTCGAACATCGTAGCATCGTTAATTACCAGAGATGTGCACTGCTCCTTAAATGGCTCCCATTTGACATTTCGCCGTTGAATTTAGGCAGTCTGATGTGCTCCAAAGATATTTGATGTCTCACCTGCGACGCATTTTCCCTGAGACGTGTCCTCTGGGCTGATCCGAGTCTCTCCCATTGGAAGAGAGCCAAGATCTAGCCTCCAAGTAACAGTTCTGGCCTTTATCGTATAATTTATCTTTAAAATACTTGCGCTCATTTAAAGTGCTCTGGTGTTCGGCTAGAGCCATTTCACGCTCTGTGAACTGCAGCCAATAAGACTCCAACAAACATCTCCGCTATTCATAATCTTGAACAGTGAATGCATCTACGGCCCGAGATTTCGTCGTGTTCTTCCTGAAATTCTTAAGCAGCTCAACCGTGCACTTCTGCTGCGCTAGTATCGTTTCCAACTTTGCTTGCATGCCCGCCGCCTTAGTTAATTCTTAGATGTAACACAATTTCGTCAACTCTTGCAGTACACTCACACAAGCACTGTATCAGCAATATTCACTCCGTCCCTTTCTCGCACTTACTGCTTACACGTTTCCTATACTATTGTTCACTGTTCAGGTCTTTCTCTTTTGCATTTACTGTATATAACAACATGTAATAATGATACTTTCAATGTTATTGCCCTTGCTCTTTTCGCTTGACGATGACGTCATGCATGGCACTGCTCCACACGTTGGTTTCAATATGGCCGTGATTTTGAGCTTGATAACGTTACAACGACAAAACGGGCGAACCTCACTTCCAATTTTCACGCGCAATATCAAGGGCAAATCCGGCTCGAAGGACCATGTTTTTGTTCGTGCCTATATTAATATGGAGGCCGATAATTTAAAAGGATCGCAAATTGGAAGAAAGGATACTTAGTGAATTTCGATCTCGTCACTGAATTTAATTCAAGTAGTTTTATTAAAAATTTTCTCGTTATTTTGCACTGTTCTGTTTGTATTGAATCGACTTACGTGTACTTTCAAATCAACGTTCAATAAACTATTCCAGCTAGTAATACTATCGCCCGACTCACTGCTAAATTAGAACTTGCTGGCTAATACTTGAGTTTTTGCTTTATTTTGTTCCGAGATCGTCTCATTGGCTCGAGATCCTAGACGCAAGACAGCCTCAACTCTTTCTCTACGTAAACGTTTCCCACCAGCCGCACTCTCACACATGAATGCGCCTATCAATCATCCATTTCCCGCTCCTCTCTCTCATCACATCTCACTTACTTACACGATAAAGCCGGAGTATTATTTCTCGACTGACCACATATGGACACAACAAAGAGTCACTACGCAATGAGGCATATACTTATATATAACGATAGAGTTCTTACATTTATGACTGTGAAATAGAAATTGGCATCACCATGTTTTAACAAATTACTTCTTGCGTATTTCATTGTTTGTTTCTCGTTTTTATTTACCAAATGACATATTTTATACTCGATAATCATCACTTTTAATAAACTATTAGAATTATAATTCGGTTGAAAAAATAAAAATTAATGATTTATGGCTCATTAGTTCCCAAGCTTCTCATACATGAAAAATCTCCAGGAAAGATATTTACCGCCGCAACCCGTGCTAAAAAAGATATAGAACTCACACGTATTTACGAACCTTATATTTTACATTATACTTGTGATTTCTACATACATACGATGAGAACTTTCTTTTTACCAGGGGACTCACGAGTCCCACACGCTGGTTTTTTCCATGAATTTATTGCATAATGTTACCTACGAAACTCTTAATTAAACCACCGACACTGATGTAATTAACTCGTAAAAAGTGAGGTTTCATTATTGAACTACAGTGTTTGTGTGATCTCTTGTCAAAAATTATAAGGAAATGCATATTTTACTTTTTTATAAAGAAGTCACTTCCCTTATTACATACATAGCATAAATATCAAGGCAATGTTGCAATACTTTTGACTACGCGATAACAATTTTTTTTCTATCTTTACTTATTATTAACCATAAATTTGATAATAGGTGCACTATTTGTATTCCACCTTTAAAATCATATATTATTAATTATAATTAGCAATACTTAGCAGCGTGTGTATCTCTCATTCTTCATTCAATAAATTTTTATTTGGATTTATTTTTGATGTTATAAATTTATGAACGTATCTTATACTTTAAAGAAAACTTTTTAATCTTCATACTACATGCACATAACTTTATATACAAATAGTTTAAGCATTTTAATATACACCTCGTTCGGGCTCGATAATAGGGACTCGATAATATATATTAACGATCTTGAGGCTTCATAATATAAACAAATAATAAAATTTTACATTCAATTGATGAAAAATACTTATTATTAATTTTTCAACTCGGGAAAATGCATACTTACAGTAATTTAGATAAATTATTGGTTTTAATTAAAATTACAATATAATATTTTGGTATTATTATTTGAATATTACACGAGTTTCCTAAAAGTTTTTTCAAGACTGTCAGTAATAGGGCTATTTACTTTATGCAATAATAAGAGATTGTTTGTAAGCATCTCTTATTTTCATAAATTTTCCTATGGTATGCATCACACAAATAACTATATAAGTAACTATATAGAAAGACATATATACGTAAAAAACCGCAAGTTTAAAAATTATCGTTTCAAATTAAAATAATAATGACCCCACGATATTTGAGATAATGTATAACTCAAAAATGGGTATCAAAGTTCTAAAATTAATAATTCCCCCAAAAAAAAAAAAAATGTATTATTACTTATGTTTTACTTAGAACTCTTACTTACCACAGTTTTTTTTTCAAAATGAATTTTTTTTTTTTCTAATTAAATCTATGAAAAATTAAAAACTGGGAAAAAATTAGAGCAAGAGTTCCTAAGTCATTAGCAACTATGAGTACAAAAATGTATTTTTATCACTGTGTATTTTGTACAGAAAACAATATTCTCTCGTTTCAGCTGTTTCGTTGCTATTAATAAATTTTAAGTTGAAGACAAAGAGTTGTTAAATTAACTTTTATGTTTTGATAAAAAGAAGAATAGGATTTCTGTCTTTACTTGGTAAATAAGGATACTAGCAAGGTTCACTGTATAAAGATTCGGTAAGCTAATTTTTTTTTTTTATGACACAATACGATATTACCAAATGATAATCTTATTTATTTCTGATAACATTGTTAATTAACTTATGCGGAATTAAAAAAGGAAATCAGCGTTTCATAAAAAAAAACTCAATAATAGTTTGAAAATTTTCTAAGAAATTATATTCAAAATAATATAAAAAAAAAATTTTTAATTAAATTAAATTGACCAAAAAAAAAACGTTATTTAGATAGTGACAGTGAGAATAAAATTTTTTTTCAATAATTTGAAAAATAATAGATACACCCTTAAAATCAATTTGTTTTTGTTCTATGTACCCTCAAGAAGAAGAGAAAAATCGTGGACCAGAACTTCAGGCTGTGTGACTCGAGTTTTTATAGCGCGGTAGATTATAACATTCAATTTTTGAAAAACACTGGTTGGGCAAGGGCTTGTCCTGCCTTATTTAACCAGTTTCTCGTTATATGCTGTACAACATCAAGGGTTTGTTTTGTAAAGAATCTGTCTTGATAATTTTCATTTTAACTTTATTACACAATATGACTCAATGATTAAACAGGTATTGCTAATAATATAATTCTTAACTGAAAAATATGCAAATAACTTCCAATTTGTTCCATTTCCAAAAAAACATTACTATGAAAATGTATGTTAATAGCACCTTACAATGTTAATAATCGCCTTACATTAAATAATTTTAATAATCAATAGTAAGTCTTATAAATATTATAAAATCCATTATGGATTATAAACAGTACATTACGTTACTAGGGCACAAAGTACAAACATAAGCGCCCGAAGAGCGTGGTTGTTGTATGTCGATACCCAAGTCGCGTATAATGTTTTTCTGAAATTGCTTTGCGCCCAGTAAATCACTTTGGGCCCTAGGGTAGAAAAGTACTTAGGGCCCGGAGGGCGCTAAAAACATTTCTGCCGTGGGCCCTAAGCGATAACAAGGGCGCAACGAGGCAGTTGCACTTTTTGCCCATGGTAAGAAATAATTTATGACTTAGACATTGCAGTTATTTTTGAAGTGAAACTTCTATAGCCGTGTATTGAAAATCTAGTGGTGAGTAAAACTGGCTGATGCAATGCAAAAGCATCCATCCAGTTCTTGGTGGTGAGGTGAGAGCGGGTAGTGAGGCACGGAAGTAGCGCGCATGCGCATCAGAGTAAATGTGCGGTATGGAGTGAGAAAAAAGAAAGAGAGAGAACGAGCAAGCGCAAGCGCAAGTGCCCGCGTCTACAAAAATAGGTACATACTTATTTAGAAACCAATATATTGTATAGCAGAAAGTCGGAGCGTGTGTATGCACGTAGAAACTCTCTCTGTATAGGACACTTGTGAAGCTGGCGCCTGTAAATGTTAAATATTATTATTTCGCAACCATTCGCAGCTTCAACGACTTCTCCTTACTTTCGGATTTATTCTCCACTTGAATTTTCATTTGCCGATCAATAGTTTGCGAGATATTTGCAAAATAAAAAGTCGAAAAAGATAGTTGTGGCTCTGAAACATGAAAACCTCAGTTTAAAGTACTAATTAAGCTTAAAATTTCATTCTACCTATACGATTTGATATTTCACCTCACTTGCAGATTACGGAGATGCATAAATTAATGTAATTAAGTTAAAAAATATAGTAAAGAAGAAAGTAATACATTTACATTTTTTTCCTTATTCTTATTTTAAATTGTTAAGAAAGCAGTGAATTCAAAATTAAGGAATTCAATGGTCTTTTTTAATTAAATTTTTGGAAATAAAAATACGAGCGTAAAAATATGTGAGTTCCAAAATACCTGGTAAAAGCATAGCTCTTATCACCGTGAATAAAACTATATGTAATGGATGGGAATGAAGTCAACAGAAATAATAACAGTTAACTATAAAAATAAAGAATTCAAAGCAGCTCTTGAAAAAGTATATGTACGTTATAATCCAGAATAAAAAATTATTCCTTGCTTCGTTTGTCACAAATCCAATGGCTTCAGAGTTCAGGCATTTTTAAAGTATTTTTTAATTTAATTTATATTTAAAAATATGTATACAAAGGTAAAGATACGTGAGTTTGGAAATACCTAAAAAGAGCATAGCTTTTGTCATTAAAAATTCAATTGTATGTAATAAGTAAATAAAATAGAACTCTACGATAAAAAATTGTATTAGAAATATTATTATTTGAGAAAAACGTTAAATGTATGCCTCATTGGTAGGTACTCAGAGCGTGGCACAATGACCCATTCAAAAGGTTTTTTTTTTTTTTTTTTTTTTTTTGTAATGACAATTGATACTAAAAGGATGTAAAGATGCACACGTCTTTGCTTCATTCGTGAACCGCAAAATTTAAATTTATAATATTTTATAACATTAAAACCCAAGTAAAAACCATGTAATGATAAAGTAAATTGATGGACCAGGGCGTTTTTACTTTTCTAATTTTAATTTCATGCCATGAGCCCCTAACAACTGTTGTTCCGTCGAAAAGGGGACGTCACAGTTTTTATTCACCGAGATTCAAATACGCCGTGGAAGCGTAGGAAAGAGGACTATGATCGGAGTAGCTAGCAGTGTGGGAGGGGGAAAGGGAGGGATGTTTGCAGGAACAAGGGTGGGTGAGAGAAAAAACGGTTATAACAAAAGCAGCGCGAGAAGAGGTCAGACGTTCGTAAGAGAAAGCACAATTTGGGCAGCGACAAACAGTGACTTCAAAAACACCACGAGGCCTCGACAACGTGAGAGTCTGAGTTGAATCACCAGGCTCCCTGTAAATGCGTGTACTCTTGTTTAAGGTATTTAGTCATTAGAATAATAATAAGCATGTAAAACGTAGGCCTCGTAAAAGGAGGCAGAAAAATTCTCGTGCTCGCGTAAAACTGCTTAGTGATGTTGTGTACCAAAATTTTGTTGTCACGCATAAGATGCGGTTAGTGTATGTCTGTTTTGTAGTTTCCTTTGTACAGAGTTTCCTGATTGTGCGTGGAACTGCAACCATTAATGGTGTCAGAATTATCTAAGATCGCGTTTTGGTGGAAATTAAAATTTCACGTAGCTATTGTTGTGAGAAAAAAGGGCGTCATGGGCGCGGTTGTGTGAGTGTGATGGGCGAGAAAGGTTGTTGGGTTCAAGTCAATTATAAGGGAACAAGTGATAAGGAATCAGATGGTTGATAAAGGATTAAAGCATCGGGTATTGAATAATTTCTTGGTGTGTGACGTGTCAATATATGGCGATAGGATAGTATTGGTGATGGTAGGCTATGGTTGGGTGGATGCGTGTATGTGTGTGAAAGCGTCTTTCTTTTTTTTTCTTTCCTTTAAAGTGCGTCGTTATGGTTGTGAGTATGTGTACGTCTTAGAAAAAATGACTTGCAATAAATTTCACTGATATCGTTTACTCTTGTTTAAGTACAGATGACTATGAGGCTGCAAGCCTGCTTTCTGAGGAATCAAATCATTGTTCCTTTTATGTCATTGCCCAACGTGGCCGAACTGCAACTGTGATTTGGAGTAACAATCCATATAGTTGAAAAACCCAACAAACACACAAATTACCCAAATAGGTCCATAGCAGTCATGTATCGGACAACAGTCCACGTGATTGTCAATCAACATTTTCTCGTATACGTACAAGGTAAAATTGATAATTTGTAACGATGGTCGATCATCCTTTCATTTGCTTGATTTAATGTATTAATATTACGTTCACGTTCTCCTTTTTTTTAAAGTCAATTGTGTTTAAAAAAAGGAGAACGTGATCAATTGTGAGAAGTCAATTGTGTTCAATTTCATTGTTTTTTTTTCTTAAGAAAAGAGTTATTCAATCGTAAATAAAAAGAATTACTATGTCACATGTAACATTTTGTTCTGAATAAAAAAGGGTTTTTTGTCAGATTTTCCCCTTAAATAAATTAGTCACTATTCATTTGCATGTCATGCATGGTCCAACGTACAGAACTTGAACACTATTAAATATTTGAAGATTAGATAACTGACAAATATAATCTGTATCTAATTTTACTGGAACTATTCCTAGGTAAGCTGTTACGGCTCACTGGAAATTGGTACGTGCGAAACAACTGTAATTATGATAGCGTGATTATATACAAAATAAATTAAATAAATGAAATTGATCTACTTGTAAGAAATTTTTTTTAAATACGTACTATTCAAATCATAAAATTTATAAAAAGTGCACCTAACACTATACGATCTTCAAAATACCAAGTTTAATAACTCACTAGTTGGAAGTTTCACTTCTGCCGGGGGTCCCGAGACCCACATCTGGTTTTCTATATTTACAATCGCTTGTATTGGAAACTTTTTTTGGGCTGTACTTATCGGTGCATCTGTTTTACATAGTACCTGATTTGGAAATACAGTATAAACTTCATTATTCTTTGGCCACCAATAATGTTTTTTTTTCTCTAATAACTTAACAACCAATGAAGCATTCTCAATTTTCTCAACTTTTCCCGAATACAACTGATCGTAAATCATTACGACCCACTTTTTAGTTTTGAAATTTTTAACTGATTACAAGAATGAAATATTATGATCTTTATTAACATTTATACTAGCTTTTTTTATGTTATATGTTACTATACCGTCAATTACATAATGCTTACAACGAGCTTTAATATAACATGTAGAGCACGATAAGTAGTTGTATTGTAGGCGTCCACTGTTACATTTGGACCACATGACTTGATGAACTGTTAAAGTTACTTGAACTGGCTTTACATTATCGGAAACAAAAATGTTCTTTCATAAATAAAAAATAAATTGATTTTGCTGTTTAATTTATTAATGCGTTCCATTATACCTTCTCCACATAAAATGTTATGGCCAACAATTACATGCCTATTGCACATTCCTTTGACTATGCCTCCAATTGCATTGGCTACACTTTTCTCGTGACCATCAGCTGTATGATTCCAAGTAGCTTTTTTTAGGTTCAATTTGTTATAGAAATAATGAAGTAAATATAAATTTATCAATTTTTTTACTGTATCGACGGACCATCAGATTAAAAATGTATCATTTTAATATCTGGCATTACTGATTGAATTTGTTCAAGTATTGGTCCCACAAAAGCCCATGCAGACTTCGCATCGTATTGCAAATAATGACATAACAAAAAAAAATTCAAAAGCTAAACTATTTTTATCGTTCTCATAATAAAATCAACTTGTTTGTAAGAGCACTTGTTAATTGGAGGAGTCAAAATAGACAGCTTTGACTTCGTTTTGGTAATTATAGTTACAATTTTGCGAGAAATCAATAGTAATGTAAGTTTCATTTTCTTGCCAATCATTTTTCATAAGGTCAAGAGTTTTGTGCTAGTGAATACAAGTAAAACAAGTTTTTATAAATTAAACTTAGAATCATTTCAATAACTTTTTGTTGAGGTAACTGTGATGTCTGATTTAAGTATTACTTATTGTCTATAATTATTTCTTGTAACATTTGTGATACATACAATTAATTATGTGAATTATTAAATGTAAGGAGATGTACTATTAACATACATTTTCACAGTAACGTTTTTTTGCAACTTGAATAAATTGGACTTTATATGGATATCAAGATAGATTTCTTGATATTGCACAGCATTAAAATGAAAAGCTAGTTTAGTAAGGCAGTAAAAATCCTTGTTTACCCAGTATTTTTCCCGTATAATGATACTATCATCTTAGAAAATGGCATCGATATAAAAAATAGTGTAATTAAATCCGCAGCTCTTGCAATATCTTCAAATTCTCAATATTTTATCTTCTTGCATGTTTTCAAATCTTTAATATGGGTAAGATCTTTTTTTTATTTAACGTTATTTAAAAAAAGAATGTTTCACTGTTTGTTAGTGATACTGACCTATCGTGTCATTTATATGCGAATAAATTGAACTTACCTTATATTTGCACCATTACTTTATATTGATAAAAACATTGATATATTGCTCTTATTATTTAACACTTAATCAAACTTTGTGTTGCATTTTTAATCTAAAAACGATTTTTGTTTAAAAAACTGTTTAACAGAAATAAACTCTCGAGAACAAAGTTCCGCTGATACATATGTTGACCAAAGGTGACTTATGAGAATATAATATTGAAAAAACAAAACTTAAATAGTCATTGTAAATACACGACCGTACTTATGCGTAAAGTCTGCATAAATTTTCGATGTTATTAGCACATACCTTCAAGTTAAGTGTGTAATTTATGCATAAGTCACCTTACGTAATTATATATAAACACACATATATATATATATATATATATATATATATATATGTAATGTCATTTAGCGGGGTTAACCTTAAGTAGAAAAAGTATAATGCGCTAAAAATTTTACAATTAAAAACAGCCTCAAAGCATATTTTTAAAACAGTATCCTAAATTTATGCATACATGTCTTATATGGCATGTTACATCTACACGTAATGCTAGAGTTTTCACGTTTTGATGAAATAGTTATAAACGTTGTGGTTCTTGCCAGTGACCCTGCACAACTAAACAAATTTTAACTTCTTTAGACTCTACTTATAGTGAAACAATAAACCTTTATACTTTTATTAATTATTTCTATTATTAACATAATTTTACAGTTTATGGGTTATACACTGATCAATAATAAATATTCATTATCATTATTTTATTTAAAAATGTATATCCACATAACATTTTCTGATTTATAATTACTGTTTCCTTTAATTTACATCAATAATATATTTTTTGTTTTGCATTGTCGTGAGGCTACATGAAATTTTCTGCTGAAAAATAAAGATTTCTCTTTTTACTGAAAACAAAACTGATTGAACTTCGCCATTGTGATTGAGTTATAGTTATGGTATATCACGTAAGCAATACATTTCTGTAGATTGTAAAAAATAGGGACGATGAATTATAAATTACCTGTATTCAACGCTATTTTTGTTGCAAAAACTTTCTTTCTTAGTTTTTTTTTAGTAATTGATTCTGCTTTGAATGTAACTTAAACAATTCAGTTATTTGCAATCATGTACCATTGCGGAATTTGTAACATGTACTTAAATTCGCTTTTAATATATCTGTTGCTTTTACTTTTAAATGTAGTTCATGGAGTTTAATACTTCTACGAATACTATTCAAAACTACAAGTGTAAAAATTAATATAAATAATACTTCCTCTAACATCATCACCTCTAATAGTTGAGTGATCCATATATACTACAGTAAACTAATATATTTATGTTCAGTTAATTTAAAATTTATTATTTAGGTAATAATTACATGAATATACAAGTAAGGCTCTATCCCCCTGCAAGCTCTGCGCGCTACCTCCTCTCAATATTAGAGTAATTTATTTTTGTAGTTCTTATTGTAACCTAATTAGTTTTTAAGTTACTTATAATTCAAAATTTACATGTTAAAAATATTAATTCTATTTATGATAACGCTTTAAATTGAAATTTTCTTGTGTTGAATTAATATGAGGCGTTTCACGCGAAACGTCCAAGGCTCGCTGGGCGATCGCTAAAAACCACTGTTTTTAGCTTATTTTCTCGGCCTTATTTCTATCCTTAAAAAATGTTGTAAATAGCATTTTTGAAGTATTTTTCAGTCAGCTTTCCGGTGGTGTAATGAGTTTTCCAAAAAAGTTTTATTTTCACTAAAAAAATACAAAACATGCTATATCTCAACAAAGGCATATTTCATATTTTTTTTGATAGGCTAGATGGTAAGCTGAGGTTTTTTTACATTAAAAACGCCTTTTTGCACAGTATGCTCTACTGAAAAATTCGAGTAAAACGATACCAAAGAGTAGACGCTCGGCTGTCTGAACGTGCGCCAAGGACCGGTGCTGGGCCACGCTCCGCTCAAGTTAACTGTAAATATTCTTAATTTAAAAATACTTTTTAAACCAATATTTTCTATAGTTTTTTAGTTGTAGATGAAATTTGAGGTGTAGGATTTTTAGTTTTGTTATTTTGTTAAGGAAAAAAATGATACTCGAAGCTTATAGATGTTTTTCTTTAATTCTTATATTTTATTATCAATTAAAATGACAGCGTTGAATTGCAAAGAATCTGGTATTAATTTTGCTTCATTAAATCGAGATTTTAGTTTATTTCTCCATTTTTCATACAACTCTTTACTTAATTAAAAAACTTTTGTTTTCTTTTAACAATTCTTTGCCCAGTCGTTTAATTTTTCTGCTACTAAAATTTGGTTATAAGACAAAATTTAAGGACTTGCACGTTTTGTATCTCTCTTCAAGTTAGCTTCAATACCGTCATACGCTCCCTTTCCATGAGCAGTAGCAAAAAAATACCAATCACAATCAATTTTAAAATTTTTTTTGTGGAATAGTATATATCTAAAATTGCTCTGATTTTTGAATTGTTAACTGACCCCATCAGTTATTTAAAAAATTTTCTTTACTATTAACTTGGATTTCAAATAATTTATTATACCTTTTTGATACTCATATACAGCAGCTTTATCATGATTTAGGTTATTGGAAATAACAGCAATACTTGTGTGTTTGAACTAATATTTTTCTTTAAGATAAACTACAACTGTAAAAATGGAAGCACGGTTCCAATGAAAAGATTGAGTTGAATTCTGTATAACAAACGCATAATTTTTACAAAAAATCGCAAATTACAATAAATTCTCTACCTTTACGATCTTTTTTCTGGCGACTAATGAAAAGTGATTACTTTGCAGTAAAATAATTATTGTTTTGAGTTTAAAAAATTTTTTCCCTCATAAGTCAACGAAATCATAAGAATTCAAAGTTTGTGTAGCAGTGGTACATGGGTCTGTTCAAAACCACGATTTACATTTAGTTTCAAAAATATTTTTAGTTACTACCTACTACTAATTCAATAAAGACGTGGTAGTTTTTAAAAGGCAGTTCAGTATTCTGCGTTAAATGTTTCATATCTATAGCTTCCAGAATTAGATTAACAATTTCATGTTGTAAACATACGCATACACTATGTCTACCGTTAGTTCTATCTAAATTCTTGAAATGGCCCTCTCTGAGGAGGCTATGCAGGATTTGACGACGATTCTTGTTTCAGCTATGAAATAATCTTTGGCTGGTGCAACTGCTTCAAGTTGGCTTACGCAAGAAGGCGCAGCCCTTCCTCCGCGAGAAAAAGTGCCACCACTTCCGTGCAAAGAATATCAATCTTTGGAAGAAACAACTGTTAAGGAGTATTTCGAACGCTTTAAACATGGGCTCCAGCTAAGCGATGTCTAAGCAAATCTATATGCCGATTACGCATTAGTATACATAGGAGTTGAATTGAATAATGCCTTGAAGTGTTTGATCACTCCTGAGACACCTGCTGAATTAACTTTTATAGAAATAAAGAAAACACTGTTCTACCATTTTGATTCCAAGAAAAACAAATATGCAGTAAGTGTCAAGTTCCGGCAGATGAAACAGTTTAATGGTGAAACAGTGGCTAATTTTGTACTTCGCTTACGGCAGGGAGCAATCCATTGCAATTAATGGGACGTATTTAGATTGCATACTTATTTAACAGTTTCTACATGGGCTTGAAAATAAAAATTTTTGTGATAAAATCATCGCAAAAGAACCAGTTACATGTAAAGCAGCACATGAAGTTGCACACGCACTTGAAATGACACGCCAGACTTCGGACACCATGAAAACGAGCGATCAATCGACAAGGATAGATTCGGCTCATGCACTCATAACCACTCTATTACCGACAAAGCAACAGAAGCCGCAGTTTAACCGTCGCGCTGGCTCATGCGGGAAAGTGCCAGCGATGTCCAATGCTACGTTCAATACTTCCCATCAGGCTTCATATGATACGCCATGCAAGTCGAACCAAAACGAATCTTACGAGTATTTTAAGCTAACTTGCCATGGGTGTGGAGCCCTGCATATGCGCCGTGAGTGTCCTTACCGGGGATCAAAGTGTCATAGCGGTAAGAAAAAAAAGACGCTTAGCCTACGTCTGCAAGACAAAAACAACAGGATACTTTCAAATGAGGACTATGAGGAGGAGGAATATGTTTATCAACAGAGCCTGTAAGAGACTTCACAGATACCTACACGCATCTGCCGGTTGATAAGGACTTTGGTCACGCTTTCACATTGAAAACACCAAATACAACCGAATACACAACGCATGAATTGATTCGACCAAAACAGGCAGTTTAAGAGCAGCTAGTACTTCGCAGCAACAGAGATAAAATTTTTAGGCCACAAGATCGACAAACACGGAATTCATAAATCCGATGGACACATCAAGGTAATTCGTGATGCACGCAAGCCATCATCACGGGAAAAACTGCAATGGTTTTTGGGTAAAGCCACGTATTACAATTCTTTTATCCCAGAGTTGGCTACCAAAGTCCGTCTGTTAAAAAACTTGCTCCTCGCTAAATTTTTTACATGTACAACTGCTGCTGTTTAGGCTTACACATCTATAAAAAACGTCCTAATGTCGCTGCAAGTCCTAATACCATACGATACATCATTACCCTTATTACTGACCATAAATGCCAGCAAAACAAGACTAGCTGCAGTCCTGTCTCACTGACTCGCCAGTGGAGAGGAACGACTGATTGCCTACGTAAGTCGCACAATGTCTGCAACGGAACAGTAGTATCCTCAGATTAACAACGAAGCCCTTGCCATCGTCTGGGCTGTGCAAAAATTTTTGCACTACTTGTATGCACAACACTCCACCCTTATAACAGATCACAAACCCTTGACGCAAATTTTACACCCACGAAAGTCTCTACCCGTACCTCGCATTAGTGGCATGGCCTACTATGCTGACTATTTCGCACACTTTTATTACGACGTCGTTTTCAAAAAAAAAAATGCAAACATAAACACTAATTACTGTTCTCGTCTATTTCTACCAACAACAGCAGATATAGTATGCAAAATTTCTCAAGGAGACGAAGAGACTAAGGATGGAGACAACTTTGACCAATTCATTTTGTCTCAGGTTCAACAACTCCCTATCGCTCAAGAAACCCGGTTGGATCCAGAGTTAAGTGAAATTGTTTAAATTCTTGGGACTAAAAAACCAAGCGTGGATCTCGGGACCAAAAGAAAAACTTCCAACTCAAATGTTATTAAACTCGGTACAACAGAAACTGAGAAAATAAAATTATACCTAGTTTCAATAGGTCCTTAAAAACTCAATATTAAAAAAGTAAAAATATTATTATTACTATTGTAGCACTCGCGTGCATAAAATACGTATACTTATACATACTGCCCCCGAAAAAAGGTAATTACTATCCGTTTGTTTAATATGACATCATATGTATAATCAATTCCTGTTGGAAGCATTGTCTGCGGTACATAAAATTTTTTTTTAATTTTAACTGCCATAAAAGTAAAATAATCCACTCTATCTTATTAAAATTAAGAAAAACAATAGACGTATAGCTATTTTTCATAATAATGTTGTAATTTTTCATTTATTTTTCGTTTTTTATAATTATTGATAATTTAAAATTAAAATTTACCCTTACTTATCACTAATTTCTACTAATCTCAAAGTTAATAATAAGAATATAGGTTCTGGTCACGTGACAATTATTTGTATAATACATAACAGAGAATTAAAAATAAATTTATCTAAAGCTAGGATATGTAAGATGTAGCTTTGCCTTTAGGATATGACTTATTTTTTTATAGTTAATACACTTGCTTGTATATATCGTAACATATAATTTTGCCCTTCAATAATTGCACCTCAATCAGCTTGAGCAATCGCATTGGTTTAGTCATGACGTGAAAATAAACATAGCTATATCATATGTACACACACACACACGCACATATCTATATATATGCACTAGTGGGGCTTCGCCCCCCTGCGCACTCCACGCGCCAACCCCCTACTGTTGTAACTTGAAAGGAGAGTCTTTAAATTTCATCTGTTAGTGGGAAGAGGTTGGTGCTCAGGATTTCGTAAGAAAGAAGAGTTTTTGATTTACATTGTTAGGCATTAGTTATATATTTATCAGTATATTTCCACACCACCCAGACGATACTATTGTGGTACGTTAAAAGCTTTTTTTAGAACTCTCCATTATGTTGAGAGAAAAAAGGTATACATTATTTTTTTAATGATTAAATTCTAAAACAACGAAAAATTCTTATCACTTTAATCACATATAAATTATTTAAATTTTATGTAACATTTACTTTGTATTATTTTTGTTACTATTATGCATTCTACATTTTATTAATTGATACTAGTGGTTAGAAAGAATTTTTTTTTCAGATTCAATGACAAATATGAAAATAATTACTTCACAGGGTTCCACACTGTAAATTGGAAAAATCGTTTGTATTTTGTAGTATTAAAATTTATTTTAAAATCAAACTAAACATTTTAGAAATTTTTTAAAATAAATAATATATAAGTTGATAGAAAAGAGGACGGAAATTGTTTATTCAGAACTTTTTCCCATTTTCTGTATAGTGACGAAAATTTCCACATGAGAGCTCGTTCTTTAGTAATTACTAATGTTGTAAATAAAAGGCAAAATTATTATGAATTAATAGTAGGAAACGATTATTATTAAAATGTAAAAAGTAGTGTTAAATATATTAACATAATGTCAAAAAATAAGACTTATGGTACAAGTATTGAAATTAGAAGCTTTTCAGATTTACTACATGTTCACGTTATAGTTAATTTCTCGAACAACAATATTTGAATACATGGAAATTCAAATAGTAATCTTACACTCAATATTAATCTTGAAGAAAAAATATTGCAATTGGTCGATTAAACATTGTATCTCTAAAAGATCACGAAAGATTTTTTTTTAAACTTGTATTAAATAAAGTAACTGGTTCGACATCGTTCAAAGACATTAAAACACATAAAGGAATAACTTATGAAACTTTTAAAGATACTACAATTGCAATGGGTTTAATAGACAATGATGAAAAAATCGATGATATTTTTAAAGAAGCAATTGTTTTTATGTTTCTATATAATTAAGACAATTTTTTGCTTGGTTTTAAATTTCAGAAAACGTTTGAGGTAATAAAATATGGAATAAATACAAAGAATTTTTAACAGAGGGCTTGCCTAATAATAATAATAATTTAGCTCTTTTACATATTAATTAAGTTTTAGAACCAGAAGATAAATCATGTGGATACTTTAATTTACCTACACCAAAAAAAATGGAGAGTAACAAAGAAAATATAGAGGATGGAATACGTTTCAGTAAAGAAATGTTTAACTCGATGTATAAAAGTTTGAATAATGCCCAGAAAAATATATTTCATATTATTTGCAAACAAAAAAATAATATTTTCTTTATAGATAATCCTGGAAAGCTAGGAAAAACTTGTTTATATAAAACGTTGATTTATTTTTTTATCTCTCAAAATCAATCAGCTAGCATCAATTTTGCTTCCAAAGGGAATGACCAGTCATTGAACTTGTAAAATTCCTTTAGATCTTAATAATATAGAGAGTGCAATTTTAGAATTCGAGTCAGATAAAAAAAAATTAAGAGAAGTTGATTTAATCATTTGGGATGAGGCTTAAATGATTCCAAAAAAAGCATTGGAAATTCAAGACAGAACGTTGAAAGATTTATGTAATACTGACAAATATTTTGGAAGTAAGTTAATTATCTTAGGAGATAATTTTCGTTGATTCTTCCAGTGATAAAAAACGGTAGTAGAAAATTATGCTTGAACAAACTATTAAATCTTCATTTTTATGAAACTCATTCCAAATTTTAAAATTAAAAATCAACATTCGTTCTAGCGATGAAGGATTTTCGAAATTATTATTAAAAATTGGAGAAGGGAAAATAAAAACTTTTAACATTCATAAAAATTGGATCTCAAATAATGGATGTTGTCGATTATTTTATAATATCTTTAATTGTTCGATGAATAGTGTTATACTTACATTGCATAACGAAAACACCTCTTTTTTGAATAATAAAATTTTTTTTAAATTAACTGGAGGAATTAAAACTTAACATAGTATAGATAATGCAACTTATAAAGGGGTTAATAAATCAGACGATAATATTTATTTAAATTTTTCGGTGGAAGTAATGAACAATCTTCGTGAAAGATTACCACCTCATAAACTAAATCTAAAAATTGGTACAATAGTGATGTTACTGAGAAATTTAAGTATATCAGATGGACTATGTAATGAAACACGTTTACGAATCACAAATTTATTACAGTATAACATAGAAGGAGAAATAATAACTGGAGAAAAAATTAGAAATAGAGTCTTCATTCTAAGAACAACTATAGACACAGGAAACTCCTCAACATTACCGTTTATTTTGTATCGTAAACAATTTTCAATCGTTGTAACATTTGCTATGACAATGAAAAAATCCCAAGAACAAAGTTTCGATAATGTAGATTTATATTTTAAAAAACCCTTATTTTCTCATGTTTAATTATATGTGGCTTTATCAAAATCCAAAGATTAAAATAATTTATTGATTCAAGAAGAAAGGCCAAAAAATACAGAATTATAAAATATTGTTTGAAAAGAGATTTTTACATAGTTTATTGGCTTTACTCAATGATTTTTATAGATAAATAGGCAATATTTATGGTAATGAATTGAAAGTCATTCATTAATATTTTATCATTTAACAAGTATACACGACATGATGTATGAAAAATGGTGTGGGGGGCTGTGGGGGGTCTGTAAGGGGATATGTGGATAAGGGGATAAGGGAACACTGTGAAGTAATTATTTCCATATTTGTCATTGAATCTGAAAAAGTAAAATTCTTTCTAACCACTTATATTAATTAATAAAATGTAGAATGCATAATAGTAACAAAAATAATACAAAGTATATGTTATAAAAAATTTAAATAATTTATATGTGATTAAAATGATAAGAACTTTTCGTTGTTTAGGTTTTAATCATTAAAAAAATAATGTATACCTTTTTCTCTCAACATAATGGAGAGTTTAAAAAAAAATTTTTAACGTACCACAATAGTACCTTCTGGCTGGTATGGAAATTTACTGATAAATATATAACTAATGCTCAACGATGTAGATTAAAAACTCTTCTTCCTCACGAAATTCTGGGCACCAGCCTCTCCCGACAAACAGATGAAATTCAAAGACTCTTCTTTTAAGTTAGAACAGTAGGGTGTTGGCGCATGGAGTGCGCAGGGGTTTAATGTCAAGGAAAAAAAAATTAAACAGCACGTTGATCGAATCCGTGCTTTTGGAAAGGAAAGAATAAGTGAAATCCATATCGGTCTTGCTCACCAATATTGTCGCATTTGCTGCTACGAGAAATCACGAGAAGTACCGTCACCGCCCTTGCCATCTCCTCATAGCTCAGAAACAACTGGTGTGGATGCGTGTAGCGCACAGGAAGTGTTACCCTGCTAGTACATATAAAAATATATATAGTATAAATATTTCCGTATCTGTGGTCGTAAAGCGCTGAATAATTACCTGTTTTATTTTTACGGCCTCAGAGGTATGAAAAGTAGTCTACGCACGACGTTTAAAGATTAAGAAATGTCCCAGATTTCACGTGAATAAACACCCGAGGCGGAGCCGAGGGTCTGTTAATATATTCTAAAGAGGCCTCCTTGAGGGGCGGAACGTTAACAATCTCTTATTGAAATAAAAACATGGACTTGATACATGGCTTTTTAATTGTTTTATTCATCTAATAAAAGGAAATCAAACATTTTTTTCTTTTGTGTAAAAAAATAGAACAAGAAACAGTAATTTACAATAAGGAATGTATTGTAAGATTGTAGCGTTTACGTTGTTTCTTGGATTAGTTGCTTTTTATCTAGAGATCTTTGCGAAAGAAATATATTTATAATAACAGAAAAATGAATTGTAATGTTTTGTATTAAAACATTTTGTTTGATTCTCTACTTCGAGAAATACGTTGTAGACAGTTGTATACCGCCTTTAATCTCACAATGCATTAGTAACCTCAGAAGAAACTGTATTACTAACCATGAGAATGTACAGCACCTTTAAAACGCCTATTCTAGCATTTGTAATGATTGTTGTATTGATTTTTTTTTTTTTTTTTTTCATGCTAATAACTTTTTTTGAGGCCCGTCTAGTTGATTTTTATTATCTGGTACAGTTATTGACAATACGAGCTTTACCCTGTTTTAATCGTATTATTGAACGTAAAATTTCGAAAAAAGATGATCGTCTTATAAACAATTTGAATACTTGAATAAGAAAGTCTCAGCTTAACTATAGTTTATTTGTAAATTTCTGAAAATAATATTTGTGCTTTAGATAATAATAAACTTGTGAACGTCTTTTTTTTCTATCTTTTGTTTATTTTGAGAATCTTCCTTCTAAACGGCTACTTCTATTCCTAAAAACTCGGAATTAAGCGTTTGCCAGCCATGTAGGGTTGATAATAGGGCCATTTTAAATTTCTATCCACAGAACGTGAAATGTTAGCATCCATTAAATTTCTTAATTTCGTGCATTTTGCAGATCAGCCATAGGTGATAGCATGCAAGTCTGATACATTGTATTACAAAACTAAAAACAACGTAACGAAGTGTTAACAATCTATTTGGAATTAGGAGGATCTTTATTACTACTTAGATATGTATGTCAAAAGTATGAAAAATTATTCTTAAATTGAGACACTTATTATACAGCATGAAACCTAACTCTGATAGTTTGATACCAAAAATTTAGTGTTACAACTGTCAAAAAAAATCTTTTTTGTATTATTTAATGTACTTGATGCTTTTTCAAATGACAATAAAAAATAAAAATTTGACATTCGTTCCTTGATTCCTGGGTGTATTATAATTAAAATTAAAGTATTATATGGAGAACGCTATCAATATTTTACTATAGATTTGAATGGTGTGAATAACAAAGTTCTTACAGGTGATGCATTTCTATTTTAGGCCCAACTTGATCATGAAAATTTAAGCAGGAGTAGAATACGAAAAACTGAGGGGCCTTCTACTCCATTCACTTTATCAATCGGCAATCAAGGACGAGATAATAATTGTAATGCTACAATACTAACTGCAGATCACTCACGTCATCCAATTGAGCCAACTGCCGTGACGCCTATATCTCAAGGTCATTTGTCTATTTATTATCATTTTATAACTATTCTGTGTATACCAATTTAAGTTCCTAGATACTTACTGTATAAGTGTATTGTAAGGTCTAGAAAATTAATGATATTAAATTTTTTTTAAGAGAGCTTTTATTTACTTAGGGCCGTATTAATCAAGTTAGTTATTTTATTTTTCATATTTAAATATTGAAATGGTTTTTGATGATAGATTAGTATCAAGCAACTTCATTGATTATAAGAATTATGTAAATCTACTAAATCGTTTTAAATAACATTTCTCGGTTGAAAATTTAACATGATTCCTAAAATTTTATAGATTATTTTTAAATGCCGTAGCCGTTTTTATTTCGCAATTATATTTAAATAAGAGAGTGAAATGTATACTAAAATATTTACCATGGAATATAAAATGAATTGTTACGCTTAACTCTGCTGATCATAGAATCTTGAATTCTGTAATCTTATTAATGGCAGAACACAGTAAATAGTCAATAAAAAAAACTTCAATATTGTAGTAATTTCATTAGCAGAAGAACTTGATTATAATTTTGATTAACACTACGTCGAAATGAAAGTACAAGAAAACTTTAAAAGAAAAAGGTTTTTCATAAAAACTCATGCTTTTCAAAAAAACAAGCGTTCGTCAAAGTGTTACCATGAGTATTAATGTATTTTGATCAATGCATTTCCATAAAGTAATACGTGACTTGCAACTGATTATAATTGATGTTGTACTTAATCAGATATTCACAACTTAGATGTACATTTTAAATGTGACGACATAGTGTCAAGTCAGGAGAAAATATAGACAGGAATATTTTAAAGCAGCCTACTCTCATACCTTTTTCTACGTATATCAACGTAGCACATCCACTCGCGAACCCCATGATAAGAACTTTTAGGGAATTTGTAGCTAATTTGTAGTAAATTTGTAGTGCGAGAATTGATTTTGTAGGGCCTAAATAACGCCCCATACGCTCGGATGTGCCAACTTGATGTCAAGCTACCACATCTTACCGCGATGCGGGGCATTCAGGGGGATGAAAAAAACGATATATTTTGTAGCTAATTTGTAGCTTTCAGATATATATCACAGATCTAGTCTAGAAAGCACCCTTGCGATAATAGGGGGTGTCACTGAACTCTGAGATCGGCCAAATTTTGCCAGTGCTGTATCGAGCGATCTAGATCGGTAGCTGATTTGTAGTGAATTCGTTTAGCAAGAGTTAATTTAAATCAAGTTGGCTTGAAAATACTAGTTTTTTCATTTACATTCGTATACGTGTATCTTTACTAACGACTAGAACAAACAATAAATTTGCAGGTGAACAGATTGGACTATGCACATATTGTTTTAAAATGTGTACTTAAAAAAAAACAAATTAGTTGATTTACACAGAATAGAGCTCAAAGGTTACTACTTAAGACGTTTACTGCATTCTGAGTAAGAAAAATAGAGTTCGCACCTGGTGCACATCAAATTGGGGAAACCACAAGGGGTGAGTGGTGTTTAATTCTATGGGAGCCAATTTAACACGCCATGCTTTTGTATACCTATCTATATTTTATTTAGCATATTTAAGCTACTACTTTAGAGCCCTCCAGGAGTAATTCCTTGTTGTTAAGAAAGCTGATCAGGAGCGGCCAGTAGAAGTGCATTCTATCTCTCTCTAGCCAAGTCCTGATTGGTCTAGCTAACGGAACAGTAGTTCAATAAGAAAGCGATTTGTATACAGTTAGATTAGCACAGTAAATTTTTTTCTAATTATATAAATAAACAAATACTTAAATTTAAAATTCAGAACAAAATTGGATCTCTTATTAAAAACTTATGAATAAAGGACAAGGGTACTCTCTAAATATCATACAGTGAAATTCCACTGAAATGGGGTAGTGAAAATCATTCCACTAGAGTTCAGTGAAATTTCACTGATTCAAGTAGTAAAATATTCACTATTTCAATTCAGTAGAACTTTCACCGATGACTTACTGAATGAACAGTGTAAATTTTCACTGAATCAACAGTGAGAAATCCATGAATCTTTTCCTAAAAATAATATTGAAAATTCAATAGTAATTACACACAATATTTAAAAAAATGTATTTCAGAATACTATATTCGAATATGAATGAATAATAATTTATATTGCATAACATATTGTTGAACAATTGAAACATAGTAATCAATACAAATTTACTTACAAATATGATTTATAATAGAAAAGTACTTCTAAAAAGTTTTGGCACACCAGGTAATTTAGCCCCCAACTTGCGGCACTCTAGTCAGATGTCTCACCACTTTGGCCATAAGACTAGGGTCTCAAAAATACAAAAAACGTATACTTACCGTGCCAGAACGAGTTTAAATACAAGGTCTGATGAATCTAATCAATTAAGACAACATAACTTTTTAAAATAATTTTTGTGGTTAAATTCATCTACTGTTAATATACACATGTCTCCTGTAATACATGTTATCCTGCAAGCCTCGTGTAAACTTATAAGTTTAAACTCACTGCTTAAATCAGAAACGTTTCCACTAGTTTTTCAGTGGGATGAATAAGGCCTTAAAAGATCAGTGGATTTTTCACTAATTCTTCAGTGACATTTTTTCAACTGGATCAAATAGTGAAATTTCCACTGGATGATATTTACAGAGTAAGCTAATGAATATATCTAACTATTTAACTTGTTTGATCGTTTACTTATCTATAAAGTGCAGTTTCTAATATTAGTAATTTTTGATTCAGCGATCCCCGGATCAGGCCAGCGTGTACATGAAATTTTTTTTTTTCTCAATAATGAATTAGGATCATTTGCGGATTATTAAAGGTATTTTAAATTGTAATTTAAATGCAACATTTGTATTCGTAATGAAATTTTCGACTTTTTTAATAGTTCAATATTTTATACATACTTTATGATTATATTACTATACTTTAAAGTTTTATTTATTCACACGGCAATGAAACAGATGTGCTTTAATTGGCTGGAAATTTGTATAAGGAAGGGTGGTGATGATGACCAAGAAAAACATAATGATACGAGACGATGTATCAAATAACAATCAGTAAATTAGCTTAAAAAATATTCAGTATCAGTTGCTGTATGTGAATATCTGAACAAGTATTACCGAATTACATTATGATATAAAAGATTAACTATGATACATAGCAATAAAGAGGATCTAACCCAATAAAAAAAAAACTTATCTATATGTACGATTTACATAGATATACTTTTACGCGGATGTAGAGTCATGAAACAAAATTGATTTCGATCCATATGGATTTTTTTTATTGGGAACATTGCTTTTTATGCAAGATGATGTTAAAAACTACAGATTCATCGCGTCACAAATATTTTAATTGTTGGGCAGTTAAGAGATTTATTCGAGAACTTTGAATGAAGCGCTCACGGCATTTTAGTAGTATTGAAATGTATATATATATATGCCAGTAATTGTCCTGAGCAGCTTTAAGTTGTCTTCTTAAATAAAACTAAAGGCAAAAACAAAGGCCTTAAAACAGAAAGAGAGAAAATAGCGCGACATGGCAGAAAAAGTATGAACAATTTTTTTTTGATTTGCTCGAATACTTAGATTCGGATTGTACACTAAGTCCCTTTTTTGTTTTAAGGCCTTCAATTACAGTTTTCTTTATTCCGAAATTCGATTTATTTTTGACAGCGCACAAACCTCAATATCAGGAAATTTCTTTCTGGCAGGTTTCTTAACACGAAAGTAATGAGGAAAATAGTAGAAATCAAGGCTTTCCGTAAAAAAATTTTATATAATAGTCGATTATACAATGTCGATGCTCCAGATAAAGACTATGCCGTTTCGTCGTCCCAGGCAAAGACTTTGCTCTTTTTCGTAGTCTAGACGAAAACTATGCTCTTTTTGGTCCCAGACGGACGAATACTATGCCTTTTTCTCGAGCCCTGACGGAAACTAAGCCCGTTTTTCTAGTTTATACGAAAACTATACCCTTTTTTTGGTCCTGGATGAAAACTATGCCTTTTTTTCGAATCCAGGCGACAACTATGCCATTTTCTCGTGTTCTGACAAAATATGTGGTCTTTTTTTTAGCTTGGACGATAATTATATTTTTTTTTTTTGGTATGAATTATTTTTTCTGTTCCAAAACGATTACTCAAATATTTTGCGATAATTTAAAGTATTCTAATTACAAACCTAAATGCAAGGTGAGCTTAGCTACTAACAGCTATTTTATTATGGTAAATCTTCGTGAATCATGCTAGTATTCGTTCGAACTCCGAAAAAAAGGCGTAGTCTTCGTCCAAACTATAGAGTAAAAGGCATAGTTTTTGTCTGGGCCTAGTAAAAAGGCATCGTCTTCGTCCAGGCTTCGAAGCAGGGCACAATCTTCGTCTGGGGCGTCGGTATCTTACTAATATATAAAGCAGAAGCGCTAAAACCGTTGTAATCGCTAACCGCGAAAACTACTGAACCGATTTTGTTGAAATTTTGCACACTGATTCATGATACTTCCTAGATGGTTTTAGTATAGTTTTTATCTTAACAAATTTAATAACGTTAGCAATAAATGAGCTCAAAGTTTTGCAAAAATATGCCAGCTTTTCACTTTAGTTCAGTAAAATCTGCTAGGTGGCGTCGACATAAAATCGAAGCTACCTGCAACATAATTAAATAAGTGTGGTTATAATACGCTGGAGCGTCTCCATAGTGTTGTAGTCGAGCTTCGGCAACTCAACGAACTGTATTAAGAATGCTGATAATAGTCTTGCAGCTGGGTATCCCGGTTACGGACGACACTCTTCTCTAAGGGGGAAGGGACCTAAGTGTCCATTCACCCTGAATCTCGACGAGTGCGATCAAAAAAAAAAAATTAATTCCAACCGATGCCGTCTCTGCCACAATACCAGGTGATATATCTAGCCAGAGCACAATCTGCTCCAACTCATCAGAGTTGTGAGAGAGTTCCACCATCCCACTTGGTGCAGTTAAAGAATTTGTGGCTACAAATGTAAGCAAAGGAAGAAAACAGCTCTGAGCTCTGAGGGGCATGGGCAGCCACAACGGCTACCTTCTTGGTCGTCGCGTCCCCAATGCGCTTACCCACATGTTCCCGTCTAACGATGAGCGGTTGGTTATCCGGGGAACGACCCAAGACGAGATATTCTTTGGTCAGCAGCGTATCTCCCTCTATCACAGTCTCCGTATATCAAGACTCCTAGGGTAAGAATCAAGCAACCGTAGCCAGCTCTTCATCATCAGGAATAAGAATAGCCTGGAAGTTTCACCACTGGCGCATTTTAGGGCCATTGTAAGTATTTACGTTTCCTACTTAACCATCAATTTCATCGGTTCTTTTTAGCATCCACCTAAGTGTAAACTACCTTGCCAACAAATACATTTTTATTACCATTTCTGGAAGCGATTCGTCGACTAAAAGACTATATTAACTAAAGACGGGCACTATTAAACCAAGTTAGCCATTCACTAGCAGACGTCACCTGCGGAGTTGTTCTTCGCTAGGCTGGCAAACCCGGTGACCGACAACCCTATATTACCCTCTCGACTCTAAGAATTCAACCAGGAATCACTGATCCTCTCCAAAGTCTGCGTTGGGCAAACCTATGACAGCTATGAAGGAAAAAAAATTGAGCCAACGGGACAGCCTCCACTAGACAAGTATTACTAACCAATCTCCCATCTAAGATCACCAAAACAACTGAATCTGCAAATAAAAAAGGTGCTTTAGACACCAACGTCTTCGACATTATACCGGGAGACGTTGGGAAAGAGCACTACAACTAGCCCCAAAGCATCGGACTTTGTAATTTTTCTCCCGATCAGTCTGGGTTTTCAACAGCAGACCAGAGAAGATCACCCTGAGGTATCCAGGCAGTCACAATTGCTGTTAACTGCAGTCAAGAAAGAGTTAACTTAAGAAGCTCACCGGTCTTTTTTAGGGCCATCGGACGTCGAACTACCTTGCCAACAAATATATTAGAACTTATCAAAGTTGACAGAAAACAGCCTTTAGGGGTCACACAAATTTTAAGCATGCCAAAAGTCGCAAGAGGGTGAATCGGAAGAAAAACTTCAAGTGTATCTAATAAATACAATTTTACTTAGGCGTCAAGAAACTGACACAGAAAATTTATCGAGATTGAAACAGCAGCGTCGAAATTAACAACTAAAGAGTCCATTACGTAAAAGATCAGCTTTTCATTGTACCCTCACAGCAATCTCTGAAATCTTTAAAGATCCTACTTCAGATTTTTAAATAACTAGAAAATTTTTTTGTGTTTTTGTGGCAATAAAACTGTAGGGTTTAAGGTCCAGGACTTTGTTGCTCTGGTAAAAAAGTTGTGAGATATGAGAAAAAAAATTTTTTTTTAATATAAATATTTTGGGGATTTAAAATCCTAACAGCTTTAAAAAATAGCCGTTTTCGTGAATTACACGGGAGAAACTGTAAATCAACGGCTTCTTATGGCCACCGATTATTTTATGGCATAAAGAACGCACGGTACTTTTTAGCATAATAATTTTTTTGAATTTTTACACCTCATTATTTAACCAAATAAACTATATGGATTCCGAAAAAATATGTTTTTAATAAGAAGATTTTTGTTCTTAGATGTATCAGGAATATGTGTAAAATTTCTAACTGAAAATGTTTCACATTACATGTCAACACACTACGGTGTTTTATTTAGTAAGTCTCGGGTGAAGCCGAGACGGGGGGCTGCTAGTATATTATATGTAAGAGATAATATCTATATTGTATAGACAATAGATAATAATGGACTGTGATTCAGCAAAACTCATTTTATTTTTAAAGTTATACTTTTTTAAATTTTTTTTTTCAATTTTTTTTTAGAGTATTATTAAAAAAAAAAAACAAATAACGGTTTCTCGAATTTTTTTGGTTTTTCTTTTAATATCTTCTGACAAACTGACTCTAACGCCTCGGTCAAAGAAAGTGCTAATTCAAAATTACCTGGAAAGAAGTGCTCACTAAAAATTTACTCTAAAAAAGAGCTAACTTAAAATTGCCTGAAAGAAAATGCTAACTAGAAATAGGGTTAGGGAAGGCGCTCAGAGAGATTTATTCCGTAATAAAGATTGAAAAGGCACAGAGTTTGAATCATCTCATCAATTTTGCAGTTCTTGAAATGGCCCTTAAAAGCTATTATCTTTAGAATTTAGTGAGCTTTCACACGATCACTTATGACTATTATTTCTTACATGTTTTTTGGACAAAATATACATTGCTCTTCAACCCAAGAATAAAAAATAACTTTCTTTAAGTCAATTTTTTTGTTAACGCTTTCTTTGTCCAAGGTGCCGATTTGATCCAAAACATGTATACCCGCTTCCTACTATTTTCTTATTATTACGTAAAGAAACATGGCAGGAAGAATTGTCTCAGGGGAACACTACACAACATATACTACACGGTGTAATTCATTGAAGATATTTACATTCAATGAAAATTAAAGTATTGAATTAATACAGAAATAATAACAGTAATTGACAAAACTAGTATTATTCATACAATACATGTTTGTTTAAGGAGACTATCATCTTTGATGTATTCAACCAAGAAGAGGAGAACCATGCAGTTATACTAGACCAACTGTATAAATTTATAAAAAACCCCTTAAACGGAAAAGAAGAAATTTTTCTTGTTGGTGTTGTCGGTTTTAAAGGAATTGGAGGATTAAGACGCCGTAGTAATGATAACTGTACGACCAATCATTATGTGTCATACATTTACCGTCGTGGAAATACCTCTTGGATGGAGGTAGATGATTTAAAAAAATCGTCGAGTTTTCGAGCGCGTAATTACAAAGTTGTGCCACGGCTGTTACTATATGTAAAAAAAATATAGTTTTTATATTTTCCTATTCATTTACTGTATTTTATTCAATTTACTTTTAACTGTCGTTAGTTATTATAACTCTTTCAGTTTACACTTACATCAGTAAATATATAATATCAAAATATGAATTCTGTTACATGCACAGTGTATCCAAATTTTATGAGTACTTGCTTCGCATACAGATGTATCTATACACTAATACGTAAAAAATCTCGAAATTAAAGATCTTAAACACTCGACGTCTAGAAATAATATACAATAGAACACTGGTGACATTTGGCCGATCTCAAAGTTCAGTGACACCCCCTATTATCGCAAGGGTTTTTTCTAGACTAGATCTGTGATATACATCTGAAAGCTACAAATTAGCTACAAAATATATCGCTTTTTCCATCCCCCTGAATGCCCCGCATCGCGGTAAGATGTGGTAGCTTGATATCGAGTTGGCACATCCGAGCGTATGGGGCGTTATTTAGGCCCTACAAAATCAATTCTCGCACTACAAATTTACTACAAATTAGCTACAAATTCCCTATAAGTTCTTATCATGGGGTTCGCGAGTGGATGTGCTACGTTGATATACGTCCTTTTTCTTCAAGCTTGCTTGCTAAGAGCTTCTGCTAACGCCATATAATATGTTTGAATTTTTATATTTCCAATCAAAGGGCGAAGTCGGATAAAAGGGGTAAAACTGCCTTAGCTCTAAGAAATCTGAAAAAATTTATGTACGTAGTTTACTGTAAAAGAAAGTTTTTGAAAATTTTTCCAGACCCGAATTCAATCATGGGCTCGCTATGGGCCCCAAATGGTGAATTTCGGTTTTTTAAAGATACCTCCACTATTTCTCAACTGATCTCGAAAATTTTTAGTGGAAGTTGAAGACAAAAATAATTCATAGCAACTGAAATTTTTTCAAAATTTTTGGTGCTGAATTCAAATTTTGGAAAACGTTTAAAATTTTCAAAATGGCGTTCTTCTAAGAGTTTTATTGGTACAGACTCGAAAAAAATTCATAAATTATATTATATTATATTCTATTGCTATGAATTTTCACAGATTTTTTGAGACTTAGCAACCTGGGTAAAAACAATAAAAATCGTTTTTTCACCCATTTTTCCGCTACAACGGCTTCAACACGCTTGAAAAAAACCATAGAAAAAATTTATACATCAGTTTTTGGTACTTTACTCAAATTATTTATACTTTATAATACTTCATCAAGAAGTATCCTTACATAGAAAAGTGAGAAAAAAGTTTGTACGATTCGTAAAGTTGAAAATAATGTAAAAAAATCATTGCTAACAGAATTGAGTGTACGCTGAGTATCAGTTAGAGTATAAAACTTTATCAAGATGTACACTTTTTGTATAGTTTCATATAAAAGTGAAGAAAAAATGTGTATGACTCATAAAGTTAAAGATAATGTGGAAAAATATGTAATTGAATTAAAGTTTCTTACTTCTAAGAACGTATCAACTTTAAAACCTTTCAAAAATTTTTTAGTAGTAAGTAGTAATACAAAAATAACAACAAAATTTTATTATATCATTTTTTTAAATAAAGACAAACCTAAAATATGTCTGACATAGTTGAAAAAAAAATGAATTTTATTTTTCATTAAAATGATGACTAATTATAGTATATATCATACTTTTATTTAACTAATTACTTATCCAATTTTCTAAATAAAAGACTACTAAAAATATAGATGTAAATAATTGAAGAACTTATTCTAATCTTTGTCACTGTCGTTGTTAATTACAGGTATTACATCATGTTGAAAAAAAATTTGTGATAATTTTTCAGCTGGTCTACCTATTTTAGACTAATATCTTGCATGTGCTAAGTTGTAAATAATTTATGCCTCGTGAAAACACCAGCCGATTGTTCTCATGCCGTTTGCACAATCACAGCAGTATCTCTGTATTGCACTGTATCCAATAGTATGTGGTATGTAGTTAATAAAGCAATTGTATGTCTTCTTGGAGATGTGTCGCGATCGAACCTTAAACTTGACAATTGTAGGTGTCTCTATTAAGTATTCTATATTAATTTCATTATTTTCATCTGCCAGAAATGATACTGCTTGGTGTAACTAGTAGGTTCCTGTAAATAATATTTTTAAATCTTTTTCGGTCATTTCTGGAAAATCTTCAAAATCACGAGACTGCAATTTAAAAAATTTTTTACTTTTTCTCCGGCCATATTCCTGATTCTACTTCCTCAGCAAACGTATTTTCCTTGTTTTTGTGACGTTCTACTTGCGATAACACTTCACTTGTGATTAATGTATTTGCATAAAATCTTTTACAACATCTCGAAAGCCGCGATCTAAAATTAAAATATCACCCTTTTGCAATAAGTTCTTAAGATTTTCATTGTTTTCCATTTACTTTTAAGAATATCAGCATCATTTTTGTTCGCTAAAAAAGGTCCAAGCACGTCAACGATATATCCATCTGTCGTACTGATTGTATAAGGCTTGACAAGATGAGTTTTTTTTACCGGAATACGATTTCCTTTGACATTCGTTATTAGTGCTTTTCTCGTGTCTAAGGTAAGTACCATCTGCGATTAAAAAAAGTTAATTACTACCGGTATCATCCACTTTTCTAACATTAACTACACTAATTATTAATGAGATCGCTTTTACAAACAGATTTTAGCCCAAAATTTTTCGCTAGTACATCTTTTTGAAAAGCTTTTAAGATAGAAGCACAGAAGTCGGAAACTTGTTGTGGTCTTTCAAGCCCTTAAATAGATGAAATAAGATTGTTCGAGTTGCCGCTTCTTAATTTAAATAAGAATACGACCAAAGCTTGAGTAACGTTTCGGCATTCAGAGTCTCTCATGTTAACCAACATGTCACGCAATTGAATCACATTTTCCCAACTAAGACCAGTGAATGCTTTAATTCGCTCTTCAGAAAGTGTGAAATCACCAATCTTATCTGTGAGTTCTTGATCAGCTGATACGCTCATCGACTTTAACATCTTTGATAAATCATGTACTGCAACTGAACATGAACTCGATACAACTCTTATTTTATAAATTTCATCCAAATAAAACTTTTTATAAAAAATGTGAACATTGCAACAGCGATTACCTTCGGGAATGTATATCCTTGCTTAAGAGAATATTTGTTTTTGAGCAATCAATAGTACTTGTATTATATCAGAATATTTCCCACACATAAAGCAGTATGAATGAGTTGCAATTGGTCTTGGAAATGGTAATTGTACTTTTTCAACTTCTTCAGTCTGTTTTGAAACGGGAGAAGCATGTACCAAACCATCACTGCAGCTTGACTGATGAGACGATTAACTAGGCTCAAATTCTTGACTTACAAGATTACTATAATTTGTTCGACTTTGATCCATTTCTAGTTTTATTTACTTAGATAATTTTGAGCGAAAAGACGTATAACATTTTGGGCAAATCAAATCATTAATCACAATTTTTTTTTTTTAAATAATCCGAGAATTGATTTGCCAGTTCTTCTGTATCCTTTTTTTTTGTACCTCTAATAAAATGTTTAATTTAAATTTGGACATGATCAATCTGAAAAAATGTAATAATGTAAAAACAAAAAATTTAGCATCATATAAATTTTGTATTACATTAAACTAGATGTTTATCTACTGACACATTTAATTTCATTACAGTACAGTAGTTAAAAAAAAATTTTATTGATTGATAAATTTTTTTTATTCAATAATAGGTTAGTATTTCATTTATGCTTATGTTGAAAGGACTTTCTTATGGCCCTTATATGAATTACGGTTAAAAAAAGTTTTAAGAATATATACACTATGTTTATGTAAACTAACAACTTGCAATCATTAAAAATAATTGACCAAAAAGCTTAAACATTACACTATCTGAAAATCAGCTTACAAACAAGGCATTATATTTACCTTCATAAGATATTTCTGAAATATGTACGATAAATGCTGTTTTATTCCCTATATATTAAAGTTCGAATGTAAACGTTAATAAATAACACTTCTACACCATCTAAAGAAATACTGACCGTAAAGATTGGACTCATAACAGCACGATGTACGTCAATATAAGTAAGTAATATTGTAACCTTTACTTGACGTAACATTATAGTATATAGCTAGTCTACTGTTGTACGTATAAGTTTCTTGAATTAAAATACTGCTAGCGTGGTGTCAGTTCTGGTACTACGGTCGTAATTTGATAAAATAAAACTTTTTAATAGCTTTTTTTATTTTATTACGATAACAAACTTTAAGTACAATATAATTATGAACGAATTAAAATTAAGTTAGTAAATCATGATCTTATGTAGACATTTTATGGAAATTCTAAAATTGATACAATACACTCTATAAAACATTTAGATAGCTACACGGGTTACATGGATAATATTGGAATTTGTATTTTTAATATTTCTTCGTATTTAATTTTTATCAAGATTCCAAATGATAACTGAAGAAAACAATCTAACTGAAAGACAAAATTTATCAAATTATTAAATGTTTACTTCACTGAAACCAAACTTGTTGAGTAAAATACTAATAAACGACTAACAAGTGCATGTTTATTAAGAAAGAAGAATTTTCACGCTGGAGTACACTTACTTTTTACCGTAACTCACTGTACTGGGCCCTTCGTACATTTTTACTTTCCTTCTCAGTACAAAAAAATATATTTATTTTTTATTTTCATTAAAAATGTCACTAATAAAATGGGTTGTATAAAAAAAAAAATGGATTAGCAGAAGGGAAAAAAAAAAGTAAAAACACATATATTTAACTTATTATCTCTTGAAACCAATAATTAATCAACTAATCATACTTATTAATATAAGTTCTTAAAAAAATTGAAGTCATATAACTTACATATGTTGCAATATCAAATGGATTGTATTAATAAAAAGTTTTCATGTAACTTATACATCATATTGTGTAATAGTTTTAAGAAAATAAATATATTTTTAAATATATTGTTTTAACAAGTTTTTAAGATTAGAAAACTACAGAACGTAACTATTTATACTCGAACTACTTTTGGTTACCTATTTATTATCATAAAAAAATCCAAACAACAAATCCAGATAAAATGCATCCCTAATATTTCATTTCACAAGGTTATGTTTAGTTTATGAGATTGTTGAATTTTTACGAATTAATTATTAAAATCTGACC
Source organism: Copidosoma floridanum (assembly GCF_036245765.1). NCBI lineage: Eukaryota > Metazoa > Arthropoda > Insecta > Hymenoptera > Encyrtidae > Copidosoma > Copidosoma floridanum. The sequence goes on from NW_028321897.1 coordinate 29,504,475, forward strand.
AAATCAGTATTACTGCATCAGTAAGTATTTATATCTGTTTCGGTCAAAACAAGGTCCTATCGCACTATACCCTTTCCTCTCCGGCCTTTTTCGTACGCGTAAGTGAGTGCGGACAGTGGCCCGACACTAATTGCCCTTGGACAGTATATCTGCTAAGCATGTCATTCAACAAAAAAATATCAATATGAATCAATAAATTTTCTTAATTTATCTCAGTCTTTTATTGTGTCTTTTAAATAAAAAATATTTTAAGTAAGAAGCACATGGTATTTGAAAACTTATAATGAAAAAAGTAAGTGTAATTATTGTGTCTTGCTTATATTGCACTATTGATATGTCAATTTGAAAATTTTCCTATTAAATTCAAACTGTAACCTGTTGATCGCATGTTAATTTGTAGAAAAAAATTGTTCAAATATGCTCATGAATATGATGATTTCATTGTTTCAGATATTACAACACTTCAGTTTCTAATTTTAATTACTCTTGACTTTTTTCTTGTTTTAAAACCAGTGTGAAACTCTAAAAATGAACTTTGTACGTTTTCTGTATCTAATGATGATGTAAAATTCCTGTAACTTGTCATATCGTTAAAAATTACGATGGATGCAATGTCTGTTCATGGCATTTAAATAACTTTTATTTTTTTATGAAATGATGAATTAATGTCTTGCATGAAAATATTTGTTATAAAGATTATTAAACATTTTTCTACTGAATTTAATTTCTTCAGTATTGTTTTCTATATCCAATACAATATTTTCTGGAATAGTTAGATAACAATTTTTAAAATATTTGTTTTAAGATTCGAAGATTTCAAATGTAAAAGATCCTCATTAACATGAAAATAAATAAGATGCGCAGTTCTTAACGTTTATATGACATGCAGATGTTATTGATAAACATTTTTTGTACAATACAACCATTAAATTGTCAACCAAAATTTTTTTGTTACTTTCTTGCATTTTGTACATATTTTTGTCGAAACATTGTTTCTTCTTCAATGTTTTAAATAACCATTTTTCTGAATGAATGTGTTATCACAAAATTAAAAAAAAAAAATTCTTTTTACAAATTATAAGATCTTTTTTTATACAGGGCTTATAAACATTGCTTGAATCATGTCTTATATTTTTTATCACCATTTTTTAAAGTATTTTATTAGTTGAAGAAATTCGTTGAAATAATATCATTGATACTATTTGGTGCTACTATGTGATTACCTGCATGCCATGATATATTTAACAAAACTTATGTACTGCCATGAACTTTTGTGTCGAGTGAAGATATCACTTCTCAAAGAAATTTTTTTACAAAACTATACATACAATTTTGCGTTATTTGAATCATGGATTTTTTTTGTAATATGATTATTCCTACAAAAAACTTTGGAACTGACATTGCAGGCGTACTTCACTTTAAACAAATATATTTTTTTCATATTTCTTAAAATGTTTCAAAATTTTCATAATTTTCGTAAATCTCACATTGAAAATTCGTTTTTGTATAAGTTTTTTAATGATGATACAATAATTAAATATTTGTGAAACTGGATGTACATATAAAGCATTCAAATACTATTTTAATTCAATAAATAGATGAAATAAACTACATTTCCAGTTTGATGGTTAGAATATCAGAAAATTCGTAAAAATTTTAATTTCTCTGATATGATGTATAAGTATTTTAAAAAAACTGATCTTCTAAAAAACAATGGATTTTAGATCTCTAAAAAAAGTTTCTTATTTAGAGATTTTTTATGAAAATAATTACAATAGAGTTTTGGAAAATCTGAGAATGACCAAAAATTTGCGAAATACCGTCTCTAAGTTAAAAAAATATAAACAGTGTTAAAAACAAACATACATGTAACCTTTAAATATCAACAAATAACAAACGACCTTTTATTTACGTCTGCTACTTATCGCTAGGTATACTGACTGAGCCAGTGCATCCACGCCACATATATCGTATGCATTGTAATCTATAACTAGGCATATAGATACGTAACCATACATGTTTACATTGAAATATAGACCGAGAGAACAGGGACGTACCTTTTCTTCTATAGCATTATATAAAAATCCATCAAATTTGTTTCACAATGTTGCCACTATATTTAAACTATTATCTGATCTGCTGGACATGTCATCATTATAAGTTAGCAAAATTTACCCTTGGACTTGTATGGCATAAAAAAAACCACTTTTTGAATCTCATCGTCCACTTGCATACCTAATTCTTATGTCTCCATGTTCAAGAACTCTGATAGCTCAGTCGCATAATGCACAAAGTTGTAATTATATAAAGCGCGTCATGCAAACAGCGTAACCATTTAAGCCTGGCAGAGTGACAAAAAGATTTGAGTTTCATGTATGCGAACCTCTCTTTTAGCAGTAATCTTATCTAGTCTACTGCCACATTGTTGTCATCATATATTTACATTACTAATACTATTTTAAAAATGCATTAAAACTAAGGGCCATCTAAAATTATACTAAAATTTAATATTGTTGGTAGGAAGGTTGGCGTACGTAGTGCGAGGGGGCGAAGCTTCACTAGCAAGTACACATTATGGCTTTGCCGCCCTAAGTGCTTCGCGTGCTGACCTCCCAATACCAAATAAAAATTAAATATAATGATTAAGTAGTAAACAATTATTAAATACATCAAATAACATTGTATTTAAATAATAATATCTTCGTTAAATCATACAGTTTTCATATTTTCATCAAAAACGACAAAATAAACGTCACTTTGTCATTTAAAATTAATAAATAAAGCAAACAATTTTATTGTACAACATTTTAAATAGTAAGTAGTTATTTAATAAAGTTTAATTTTTAATAACAAATTATAAATATGTTTCTTACATTTGTGAAAAAGAACACAATAAAATTTTTTTTTTAATAATTACAATCATTTTGTTTTATGTATATAAAATAAGTACATCGTGCAACATTTTTCAAGTTTTGAAAAATGTGTAATAATATTACTTGCAAAATCTTGAAAAAAGACTGTTGATGTGGGTTGGAATGAAATGATGTCTTGGTTTGATAATATTTTTAAAAAGACTAGTACTATAATTCCTTCGTTTTAATTAAAATAATTTTTTGTCTATTTTTAGTTGTCCGTATTTATATCAAATATACACATTAGTTATTTAATATCTCTACAACTGTTTCCTGGCCTACTTGTTGTCACTCCAATGATCAACCCTCGGTCAAGGCTCTCTTGGATCTTGTAGTGGAAGAAGTATCTAGATGACAATTTTTAAGTGCAGCTTTATAGGCTCTGGGTTGGTAGCCGTAGAATTAGTAGTTGGGGGTATTAGCCTCCTAAGAGTGATAGCACTGAAGTTAATTGGAGTGATACTAACTCGTCTTTGCTTTGGGGTGGGATGCCTCCACTCTTAATTGTTGGAGTCATGAGCACTATCCTTTAGGACTAGGAGCGAGTTTATATAGCAAGTATGTAGTTTCAATGTACAGTGATGTTTATTTAATTTGTACTGCTCTACCACTGCTATGTATTCGAATTCTCCAAGCAATAAAGAATCAGATATTTAGTATATTTGCGTGATCTGGCTAGATATTTTGAGTCGTCGCGCAGCCCTTCGTATACAATCGAAACTAATTTAATACTTACGATGTTTTCCAGTAACAAGTAGTCGCCACCTAATGAGTGGTAGGCAGTACTGTTAAGCATAAAGTTTTAAATTGGAACTGCGCGTGATATTTAAAATCGAATGAATATAAAACGATGAACTTAATGGTAAATAATTGTTTTAATCATGAATAATCAACAAAATGATACCTCTGATGGTAACAACTTATTAGTATCCAAAGTACATGCTTTATAGAAATATAAAAACACTGTAAGAATGGTTTTCTATAAATATATTTCTTGTACATTGTTAATTTAATATTACAGCAACCAATACATTTTTTTGAAGTTATATGTGAACAGAATTACAACTTTAATCGTAGATGGTCTGAGATAATCGGGCAAGAGTATTTTTATAAAAACCTAAAACTATTATATTATTTATCAAAGAAAAAAGTATCCATAGTTAGAACTAGCATTGTATCCTTTTGACTTTCAAAAAGTGTCATTGTAATAGAATTTTTTGTTCAACTTCAAATTCAACGAATAGTATAATCATTTCAAAAAAGTTAGAAAAAGAAAAAAGCAAGAAAAACTTAAATATAGGGATGAGGCTTGTATAATTTTACAAAAAAGCTTTAAAAATATAAGACTAGACTACTTTATCTATTTATTTAGAAATTTCCTTAAGAAATAACTTAATAGTTAAAGGAAGAGATATTTGTTCAACACTTCTCATTTTAAATAGTAATTATCATAGTCAAATCATAAAAGAAATTGTTTGAAAACTATTTTGTTAGTTTCAGTTCTGTATTTTTAATAGAATCTTATATTTTCTTTAAAGATAAACCAATTTAAAAAATGTATTGTTCTTTACAAAAAAAATTAATAAAACACAATCTTTGAGACAAGCTGCAACTATTAAGCTAGGTATAAGTAAAATAAACAAACCTCGACCAAAAAAATATTATGTATATTTTACCAGCATTTTAACTGACTACAATTTTTTTTAATTCTAAATAATTTTTCGCTCTGCAAACAAAAATGTAAGGGGGGAAAGAGGGGCAAGACCAATAAACATAATTAACACTTTTTGAGTGGATGCGAAAAGAAGGCACGAAAAATTTGAGAGGCGATGGAGGGATTGAGGGGGGGGCTATGCAAAATTAAATTGCGTTAGTTTTACGGAGAAATAAAACGAATTTTGCCTTATTTTAAGAGAGGGCTTAAGAAGGTGGCAAAGGGGTGATGAGGGAGGTAGAGGAAGGGGATTGACACTCTTATGGAGTTCTTAATAAATATATATATATATATATATATATATATATATATATACTATAGATAGATACATACAAGTATATACTAGTTAAGCTAAGCTTTGTAAACGCTCCAAATTCCAACCCTCACAATTATTTGTTATTCTATGCTTTTTTAAGTAATATAACATATATTTACCTAGAAAATGTATTCGTGCAATATGAGACAGTTTCTGCTGAGGTAAAGATAGGTAACTTGATTTTCTAGCCTGTCCCAATCATCGAAGGTGTGAGCTATTCTTATAGAAATATTAATTATATTCATGTATACGCAAAAACTGATTTTTTGTCTATAAATTTATTATATAATGTAGAGCACAAATTTTTCAAAGTTTAAATTACTAATGATTTAATTTAATTAACACAAAAAAAGTGAGGTTCAATTATTAAATTACAGTGTTGTGTGATCTCTTACTAAGAATTATGAGGTAATGCATATTATACTATCTCATAAAAAATTTACCGCCTTGATAACATACATTTAATAAATGTAATGGCAATATTATAATACTTATTACTACGCAATAACAACTTTTTTACATTTTTTTAATTTTATTTTTGATTTAAAATATTTTGAATTAATTTATGCACTATCTGTATCGGGTCTCTTAAACCGATTCCTTTGATTAGTAATATTTAGCGGTGAATATAATCTCAATATTGCTACGAGTTTAAAGAGGTGTGCGGGTCTAAGAGCTTTTTATAACGTTTTAAGGCATAATAAGCGTAAGGTTTACAGTCAAAAACTAAGCAAAACGTAGAGTTTGCGTGGTGATGATAGAGAGGCATCTTGTTATCGAAAATCGTTTCCTTGAAAGCGTTGTAAATAGTTAGGTTAGAATACTACCTAAGATAAGAAGCAAGAATGTGCTAGAAGGAATTTTGGAATTTTAAATCAAGAAGATAAAAAACGAAATAGATAATGAAATCAAGAGAATCAAAAGTAAAACAAAAAGGAAGGTGGAAAAGTTGACACATAAGTGAGAAAGTAAACGTCAGAAAGAGAAAGAAGAAAGTGAGGAAAAAGAGAGGATACTTATTCACGAAATAGAAGAGCTGTAGCTGAAGGTGAGAGGACTGTAGGCTATTGATGAGAGGAATGAGAAGGAGAGAAGAATAAATGATATTATTATCAAAGGCAAGAACTTTAAAGGGAAGGATTGAAAGAAGGTGGTAGAATCGCTTATTAAGGACAATTTTATCGTGAAGGTATGTGCGCTTGGTGCATTTAAGTTAAAGGGAACGTATAAGGGCCACTGCATAACACTAGTGAAATTGACTAAGAAGGACAAAAGAAAAGTGATGGCAAAGAAAAAACTTTTAGACAGAGGTATATTTGTCGACAATGATATGATGAGGAAGGAAAGAATGATACAGAGAGAGGCGGTGAAAATGTACAAAGAAGGTAAAGCAGAAGGAATCGTGATAGTAGGATAAAAGTACGTGATTCGTGGTGGTGTGAGGTATATTTATAACGAGAAGAAAAAAAGATTCTGCAAAGGAGACATAAATTGAAAAAAGATGGTATAGGGATGTTCAGTGTGGGGTACGTACTGATGGGTGAATTCAGTGTGTGGTGTTGCGAGAAAAAGAGGCTGGGCACGTTAACAAGATCTTTGAACAGAGAGCAAGCGGAAACATGCAGCATGTAAGTACCTATTCAGAGAAAAGAAGTGCAGGGCGTTGGGGTTAATAAAGGAGTGTTGTAATGGGGGAGACGATCGTATATTGTCTTATTTTTAGTAAGGCTGGAATTGGATAGTATGTGGTAGAGGAGTGACAGTGGAAGTGTTTTAGGTAAGGTCCGGCCGTTTAGGTTAAGGAAAATTTGAAATGGGAAAGTTTGAACAGAAATTGTTATAGAAATATTAAGTATGAAAATAATTAAAAATGTGGATTAAGGTATAGGTTTTATGTAATGGATTAGTATCATAAACGGTGTGATTAAGGTGTTTAGATATTTAAGGCATTTATATGTATTGATTATGCATGTAGTGATATGTATACTTTGGTATTGTTAGTTGATTACTCATTTGTAACTCAATCGAAACACCTTTACCCTTTCCTGGCTCCTGTATAATGAATAGCTGTAAAAAGTAAGTTTGGAGTAATGTTTTTAGCAGTGTATGTTCAACGATCCGAAACGGAAAGGGTTTCAAATAAAAATCTGAAAGATAGATCTTTGTCGTCATAATAAAGATACAACGTGCACTATTATTTAGACCTATATTCAAATTTTTCACGCAAATTTCATACCAATTGCTATCTCACGTTTATTAGGTAATCATTCACACTCACAATTATGTAAAAGATTTCTGCTTGTTAGTAGATACAACTTTAAATGACAACAAATCTATAATGAACGTTATATAAGTAGTGATATGGTATATATGTTTATACAGTAGAACCCCGTTAAATCGAATTTAGAGAAACCCATAATTTTTTTGAGTAAGCGAGTAATTTGAGTTAAAGAATTGTTCGAGATAAAGAGGCTGAATGAAATACACTTTGAGTTAAAGAGGTTAAAAGTTTTGTATTCATTGCGATTTAAATATTACTGCTAGGTAAGTTGGATAAGTAACTGTTACCAAGGCTACTGTTAGATAAGTAAGAATAATTGTTTTTTTTTAAACCTCTACCCTGTCAACTTGTTACTTTGTGAGTGTATATGTTCTTCTTTTTTTCAGAATTAAATGTCTATACGATATAACTGCAGCAATTTTGTGTTGCAAGTCATGAGTTCTTAATTATTAAACCTATTTAAGCAGTCATGCTCCATAATACTTCATTCTTAGTCCTCATTCATTATTTATGATGACAAAGGAGCAAGTGTGAAAGGAGATTATTATATTTTTTACTTTTGTCAAATTTTATTTACTTACCTTGAAGTAAACATAGCTAATGTAACTAAACAAATTTTAAAAATTCTTCAGAAACCTATTGACGAACTCTGAGTCTTTATAACTGTTAAGCAACTTCTTGTTGATTGGATCATATTTGTTCCAGATCAAAGAGGAGAAAAAAATGACTTTAGTTACAACAAAATAAATGAAATTGATTTTTTTCCTCGACGTTCGTTGGTAATTAGAAACTCATGTATTGCAACACAAAATAGCTGCAGTTATATCTTACAGATACTCGATTCTAATAAATAAACATACTCACACAAAGTATGAAGTTGCCATGGTAGAGTTATTAAAAATGAACAATTATTACATATCTGACAAAAGTTTATTTGCTGACATGAAGCAAGATAGTATTTGCTAATGATCTTCAAAGCAATGATAAAAGATAGTTTAAAACGACAACTCTTGATAATCTACCGAGAATGCAGCTTTCAATAAATAAGTGTATCCGCCTCGTAGTAGCTACAGTATCTTTTTTTTTACAGTAGACCTAGTGTGTCATTGTTTTTTAACAGGCCAACGTAACCAACGTTGCCAATTGCTCTAATTCGAGGACATTACAAACAAAAATACTAGCAGACGACGCAGACGATGTATGCACTTCTTTTTCTTCTCTCTCTCCTGCTGCTGCTGCTTTTATAACAAAAAGCTGGTTTGCTTACAGACGCTAACTCCATCTGTGGTCGATCAAGAAGAAACAATATTCGACGTTGCCACTTAGGATCACTGTCTGGAAAGAATCACTCACACTTGGGTGTACTGTTTTTGTGTAAAAGTAAATGTGGATTACTGATATAACAAGTATTTAATACAAGATGTTTTTAGTACCTCATGCTATTAATGGTGAATTTAAATGTGATCATTTTTTTTACGATATAAAACACAAGCAACGAATGGAAACAAATAAAAAATTAGGTAAATTAAATCAGTTTAATAAAACAGGATGCATAAAAATTATGCTATGTGGCACTCTAATTAAAAATAAATTTAGTGTATGTTTAAGGTACTGCTTGTTTTACTCAAGACTTATTTTTAGGGCTCGAGTAGGAAGCATTAGTAAGTAGTCAAAAGTGTATTAGTATTGAATTTGAGATATAGACATAAAACAATACATTAATTTATGAGGGTCTTATTGCAATAAAATTAATTCGAGTGATTACTAATGCAATAACAATAATCTGTATTTAACAAATGCAAGTCAAAACAATACCAGATGATAGATCTAGATTTTTCAAACTATTAGTCTGTGGTGTGAAACAAACCAATTGAAAATTACAATGCGTGTTGGAAGAGCACGTCTCTTTCAACTAAAGAAAATCAATGTAGTTTTATTTTATCTTGAAATAACGGATGATGGCTTATCAAGCTGAAGACTGGACTCAGGCAGCAAAGAGTAGTGAGGCAAGACAGATGAACTACATGAAGAGACGACAGTTCTAGAGCGGACGAGTAGCTCCTTATGTGAGGTACTAAGTTGTATCTCTAACACCAACTCAAACGAGAGAGAGCAAAAGAAAAAGTAAGCGCGGGACAAAGCCGCAGAGAAAAGGGACGAGCACTCATGGAGTTAGTGCAGGAGTTAACGCTCGTGTGTATTGCGCACGCACACGCAGCTATGTGGCATGTAAAAAAACCAGTAGAGTCACTACTTCACTCGTAGCACACATGAAACCCCCCCCTCACTGCCGCCCCATGAGGGAACAAAGTTATAAGCTGCTTGGGATCGCCGTCGGCTTGGCAGTATAAGGTTTTTTAAAAACTGAACACAGCCGCCCGCCTTGATGCATCTTAATTTACAATAGAACAGAACTTAATCAACTTATTTAATAAAAATCTTTAGGTGGTGGAAATTTGCGACCTTTACAACCAGTCGTATCTGAAGTGTAACAAAAAATTATAGGAAAGTTAGACACATAAAATATAGAACTATTCACAAAAAAAGAGCTTGTAAAACAAAATCGTATAAACTCAAAGAAACAAATTTTATCAAAAGTTTAAAGTCTCTAGAAATGGTCAACTGCTATTTTCACTGCACATACTCACTAGTCTTTAGAATGTTCCTGATAACAAGTTAGCAGCTCCGGCTCTGTTCGGAGCTTCATAAGTTTGACGACTGACCACTTGAATGTTGATTTGTTGGAGCTGAGTGGACAAAGTGGCTGTGAGTAAAGCACGCCTCGATTTTGATATAGACACCATACATGGTTAGTATGTGACGTATGGGTTGACTATTCATACATGCTATAGCTAATTTAATGGGCTGAATTCAGATTGAAAAAAAAGTAGTGCTAAGTTAAGCAGAAACTTAAGATTTACGAAAAATTCGGTGCTGTAATTATCTCCCTGTAACAGTTGTGTCCCATTTACCTGGTCTGATCAATCAGTGCTAACAAGCTGCCATGGTAACGTATGTCTGTATTTAACGGTCTGACAATATTTACAGGTACACATTACAATGGGCGCTGGTTAGCCCTGATAGATCAGACCGTGTGAATGGAAGGTACTTAATGGATATGCGTATAAACTGCAGTGAACCTCAAGGTAGTAAAAGTTTAGTGTATACAATGCTCAGGCGAAGTACAGATAGTATACAGGTCCTGTACCTTATTCAAATGGCTTTGCTGATATGCAGCTTTGCAGGTATCTAACTATGAGCCATCAGTATAACCCACAGCGCTCTGACTGTGCCAAAAGTTTTTCAGATACAAGCAACGTGTGAGTATACTTCTTATTCACGTATATTTTTAGATTATGGTAGAAAAAGGTTAAAAGCAACTGTAATAAGCGCTGTCACGTATTTAAAAGTGAAATACAAAAGAGTTCACTAACTATCTGCAATTACTGCTCGATACAATAAAGACTATTCAACCCTACTGAATATATTACGAGACGTCATAGTTTCGTACATACCTTAATAGCTGCGGGTAATGATGTGGGTGTGAAAAAAATACTTTCCACACACTTTTGCAGCTAGCCCCCTTTTTGCAATTGCTCACTAACTTGCTGAGCAGGAGTGGGGGTAAGTACCAACCTAAAAGCTTGTAAAGAAAGTATTTCTGAAGAGGCTCACTGAACTCGTGCTAGTTACTCTTTAAAACTTTGGTGGGAAAATGGGATCTCTTTTTTTAGGAATCTCAAAGTAGTATAAGTTCTTATTACACTGTAAAAGGTGATAATCCCTAAATTCTTTAAAGTTTTAATTTTTTTTTCATAACAGCTTCTAATAAAATTAAAAAATGTATATACTTAAACATCTGGATAAAATTTTATGAGAACCCCCCCTAAATGAAGATCCTGGCTACGCCCCTGTTACCTTGCTAATTAAGTAAACTTGCTCATTAATTTTTAAATAAATTTTGACTTTTAGTAATTACGTAACTACATATGCTAAAGAAAATAATTAATTGAATGAATAAAATATTTAAAATATTTATTTATATTCTATACACTGTTAATGAGTGTTAGTGACTTTCTTTTGTGTTTAGGATCTCCAAAAAAACGACGGGCAGTGTCTATGAGCGTTGAACCTCAAGTTTCAACCACATTTTTCAAAAAAGATGACAATAATGGATGTGATAGCCCGACAACCAATGTTCGATTATCTTCAGAGATACAACGTCTGAAGAATACTAATTCTATTATACCTGTAAAAAAATCAGCAAGTGGTGCAACTTTTGCTAAGCTACGAGTAACGACATCAGCAATAACTTCTGGGCATGTATCTGATCCTAAAATTCAGCCGGATGTAGATACTTCTTTATGTCCACACGAGCCTACAAGTATAAAGAATTTTGGTTGTCAGAGTCCTGTAAGTAATTTTTTTTGTTGTATTCAAACTATTTCTCATACTGATTATAATATTTAAATAATATGTAGCCGTCTATTTCAAGTAGCAAGTAGTATAAATTTTCTGAAGAGCGTTCTCCATTGTAAATTATAAAAAAAGCAATTTCGATCAGTCATCCAGAATTTCAAAAGTCTTAATACACATACTTTTATTTCATCCTACAAAGTACAATTCTATTGAGAGAATCCTGTTATCTCTACTATTTGAAAGCAAAAAATTGTGTTCACTTGTATTCGATGACAAAAATTTCTATGCATTCGCAAAGTCGCAACAATAGAAATACATCGCTAATGAAAAAAAAATGTTATAGATGTCTTTTTCTTAATATTTAACTAAAGCTGTTCTTAGTAGGAAAAGTAAGTATTTATTTTTTGGCGGTTACTTATGTTAATAAACATAAGTCTCTCATTTGCTTTATTCTGCGAGGTAAAAATTTATGCCTTATTCAAAAAACATAATACATTAAACGGTGACCGTGTAACCGTGTAAATAAAAATTAACATTGTTTTACTTATAATTTCTAATGCTACACTCTAATTAAAAAAAAAAAAAAAAAAAAAAAAAAAACTTTTACCGTGATCTGATATTTTTACCTCTAGTAAAATTCCAAAATAATGATTTATAAATATATTTATCACCACTTGGCACTGGTCAATATAATTAGGTTCTCCATTCCAGTATATTTGAAGCTACTAGAAACATAAAGAATACAACGTTAAAATGTTTTTGACGTGCCTGATTATTATTTATTATCTGCTATGTAATAAATAGCCGTAATCATTTCTATCTTGAAGCAAATGCATAACATGTGAATCTCTTATACAAAAAATAAAATTAGAGCTCAAGTTTTACTGGTGATGTAGTAGTTTTTATACTTGGTGGCGCACGTTGCCATGCCAAGCACCAGGCTCCAGGGACTCTTCATGTCCTGATTGGACGCCCACAAGGTGCAAACTGAGTCGCCATGGCAAGCACCAGGCCCCAGGGACTCTTTACCCTTGTCCTGATTTGACGCCCACAGAGGGTGCAATAAACAGTCAAAGGTTAATAAAAACGCATGAAGTAAAAAAAAATCATTTGTGGTCCACCCGTAATCGCAATTTAATATATCAGGTGGAAAGTGTGTCCATATGAATAAAGTTGCTCTTTTTCTTCTTAGTACAAAAATTATTATTGTCACTTCAGACACAAACATACAATAACTGGTGATTTTAAGCGCGTAAATTGTACTTCTTGGCATAGGTAAATAATATACTATTGCAGAAATTTGAAAAACATAGGAGTATTGTGAAAATAATAATTCATCTTTATTCGTAAGTTTATACAAAAATGTTTAAAAACTTGTACTAACTGCTTATTAACATTAAAATAAATAAAAAAGTTTCCAATTCCATCCTAACTAAAGCTTTAATGTATTTCATTTAAATATAACAACGTTGGCTAAAATAATTTTTTGATAAATATAAAAAACCGAATACTGTCGGCCTTACATGATCATTTCTTCGCAAGTACACTTTCATTGTAAAATTGTTAAAACAAATGTTTTTTTAAACATTTGAAGTTAGAGCAGAGCTTTATCAAACCTTTCATTGAAAATGTCGTACATGTGCAATTTTTTCGTTGATTAAATTAGAGTTTTGTGAATCGAAAATTATCGATCTGTCCATATAAATAAAGATTCGAGAGTGAGACTTGCATTTATCAGCTCAACAATAAAGGCAGCTCTATGACTTTTTTTTCAAGGTAGCTATGATTCCATCATATGCACTTAGACCATTAGAAGTTTTACTATAGTTCTGTACAAGTTAAATAATTATTTATTATTATTCAACTCTATTATCCAGTAAAAACTTGATGCTTGTAGACTTTACTCTCATGCTCTTTGATGTGCTGCGGAACTAGCATAATCTCTAGCTATTCGTTTGTTAATTAAAAAAAAAAAAAAAATTTTTGTGTGTTCAGAAGTGTACTGATTGTAGTACCTTTATCCCGAACTTCCCTCCTCAAGTCTCTGTCCCTTATGGTATCAATTAATCTGCAATTCTTGTGTTGTACACAACTCTTTAACATCGCTTCTTTTGGTATTATTAATGAGGCACTCTGTATCAATTTCTTTTAATAACATAAATATGTTTGTATTTTATATTGCAAATATATTATAGCAGCTGAAATTCATAATTGTGACCATACTTGATGAGTGGTGGTGGGCTACTTATAATAAATTGTACAAGTGGCACATTTAACAAGATTCATTAAACAGTCTACACTCTATGAATGGTGGAAAGCTACTCACTCAAATGCTTCGCGAAGGAATGTACCATACACGCAGTTCGAGAAATTTTTTTTCTTATTCTAATTTGAATTCTAAGAATGAAATTTTTCGATTTCCTTCAGTCATTTAAAACTTTTGCGAATCACAAAAGATGAAGTCAGTGTTATCAATTCATTTTAAGGAAATGACTTTCGTCTCTTTTAAAACGCTTATAATTTTATCATAAAAATAATATAAAAATAAATTTATAAACTGAAATTGTCACCTACAGCCTCCCCTTTTCAAAACTATTGCTGTCCTCAACGAAAACTCGTACATAAATAATAGGTTCACAAAAGTAAAGAGTTCTGTGACTGTAAAAATAAATTTAGAAAAGTGGTATTTCATTTACAATAAAAAAGCTCCCATTTTTCACTCCCCCTTTTCAAAATCATTGCCGTCTCTCAGCGAAATGTATATATAATATGATTCACATATTTAATCAAATAGTTGACATACATGTTAGCTTATATAAAGATACAAAAATGACAAAGAAAAAGCAACAGATATTAAAAAATGAATGGTAACAAGAATAAGTCATGAGATGTTAGTTATTGTAGAGATTTATTATCAGAAGGATTGATTAAATAAATAAAAATAACATAACGATTAATAAATATGTGTGAAGAAAAAGTAGTTAATTGCTGATGGTCGGTACTATTGTCTTTATGTATTTTCGCTTACGTTTCTTCATACTGTATCATCTTTAGGACCACTGGTAAAATATTTTCTAAATACCTTAGTTCAATTTTTTTAGAAACAGGTTTTACTATACATATATAATACTGAGGCTGTATCTTCCTGCGCGCCTCGCATGCCAATCCTCATAATTTGTTATCTTACGCTGTTGTAGGTAATAACAAATATATTGACATATAAAACGTATGTGTGTAATATGAGAAAGTTCTTGCTTAGAATAAGTGCAACAGTAAGGAACTGTTTGTATGTATCTTCCATTTTTATAACTTTTCTGGATCCTAATATTTCTTTTCTAATAGCATAAGGATCATTCATTGATCCCATTTTCCTCCAACATTCAATGATATACTTTATATAGTAAATTTTTTGGTCCTTGATATAATTCCAATGAGAATCAGCAAATAGTCCTTATATAAACCTACTGCTTTAAGCTTTACGCACATGTTTTTTATTTTCTAACCTCAATAGAATAAGACTACTTTGATTTTATCATCATTTACTTGAATTACAAAAAAAAACAAAAATTTCTCATAAACATGTATTCATCTAGCAGCACAATAAAACTTTATCAAATTAGGGGGGGGGTCCAAAAGTTGTATAGAAGATAATAAGGGTTTAAGCGGAATGCCTTAAAAAAACGTCATTGTGATATATATATATATATATATATATATATATATATATATGTGTGTGTGTGTGTCCCTTCCTATATTATATAGTTGTAAGAGTTAAGAGCTAGGTCTTGCACCCCCCTGCGCTCTCCCAGCTCCTCCCCAAATACGACAGTTTTTCTTTCATTTTCTGGCATATTTCGAGTAATTCTATATTTTTAATAGCTCCCCCCGCTCCACCCCACCTCCCCCTACTCCCCCGCGGCTCTCCCTACTCCCCCCAATTTTATCATGTTATGTAATATAATTAGTATGTATAATACTGCAGTGAATACATTCGTAAAGCCTTATACATGAACTGTTACAAATGGTTTTGTTTTCACATACAATTTTATTTATCTATAACAACAAATTTTGTTACCATTTCACTTACTAACGATGTTTTTTTTGATAACATACTTTAAAATGCCTTTGTAGGTGCTCTACTCTTACATAACCTCTTCCACAGTTTTGACAAATATTTTTTCGAACGTTTTTTTCATAATTTTTTCAATGTCTCCGTAAGTGATAATTTTTTTTTTAAGATTTCCCGCATTCCATACACTTAAATTTTTTTTTAAGTTTTGGCATTCTTTCTTCTGATGCAATTTTTCTCTCTAATATGATAATGTTACATAAATTAAATACAAGAAATTTTTTTTGTGAATCTTTTCGTGTGATAATAGTCATTCTTGATTTTAAAGTTTTAATTTACACTTGTCTCACGGATAAAATTTTGCATCCATGATGGTGTATCTAAATTGAAACATATTACATAAAACGGATTGTATATGATTTCATAAATCTAGGTACTAGAAGGTACTGGAATTTGCTTTTTTGATAAAAAAAAAAATTGCAAGTAAGTATAAAAATAGTAATGAACTATGGAAAAGTTATTTTGTTACTTTAAAATTTAATTCCAAACAATACTTTCAATTTCAAATTTTTTTAAATGTCTCTGAAAGTGATAATTTTTTTTATATTATTTTTTACCTACTACTTTGTAAGTTGCTTTATCAATACTATAATACGTTGCTAATGTTACTACCATATTGTTTTAAAATTTTTTATTCAAAAAATGAGTGTATTTATTATGAGATATTAATATAGCTTTACTTATAAAAAAATCATTATCATTATTAAAAATTTTAGAACATATATAATTTGTTTTTCGTGTCTGAGGAATTCTAAAAGTTTCAATTTTGCTTTCTCCTATATCCAGTAGCAATAAAGAAAATTTTTTATCAATCGAACGTACGTTATTTTTTACATAATAAATATACACACAGGCTAAAAATTAAAAAATTTTGTGGTTTTTTGAACAATAGTAATTTTGCGTCCGTTTTTTACCACTAGGAGAATTTGACGAAAGTCTCCACCTAAAATTATTATTTTATTTCCAAAAGGCTTATTACTACTAGATAAATCTTTGAGAGTCCTATCAACGATTTCTAACGCTTTTTTTGGTATCATAAAAGCTTCGTCCCAAATAACTACTTCTACATTACGTAATTTTAATTTATCTGGCTCAAACTGGAAGAACGCACTTTCTATAGTGATGTTCATTACATTGTAGTATTTTTTGACCCATGGACAGCACGTAAGCTACAGTTTAAGGAAAACGACGAGTGCTTGATTAGTAAAGTTTAGAAATATCGATCGACACATACAGGATAGACAGCTTATTTTTAAAAGAGAAACACTAGAACAAGTACTAAAATACACCAAAAAAAAAAAAAGTTAAGGGCACATCTCTATGTCTACATAATCTTTACCACTTTTATTTGGAATCAGCAGCCTGTTCTTCATATTTCCTTAGAAGCAGCCCAGTAATTATTCCCCAGCGTAGAACATCTATTTCCGAGTATTTTTGAAAAATGCCGTACTCTTCCGAATTCCATCAAATCTACTTTAACATATTTTTTCCTACTAACAATTAATTTTATCACTTTTTTAAGGCTTTATAAAATATCAATGCAAAGCTTATTTTGAAAAAATTAGCGTTACAACACAACTGGAAGGCGGGGCGGGTTGGTGCGCGGATCGCGCAGGTGGGCGAAGCCCCACTAGTTTACACACACACACACACACACATATTCCTATATTATACAAATATTTTTGCAGTGCTATCCACACGTTCCCCCATAGTCATTATAGTCCCTCCACAGCCTTCTTCAACCCCCCATAATACTAGAAAAAATTATTTTTGTTTCTCTGTCAACTTATCTCAACAAAATTTGTGTAAACCCCCCCTACATGGCTTACTAGCCTTTCACAGCCCCCCACATACATTTAGTGGCCTTTCACAACCCCCTACCACCCTCCCACTCACAGAAACTTAAAATATTTTGAGAAAATGTTATAATAATTCTGTTTAAATGAAAATATGTTAAAGAAGGATACATTCGAGAAATTTTCTCACCCCACAGTTCTCCTCACATCTCCCCACAAAAAGTTGAAATGTATTGTAAGGATACTTTATCATAGAGTTATTATAAAATACTTGCCCTACAGCCCCTCAACACCGCTTTAATCAACTTGACATTTTTTGTGAGATGACATAATAATAGGGAAAAAGGGGCTAATTTGTTACGTCCCTTCATTAATAAATAAGAGTTTTTCTTAGATATCTGTTATTTTTATATTTTTTGACACCTCACCTCCACTGTACAATATGTTCGGTTTGTGTTTCTTCTATTCCATTAGTTGATGTCTAAATATTATAAGTTTGATTGTAAACAAAAACTTTACAAAGATAATTGACGAGGTAGTATGTCTCAATGATATACTAAATTACATAACGTTAAAATCTTTTTATATAGTACGTATAGTATTTTTAACTTACTTCAAAGTCCCTTTATGATATAGAAAATGTTCCAAAAATTTTCCAAATTTTTCTACAAATGTAACTTTGTTTAAAACGAAGAGTTACCCTGAATATAGAAGAAAAAATAGTACTTCTGAACTCAGTAAGAATCATCAAGTAAAGTCAATAAATTATATAAATATCTCTTTCCAAACAATATTTTCTATTACTGTATTTTTTCTCTTCCTGCTTGAATAAGTAAATTATTTTTATTTTTTTATTTTGATAAAGCCATACATAATTGACTATGAAAAATAGGGGTTTTCTGAAGAACAAACCCTTGTTTTCAAAACTTTGACCTTGAGATTTGTTTATTGCCATGGCAAATGCCACAACGATTGAAAATTGTTTACGATACAAAATAAAAAGTAATGTTAAAGTGTTTTCTGTAACTCAAGTTATTTTTGGAAGGAAGACTCTATTTCCAATTTTTTATCCAGTTATTATTTCTCCTCCTGTAGTGTACTGTAATGATTTCATAATTAATAAGCGTGTTCCATTACACAGTTCATCTGATATACTTGAATTTTTGAGTTACATCACTATCGTACCAATTTTTAGATTTAGTTCATGAGGTAGTAATCCTTTACGAATATTGTTCAAAATTTCCACCAGAGAATTTAAATGAATATGATCGTCCGATTTATTAACTCAATTATAAGTTGCGTTGTCTATACTATAGTAAGTTTTAATTCCTCCAGTAAATTTTTTAGGAATTTTACTATTTAAATAACAGGTGTACTTATTATGCAATGTTAACATAATCCTATTCATTAAACAATCATAGATATTAGAATGGTAAAAGTTTTTATTTCCCGTTTCCTAATTTCCAATAATTATTTTAAAAATCCTTTATCGTTAAAAACAAATATTGATTTAAAATTTGGAATATGTTCCATGAAAATGAAGATTTAACAGTTCGTTTAAGTATAACTTTTCTACTATCATTTTTTATCCCTGGGAGAATCTGACGAAAATCACCTCCTGATATAATTAATTTATTTATAAAATAATTTTCAGTATAACATAAATTTCCCTTAACATTCTGTCAACTAATTTTAGTCCTTTTTTGGAGTCATTGAAGCCTCATCCCAAACAATTAAATAAACTTATTTTTATTTCTTTTCATCTGTCTCGAATTCTCAAAAGGAACTCTCTATATTATTGAGATTTGAAGGAAGTCTAAAAGTTCTACAACTTGTCATCCCCTAAGCAACATTGATGCTTTGCCAGTCCATGCCATTGACATAATTTTTTGTTTTTTGAGATAAAAAAATAAATCAACGTTCTATATGAATCAGTTTTTTCGAACCTTCCAGGGTTATCTATAAAGAAAATATTATTTTTTTTGTTAGCAAATACTATGAAATATTTTTTTTTTTTCATTATTTAAATTTTTTACATCGAGTTAAGCATTTTTATACTGAAACGTATTTCTTTATCTATATCTTTTTTTTCATTTTCAATTTTTTTGGTGTGAGTAAATTAAAGCAATTACATGATTTATTTTCTCATTCTAAAATTTGGTCAATGCGTAAAAGAGCTTAATTATCTTTAGTATCAGGTAAATCATCCTCAAAAAACTTTTTGTATGTATTCCACATTACATCAGCTTTAACGTTTTCTGAAATCAAAAGCTAAGCAAAAAATTATTTAAGTTGATATGGAAGCATAGTAGCAATTGCTTCTTAAAAAATGTCATACACTTTTTCATCACCATTCATTGGAATTGGAGTATCTTCGAAAGTTTCGTATGTTATTCCTTTACATATTCTAATATCTGTGGCTGATGTCGAACCAGTTTCTTTGTTTAATATAAGTTTAACAAAAAATCTATTATGATCTTTTAGAGATACAATGTTTAATCTTTCTATTCCAGTAATATAATAGCTTTAATATTTAGTATGAAACATTTGGTTTATTTCATTATCAATAATATTCTAAATCGCAGTTGTACAATTAAATTTTGATTTATTAAGTAACAAAATTTAACTACAACAATAATTATTTTTTAACCTGTTTACGTCGAAGGAATAGGTAATAAAGAAACAGTTCTTTAAATTGGAATAA
The DNA here is from genome assembly GCF_036245765.1 of Copidosoma floridanum. Lineage (NCBI taxonomy): Eukaryota > Metazoa > Arthropoda > Insecta > Hymenoptera > Encyrtidae > Copidosoma > Copidosoma floridanum. The sequence continues at coordinate 29,524,746 of NW_028321897.1, forward strand.
TAAATTTTATATATAAATGTACACATAAATTGTCAATATATTTAAAAAATGTATAAAGTAATAATATACATAAAACAAGTATTTATAAACATATATTGTTAAATATTTTCCTAATTCAAAATTGGTTATGGGTAGTTATCTCTCTTGGTGGTTATGATATAGCAGAATTGAGTAGATTATTTACTAAACCCTTTTAAATTAGGTGATACTTTCACCGTTATTATTATTTAATTATTATGAAACGTTTTAATTTTTATATGTGGTTGTATCATGTCATGTATGTACATGTAAGGAATAACGAACGTTACATTGTTTCAAAATAATATTAGCACAAAAAAAGTTTAATGCACATAAAACTTTATACTTATTAGTGAATTAAAACAATTTGATGATGATCATACTACGATTTTTGTATATTATTTATTATTATTAATACATAATTGAACATAAATTTCATACTTCGTCAATATGTATATCAAGTCCATCTGTTTGTCTCCTTAGCAGTGTGGAAAAATAGATAAACATAATTATTTTGGTAACCAAGTACAATTAAATATATTAAAATTACAAATAATTTTACTTAAAAGTTTGTAAGAGGACAAAAACAATGGTGTGAGGGTCTGTGGGGAGACAAGAAAGATGGTGCGGGGCTGTGGGGGTCTTAGAAAAAAGTTAAAAGTACAAAATTAGCGGTATAAACAGTCGAATTTCAGCTTATATGTAGTGGGATGTGGGAGGGAGGCTGTTTCGGGGATATGTGGAATGCCCCACACAGATAACTATATAATATAGGGATAAATTATAACTATATACATATTTCCCTATATTATATAGTTGTTTTGTGTAGGGCAGTCACAATTCCCTTAACGCCCCCCACAGCTTGACCCACAAGAAAGTTTGTAATAAACAGCCCCCCACAAAATAAGGTAAAATTTGATTTTTTTATACGTGATTTTGACATATTTAAAAGATGCTAGCCTTTCTACGTTCAGCAGGCCCCCACATATTTTTTTTGGCCCCCACAGCCCCCTAGAGCCCCTTGCACTGTTTTAACGTGTCAAGCATAAGAACAAAATGTATGCACCTGATTGTTCTAAGCATATTATAATAACGTAATATAGCTTGTATCACTTTACTAGGATTGCTTGCATGTCGATGCACTTTGCAAATTTAATTACACCTACACCTTCATTAAGAGAGGTGTAATGTTGCAAATATATACACCTATAGGTTAGGTGTAGTTGTAGTTTGTATTTATAAGAATACACCCAGATCAAAACTAAAGACTTGACAACGGAATACAATATTCAACAAATTTATTATTGCGTCAATAAACTCATAATAGAATTACTGTTGACAGTGGAAGAATAATGTATAAATGATCTATGTAAAACGACATCTAAACAAATTACCTTCTAGACTTCTTATTTCATAAATAAATGTTAGCAGTATGGATGTGTGGGTATGTGATCGGGCAATAAAATGTACAACACTGTCGATTTTATTATAAAACACGGACACATTTATTCTCATTATCTTTAGTGTATGCTATCTTTAGTCTTTACAATCAAGGATACAATCGTAAGCTGAACTGAAATAAAGCAAGATCAAATCAAAAGGAAAATACGAAAAGCAGGGAGTGCGTATCGACAGACTGACTGACCGCGCGAGAGTGAGTAAACTATATGTATTAGACGCTGAAGTGCAGCGTCACGGCGTCTCGTCTTCTTGCTATTGCGCATGCGTTAGAATTCAGTTACGAGCGCCAAATATACATCTAATAATAAACAACTCCAATTAGAATCATCGATTGTCAAAAAATAATTATAAATTAGTATGTGTATATCATAACGTGCCACGCATCGTTATCAGTCTATTTTTTCAGGCTGCCCATGAGGCAAATAGACACACTTTACACCTAAAAAATTTTTATGCAACAAATTCTGTTAGTTATTAGTTAAACGTGTAAGTTATCTTAACTTATTAAATTAAATTTGTATACGTAGAATATATACGAATATATTCACATTTACGAACTGTAAAATTTAACAGTTTTTATCTAATAAATGTAAAGTGTAGACCAGGTTATACTTTTTTATTGTTTGTTTTATTTTAGTACGATTTAATTTTCAATGATCGAAACATGTATTATTATGACGTAATAAAAGTAAATGCATAATCTAAAAACTTACATAATAACATTAATAATTTGAACTGTTAAAGTTTGCCAAATATCGAAGGATTTTCCACTGAAATTTTTAGAAAATAATACATTTCTTATTGTTGAATATATATATAAAAAGAATTTCCCTCTTCCAACTTTTTCAAAAATAAACAGCAATAAGCATTCATAAAATTGTTATTACTGTTATTTAAAAAGAATCCCTGTATGTCCTTTACTAATTCCTTGGATTTATACGTAGTGAAAACGATTGAATAGAATAGTGAATAAAAAAAACATGCACAAAATTTTTGCAACACTATAATTATACTACTTCGAAACTTTTTTACATTATATTATACTATTAAATAATTTAACTAAAAATTTATTCGTTAACCATTGTTTTTTAGTGCGTTTATTCAAAATAAATATAAAATCAAACTTTTGTTAGAAGTAAATAACTTAGTGCACAATTTTTGTCGTAAACAAACATTATAACATTTTTATTTTCTAACACGGAAAATTAATTTACGTTGACTAATTAAGATTTTTCAATTCTAAACTTTAATGATAAATTATTATTTTCGAATTTGATACACTCAGTTAATTTACTTAACAAAACTGTGCTATTTTAAAATTATAATCTAAAACTGTACGTCACACCAGGGCACATTGTAATACTTAGCTTGTTGCTCTTGGGCTCATCTTGCAACCTCGTAGGCTTCTTTGTGCAGGAGTGGCAGACGTGTCATTTGATTTTTCCACTCATCGATGGCTTGCCGACCGGGAGAATTTATCGCCGTGTTGTCTGCTTGCCGCTTCAAGGCGTTTGGAGCGAATGGCTCGTGGCCGTGGTTAAGCATAGCTGGGCTTAAGCCTTTGGATTGGCGTTTGCTCGTTTTGTAGGCAAATACGAGCTATGCAAGCTTTTTGTCGCAGGTATGGTTGTCTTTTTCGATGAAAAACTTAATCATTGTTTTGAAGACCCTGTTGACTCGTTCCACTGTGTTTACCTGGGGGTGGTATGTGGGCGTATAACAGTGTACAATATTCCGTTTCTGCAAGTAGTCATTCAGGTGGTTTTTAAACTTGGTCCCATTATCAGTGAGGAGTTCCAGAGGTGCGCTGAATCGCCAAGTAATCTTTTCTTCAAAGGCGCTTAGGACAGCCTTCGCATTGGCTTTTCACAGGGGTACACACTCGGTTCACTTAGCGAACAGAACTTCAAAAATCAAAATATACTCGTTTTCATGTGGACTGCACGGCAATGGACCTATGATGTTGGCTGCAACGATTTTTCACTAGCCAGGAATTATTGGTCTGCCTATCAGCCTGGCTGACAGCTTTTATTTCACTTTAAGCTGCTGGCAGACCCGGCACTTTCTCACATGTTTAGCTGTGCTTTGGTAATATTGAGGCCCGTATTAGTGTTAGGCCAGGCGTGCGAAGGTCTTCTCGTGACCAAGGTGGCTCGCTGTCGGCTCGTCATGGCACTCCTTTAACACTTCTTTTATCCCCTCGAGTACGATAAACTTGCACGCATCCGAGCTGCCCAGCGTATCATCGATTTTGGGATCGGGATGGTACATGTAGAGTTCTCCTCCGATGATTTTCCAGCGCAGAAAATCGGTAGGGGAGTGACTAACTTTCTGTAACCAGGCGCTGTACCAGACGTCTTTCGTGGTATTCGTAAGACCTGGTATCTGGTACCAGGAAGCCATGCCTGAAAAGTGACGTAGCTGCTTTGGGTTCTGGGGCGCTGGGTAGGCCACGATCGACTCAATCTTCGTTGGATCAGGGCAAAGGCCTTCACGGTTTACAAGGATTCCAAGGTAGTGAACCTCCTCGCAACAGAACTCACTCTTCTCCTTATTGATCGTAAGTCCCGCGGCTTTTATACTCGTAAGTACGTATTCGAGCCACTTAAAGTTTTACTCCGTGATTCAACTGCTACGATTTCAAGGTCAAACTTCTCTTCCCCTCGAAAAAGTTGACCTGCATATGCATCGAATACTACCCGAAAAGCTCTCATGAAGTTAATGCCTAGGTAGCAATCGTCCTTCATATCGGGTAAGATCACAACTTCGATATCCCTCGTTTGCCCCGCAAACTTTATCGGGAGGACTAACCTGCACATCGAGCTACACTAATACCCGCAAGGTCAGCTCTCTGTCTGTTACTGGGGCTCAGGACCCGGCCGCATGCGCTGGCTGACTGCAAGCCTATCTTGCCTATCACTGTTTCCTTCGCACCGCTGTCTACAAGGGATCGAAATTTGTATCCCTGTAGCATTAGTCGAAGCCAGCACCGGCCCTTTTCTTTCCAATCTCGCTCTGGAACCTCCTTCTGGTGCACCTTAGGAGGGGGGGTGCAATAAACGCTTGCAAACGAGGGTTGTGAACTCGGGGGGCGCGTAATTCCCTCGCTTACGTTCCCTGGTTGGCGTTTCCCGTATTGTGGGGACAATCCAGAAAAAGGTGTTCTATAGATTGACAGCCATAGCACCTTGGTTTACCTTCGCGTGCACTCGACTGCAGTAGCGCCACGCCCTTGGCGCTTTGACTTTTCACCGTCTTTATCTTCTTCTTTTTCTCGTTGCGTTGATTTCCGCTGTTTTACTTTTTCGTCCTCTTGGTCATCGTTGCTCCGGCTGGCGTTAGTTTTTTTCTGCTTTGCCCGGATGAGTTGCTGGAGCAATTTTTCATTGGTGCGTCTGCTTGCTTCTTGTTCGATGAGCAATTTCGGGAGCAAGCTTATTAGCGTTGGGCTGCTGGCTATTTTCTTCGCATCTACTACGCCGATTTTCGGGGGTGTCTTCGGTTTTTTTACCACTGGAACGATTTTCGGATAGGCCAACTCTGGTAACGTGAAATACTCTGGTGTTGGAGGTTCTTGAAAGGTTTCTTTGACCTGTAATAGCCGTTTGGCCTCTACGGCTTGAGTTTGCAGGTCCCATCAGTCACACACTTCATGCCGTTTAACACAGAGCTGTAGTTCTGGTCTCATATTGGTAATAAGCAGATCGATTTCTGCTGCTGCACCCATCGGCGGGTCTAATCGACGCAACATGGCTGTAAGTTGCGTAAGAAAGCCCCGTACTGGCTCGCTGTCGTATTGTCTGCGCATCAGCGTATCTTGTTTCAGCTTGTGCTGCAGGCCTTTGCTAATTTCGAACCACTTTCTTGCTGTGGTCACGAACTCTACCCAAGCTTTTCATCTCCATTTCTTTTTGCGAAACGAGAGGAGCGCATTTTTGCTTAGAAGCGCGGGTACTGCTCGAAGCATCTCATCATCTAAAAGGTTAAAAAACTCTCATTATTCCTGTACTTTTGTATAAAAGCCGTCAAAGCTCTCGTTTCCTTCCCCTGTGAACTTGTGGTCCCACTTTAGCACAACTTGGCCCAGCTCGCGAATTTGTTCTTTGATGTTGAAGCTGCTGATCGCTTGAGCATTACTTTCAGTAGTCTCCCTCCCCTCGAGACTGGAAGACAGTCCGAAGCTAATGGAGTGGAGCGGCCAGAAGACCTCTGCTTTTCGATATCCGTTGTCTCATGATCGAAATCCACGCTATTAAAATAATGCTGTGTGAAGCTATCTTGGAACTGTACTTTATTGCTTTCGCCATATGTGATGTGCGCTTGATTTTCTGCTAATATCGACGAATTTCAGGGAGGCCTATTGCTACTCATCACCTCTTTGTACCTTCTTATTTCTCGTTCATAGTAGTCCTGAACGAGATGCAGATCGTCAATTTGCTTTTTCATCTGTAGAACTTTGTTGGCAATTCTGTGGGCACATCAAACGGTTTGCCGCCGCTGGTCGTGAGCTGGAAGACTTCTCCATTTTTATTTGGATTGGTGCAGAGCCCCTTACTATCTTGAAGTTCGCGAAAATGGTGTTTTTGTCGTTCCGGTGTGTTTAGACATCTCCCCTTGATTTAACGTATTGTTGTCGATAACAGTTTCACAAGCGCCGGCTGATTTCTCGTCATGTTCTGGGAAATATACTCTCCAGATAACCAGCGTGCCAGTCTGGTGGCTTTATCGATCCACGAGCCGTTTGAGCGCAGTTCTAAACTATTCCTTATCCTTTCGCAAGTTGGTCGACTTGCGACATCTAGGCAATAATTTTCTATGATCTCTTCGTCATGTGGCCCGTCGTCACTTATATTCCTGTAGAACGGCAGTGCAACAAATATATATGTATGTATAAATTGGACGTGTAGCTGAGTGTAACTCACGCTGGGAAGAGAAGATAATTGGGGAGTGACAATTAGAGCTGACTCTAGGCTTAAACGTTAGTTAAACTAAATTCAAAGCTCTTTTAAGCTGCATAGCTTGTCGTAAGAAAGATCTCAAAAAAAAAAAAAAAAAAAAGTTAGAAATTAATTTTTTAATCATTAAATAGAAATTTAATCAGAACTTTATGCTCGACAACTGTAACTCCTTACTTGTGTAGAGTGTATGTAGTACAAGAACAGATAAATACAATCGTGTTTTTGTGTACCTGTCCACACACAGCTACTCGTCTCCGCTTATACGCACACGGTTGACAAGACGTTCGGCCAAGCGTAATGTTGCTTAAAGCCGAAAATCGAGCTTGTACGCTTTGACTTGGGCTTTATCGACAAATCGGATGTACTATAATTTTAAAATTCTAACTTGTTATTAGATGAACATACGTAATGAAAGATAACTTCAAAAAATGTGATCTATAAAAAAATTAGTATAATCTATTACTATGAAAAGCCCAAGCCGAGGAACTGTATACGGATTGTGTACGTTCACAATAGATGTTAGCCCTCGTTGACTGACAACAACGGGGCAAGCGCTCGTGCCTTCAGGGACCTATCGTATCTCTCTCGCCAAGCGCAAATGTAAACACGTGCAACATTAAAAAATCCAAAGCGCGCACATACTACACTTAACTATATTAAATCAAGTAGCATGATAAAATAAAATGCTGACTTACGTAAACATCACCCAGGTAGTGTTAGGCATCTGCCGAGCACCTAAGGCACACCACAAGGTTGGACGCCAGTTGTAATGGGGTGTTAGTATTCGCTTACGGCTCTGATAGCCACTAATTTATGCTAGGAACGCTCTGACTAGGACCATGCTTTCCAGATACTCATGGAGATACACTCACTTTACAACGTGGACAGTGAGTCCGCTTTTCTTTGTTCTGGTCTGCGTGCTAAGGGGCCAGCTCAGCTCTGCATTAACTCAGGATGCTTACGCGCTGGTATGTACGCGTGAGCCCGTGGAGGCGGCTAGATAAGGCCGGTACTTAGCTTACAACTCCCCTTTGTACATCGTGATCTTTGAATAAAGTCTGTAAATAAAGAATAGCCGAAAGGGCTTCATGCAGAAACAGGCTTGTGCAAAGCAGAACACAAACATCGGATAATCTTAAGCACTGAATCTCTATTAATTGCACTGATACAAAAGCATACGTGTGTGTATGAGTGTGTGTATTTCGCTCGATCGCGCTAACTGCAAGGCACGTATAGCCGGGGAAAAGCTTTCCTCTCGGAGCCGATGGCACACGATGATTCTACCGGGCACAGAGAGAGAGAGAGTTTACGCGGCTTACATGCTTTTTTATGCACGCACCACGCTTACCGGACTTTTCGTATCATCGTGTTTACGCTTGTTGGCACAGCAGATGGTCTCTCGACAAGAATTCTCGGCCTGGTATCTCTCTGGCAAGTCGCTTGTTTGTAAGCGTAAGATGTCAGAAGCTGACAAGACGATGCCGAGGCTGTCCCTTGGTAACTTGGTATGCTTTAAGGGCAAAAGACGCACGTGTGTACTCTACCTATACCCAATCTCTTCTGACCTAATGGCCAAGAACGTCTCCCGCTAATACTTATATCAAGACGCTCGTCTCTCCTTCCTCTCTCTCTCTCTTGCACGCATTATGACACCCCCCTCTCTCTCCGGCCTTTCTTCCTCGCGCAGTCTAGTTGATTGTAAACAATGCTCAACTATTAACTACCTGTTACAATACACACACGCATGTGTATATATACGTATATATTCTTTTACGATCAATCAATCATAATCTTTTACGTTGGCTTTGAGGTAGGAGCTGTAGTGAGTATATGAAATATGATTATTCTATGTACAAAAGAAAAAAATGAGCTTAAGCATAGTACTAAAGAGATTTTTGCAATAAATGTTGTTATTCATTGTAAACCAATTCTATTTTTTGTTTATTTGCTCCTCATTTTACATAGATATTTATGAGTGCACATTGCCATTTAATATTCATTCAAAATAGTTCCATCTGTATTCTGTAAGAAGTAAGCAAATATATCGAACACTACTATAATAATTAATAATCATTCACATGCTATTAAAATTTAACATTAATTTTTTCAATGGACTATATTGTAATGCTGTTTTTAATGCATTTTTTCTTGAAAATTTTATTTCTCAATGTTTAAAAATTTTAATGTGCTCCGTGTTATGTATATTTAAATGATGCTGTAAATGTGTTGCTCTTGTAAATTTTCGGTCACAGATGTAACAACATATAGTTTTACCGTCCGTATATTTTTTAACTTGGCGTACGTAATTATTACTTTTTTTTTTATACATATACAACTATATTTTATACACTACATTCAAGAAATTTGTTGCGTGTCTTTTTTGACGAATTTTCAACTTTTCCGTAGTTCCATAAACATATGAGCAATATTCACACTTAAGTAAGCTCATTGACCTGAAATTATTAAATAAACTGCTGGAGTTTTAAATTTTTTCTGCTCAATACTTCACATTATTAGGAAAAATTTTTCATAATCAATCTCATTACAGAAAGCTCCCCTGTATTGTGTACCATGAAAAATTCAGGCACATATTTGTGTGATGTCATTTATCAAAAAAATTACGCATCAAGAACTTTGTTCTTACTAATAAAATTAACTTTGTTACTATACTTATAGACATGAAAGATTAATTATCATGTTTTTTCATGTATATTGTTAGTATACATAAAGACCATCTATTCGCTTCCTAGGTGGTGTGGAAAAATAGATAAACAAACTTTGAATTCTCAAAGAAATTTTCTAACATAATAGATAATTAATTTCGAAATGCTAATTTTTTTTTAAAAAGGATATGCAAATTTTCTAAATAAAAAGTAGGGCCTTTATTCATATTATATAATTAATTGTAAAAAACATTTTACGAAGACAATGGTAATGCACTGAAAAATAAGAAGAATCGTGGGGTTCGGGCGGTAGGCTTGATACAATATTGATGAGCTTAAAAACACATAGAAGTAAGATAATGTTTAATTGTAGATGAAGGAATAACGGTAAGAGGTCTTTTGGGGATTCGAGGGGGCAGTCGGGAGTTATATGGCATGCACCGCACATTAAACTATGCAATATAGTTATTTATAGAACTTTAGTTTACTTCCATGAATTTTTTGTCATTGTTACTATATTAACAGATATTAGAGATTAATTATCATGTAATTTTATGTATATTGTTATTATATATTACGTACATCTATTTGCCTTTTTGGGTGGTGTGAAAAAATATAAAAATAAGAAAGTAAGGCTTAAAGTCATATTATAGTTAACTTACAAAAAAAAATATACGCAGACAAAGAAAGTGCATTGAAACAGTCGAAAAATCATGTGGATGGCAAAGGGGGGTTTGGGGTGCAATAAAAATTGTGTGGAGAGGCGTTGGGAACAGTGGGGGTGGCGAGGATGGGGGAATGGGGGGCTGAACCCAGTATTGATTGGATTGAAATAATGTAACAGTAAGTTAAATTTTATTCTTAATTCGTGGAGAGGTAGTGGGGGCAGGCACAGTTGGGGGTATTTTGGTGTGTGGTGAAATCGAGATTTAAGTTTAATTTTACATTTTTCGTACGACTCTTTACTCAAATAAAAAACTTTTGTTTCCTTGCAATAATTCTTTTCCCAGTCGTACAAGCTCTCTGCTGTTAAAATTCGCTTATTAGAGGAAACTTAAAGACTTGCACGTCTTGCACCTCTCTTTAAGTTGGCTTTAATACCGTCACACGCTTACTTTCCATGAGCAGCAGCAAGAAAATGCCATTCACAATCAATTTTTAAATCTTTTTTGTGGAAAAGTGTGTTTCTAAAGTCGCTCTTACTTTTAAAATGTCGACTGGCCCCATCAGTTATGTAAAAAAATTATCTTTACTACAAACTAGGATTTCAAATAATTTATTATACCTTTTTGATACTCATATACAGCAATTGTATCATAATTTAGGTTATCGGAAATAACATCAGTACTTATGTGTTTAAGCTTATCTTTTTCTTTATAATAAATTACAACTGCAAAAATGGAAGCTTGGTTGTTGTTCCATTGAAAAGATTGGGTTAAATTCTGTATAAGAAACGCATAATTTTCCGAATAATCGAAAGTTACAATAAGTTCGCCACTTTTCTAAGATCTTTTTTCAGTTGATTAATAAAAAGTGATTGTTTATTATATAAATAAATTAAAATATGCAAAGCAATTATAATGAATTTATAACTAAAATACGCTTTATGTATAGACGGTTCTTTGTATTTTACCTTAAAATCATATTAAAAATCAAAGATTCTATTTTAATTACACAATACTATGTTAAGTGATAACGTATAAGCATGTACTTCATTGTTAATTAAATGATGAAATGTTACAAAACTAATAATATTAGTTAACTGAATCAGTGCTTGGCGCGGCGCCGGCCTTTGGCGCGCGTTCAAACGGCCGAACGTCTACTCTTTGGTATTATTTTACTCGAATTTTTTAGTGAAAGCACACTGCTCAAAAAGACGTTTTTAATGTAAAAAAATTTTAGCTTTCCATCTAACCTATCCAAAAAAATATTTAAAATGCCTTTTTCGAGATGTAGCATGTTTTGTGTTTTTTTTTTCAGTGAAAATGAAATTTTTTCGGAAAACTAACAACACCATCGGAAAGCTGACTGAAAAATTCATCGAAAATTATATTTGCAACATTTTTTAAGGATAGGAAAAAAGCCGAGAAAATGAGTTGAAAACAGTGACTTCTAGCGCTCGCGTGGCGGGCCTGGGAAGTTTTGCGTGAAATTCCTCATGTATGTATATATTTTTCTGAGTTTCAGCTCCTTTACATAATTTAGTACTTCTGAGATGTCCATGCAGTATTAATATTCTAGCGGCTTAAATATTTCCTCACACATGGCTGCAGATGTAGATAAGTATGTTTCAGATGTTTTACGAAGTAGAGTTTAGTTATCTCTTGAAGTTAATTGTATTAAATACACAGGTTTTCTGATTGCTTTCAATATTTGCTTTTAATATTTGATTTTTTTTTTTAATTTTCTTTACTTGGGCTATTATGTATAATCATATCTCTTTAACTTGATCTGATAGGGTTTGAGCTCTTTTTTTTTTTTTTTTTTTTTTTTTTTTTTTTTTTTTTTATTCCATGAGTTAGATGAAAAAAAAATCTTGAGTTTTTATGCTATCAGTTAAGTTAAAATGCACAAAATATTAATTATGATAAAAATCATTATTGCAATTGTGTATGAACAAGAGGTTTTGAAATGAAATAAAGAGATTAGAAAGTTACAATTGCGAATGACTTACTGTTTAGTATTGATGCTTAATTCTAGTAACATAATTCATTATCATAATATTGTTGTTATTAGTCGTACGTAATGATATCCATGTACATTTATACTAAGAAAGTTATAATATTTAATGAATTACCATATTTTTATATATTAATTTTTATTTTATCTTATTTCATTTATTTTAATTTTCTTCTAGAATACTTTGTGTGATGCTTTTTTATTTGTGATATACTTGTGTTTAGGTACATTGATACACATAATAAATCACCCGTATTTTTTGGTTCCATTTTTTTTTCTCGCATACTACAATACATATGAGAGTATTCTGACTCATGCTGGCACTTTACAAACAATAAGCTTATTAACGCAGACTTTTACTGACGTATGCTGACTGTGTGTGTTAGTTTTTAAATTATCTTAAAATCACGTAGAGTCTGCTTTACTTAGTTACGTCGTGTTTATATAAATATATATACGTATATGTGTGTGTGTAAATATATACGCTTACATATATTATTCTTTGTCTGAAAACATAATATATTTTGCTATTTCTGTAAAACCAGTGATGTCAATAAATTGCATGGATAACAGCAAGGAGATGCAATTTTGTTTGTTTGTTTATCATTAACCTTGAAACTAGGATAATGTATTTTCTGATGTCAAATGTAAGCTGCAGATTCTTGATTACTAGGGATTTTATTATCAGGTTGATTTTCTGCTACTGTTAATTTTCTCTGTTAAACCGATGGCTTTGCCAAAAGTCATCTTCGTTTCTAAAATTGGTGTACATCTTTGTTTTCTGCATATAATAACACGTCTTTGATACATCATCAACGTAACTTGTTGTTGAGAAGAAGAATGAGTAAATTTTATGTTCTTATTGTACTTTGATCTCCTATCGATGATTTCGGCGTGTTTTGTGTGATATTTGGGTTCATGATTCTCCACTTCTCGAAAAAGTATTCGAACTCACGTGAAAGGATGGCTTCGAGTTAACTCGTCGCATTATTCTCAACCGTCGTTTTGTCACCAAATCGCTGTCCTTTAAGTGGTTTTTCTAATTTTGAAAACAGCCATAAGTCACAGGGGGCTATGTTGGGACTGTACGGAGGTTGTTGCAGTAATGCGATTCTCTGTTTAGTCAAAAACTATTACACAAGATTCGATGAATGCGCTGGTGCATTATCGTGATAAAGGAGCCAGTCGCCACTTGATAAAAAGTTTGGGCGTTTTCTTCTCACTGCTTTACACAAATGTTTTAAAACTTCAACATAAAATTATATATTGATTGTCTAACCCGTTGGTGCATATTCGTGGTGCACAACACCTTCCTAATAAAAAAAAAAGAAGCAATTTACATTGACTTAAGATTGCTTCGATTTTGACGTGCTTTTTTTAATCTTGGCAATTCAGAGTGTTTCCAGTGAGAAGATTGTTGCTGTGTTTCAGGATCATAATCATAAACCCATGACTCATCACCAGTAATAACCTTTCCAAGCAAAGTATAATGATTATTGACCATTTCTAACTTGTCCTGTGCGATTGTTAAACGAAGCTGTTTTTGCTCTGTGCTGAGTAATTTCGATATGAACTTTACACACACGTGTGTCATTTGTAAATTTAAGGTTAAAATTTTCCAAATTATAGTTTTTGGTATTCCAAGGTCTTCTAAATCCTGCACAGTCATACGACGATCTTGCTCTATCGCAAGACGTATCCGCTCAATATTATCCAATGTTGTTATCATACGATGGGTAAGTATTATGTGTAATCAGTCAAATTATTATACTTTGGCCTCCTCTATCTAAATTGCGCTATCTATATTTTTTTATTTCATAGAAACGTCGTCCTTATTTTTATTGTAAAAATCGCTGCTTTTCACTGCTTTGTAATTTTAATTGACAAAGTTTTTCGCAATCCAACGATTTTAACTATAAAAATAAGCGCGACGTTTCTATAAAGTAAAAAAGTATAGGTAGTGCAATTTAGATGGAGGAGGTCAATGTATAATAATTTGACAACACATTATCCAATGTTTCTGTCGTCGAAGGTTGGCCAGGAAGACGATCAGTATTAACAGAAGTACGGCCTTCTTTGAAACAATTAAACCACTCTTTCATCCGTGTTTTGCTCAAACACTAAATCCCAAAAGCCTTCTGCATCATCTAAATAGTTTTAGTATTCGTTTTTCCGAGCTGAAAGCAAAATTTAAGCAAATTCGTTGATCTTGCTTTTCAGTCATTTTCAACAATCATAAAACCGCCAAACTCAAAAATAACTTTGTAAACAAAGACGTGCTGTACTTGAACTATGCGTCTGAAAGGTATCAACGAGCAACTGCTCACTTCGTAAGGCTTTACTTTTTACGGTTGTGCACCACAGAGGTTGCTCGAACAATATGGTGCAGAGTTGTAGAGGTAGACCCGATACTTTTCGGTCAAACCTCGTATTCCTACTTGTTGAAGTCAATATAAAAATAAATACAGATTCTAAAGTACTTTCATATTATCGGCTGCGAGTTGATGTACCGACCGTTTCAATAAATGTATGTGAGTATTTGACGCGAGGAAAGCAGCGCCAGTCTTCCTGATTACTGCCCTAGTGTTCAGCTTGATAGCGAGTAGATGTCGCGTCTCCGTACAGTGCGCACGCATATTTTGTTCAACCTCGCGCTATTTGTGTACTTGTGTAATCTTGTTTTTACAGAAGTGATCCTACTGGACTTCAAGATAATGCATCATAGTTCGTATTTAGTTTTTCTGGCTTGTATTTAAAGGTACAATTTTAATTGTTGATTTGAACATCCAGCGCATCAAACGCAGTTGGATCTTTTTTTGTGTGTACCAAATTCAATGGCTCGTGGTCAGCTTTAAGAAAGAACGTACTACCTAATAAGAAATTTCGAAAATTGTGCATTGTGTATAGTGCTGCCAGGCATTTCTTTTTAGTCGTAAAATAATTTATTTTGGTTTTATTTTGACTTTCTGAAAGATAAGTGATAGAGTGGTCAAATCCCTTTTTTTTCTTGACTTCATCCTACTCCAATACCGTAGTCAGATGCATCTGTTGTTAACCTAAATGATAAACTAAAGTTGGAAAATTGTAACGTAGACCCATGACATAAAAGGTCTTACAGTATTTTAAAACTTTTAGCTTGTACCTCGGTTTACCAAAGTATTTCTTCTTTTTTTGAATAAATCTGACAGTGGCTTGGCTATTTCATAAAACGTCCATAGTATTTTGCTTACTCTAATAACTGTCTCCGTATTGGTTTTTAGTTGGTGGAATTCTCTAATGGCTTGTATAATTACGGATCTGGTTCAATTTTTTGTTGATTTATAGATTGCTTCAGGAATATTACTTCTTTTCTCAAGACCTTGACTTTTTATAGATAAAGAACTGTAATGATTGCTCTTGACCTATTAAAAATAAATTAATTCTTTTGATTATGATCTACTTATTCTTTTGCATGGACTATGAAATCTTCTAGGTAAGCTATCATTTGAACATTTTTTAGTCCTCTTGATATTTAAATTACTAACTGTTGGAAAATATCTAGTTTTTTAGGATATTCTCTCATTCAGTTTAAATTATATCTCGTTCTTCTAAATTGAAAAAACCTCTACGCATGAGTGTCTTGAGTAATTATATTCATTTAAACTTATTGTTATCTATATAAATCTATCGGAACTTACTATCGGAATCGAATTCGGAGGTGATATGCTCAGAGGAAAAAATTTGATTTTAGCCTTTATTGTCGTAACATTTTGTGCAGTGATATCAATAGCAACAATATTACATTGGTAGTTTTAATTGTGCATTATTCCTTCATCGAAGTATACCATACCACTTTATATATTGATTTGCAATAAATAAACTTTAGTTAAACTAGTATTTATCATGTTTATTAGTACATTTCTTACCATAGGCACAAAGTGCAACTGCCGTTTTGCGCCCTCGGGTTACACTTCGCGCTTTTGTCATCACCTTAGGCCCATGGGTAGAAAAGTTTTTTTCCGCCCTCGGATGGTTTTGGGAGGCTGGTACTTCCTTGGGCAAAAAAGCAGTTTTCCGATACTCGTTCGAAAAGTCTCCTTTACGAACCTTGTTACGGACCTCGCCTTCGGCTCTGGCCGCAAACCTCTTGGTTCGAAAACAAAGACTTTTCAAACTCGTAGGAAAACTACTATTACGTCCTCCGGGCCCAAAGTACTTTTCTGTCTTAGAGCCCAAAGTGATTTAGTGGGCGCAAAGTGTGTCCACGGGCGCGAAATCACACTTTACGTTCTCGATTAGAATGGTACATTACGACGCTAGGGCACAAAGTACAAATATGAGCACCCAAAGGTCGCGGGTGTTGTACGTTGGTACCCAAGTCGCGTATAATGTTTTTCTTACTGAGGGCGCAAAGTGCTATTTTGCGGCCGTGGGCAAATTTTGTGCCCAGTAAATTAGTCTGAGCCGTAGGGCAGAAAAAAATCTTGGGCCCAGAGGGTGCAAGAAACTTTTCTGTCTGTGGGCCCAAAGTAATAACAAGTGCGCAAAGTATGACCTGAGGGAAGAAAGCGGCAGTTGCACTTTGGGCCCATGGTGAGAAAAAACATTATACGCGACTCGGATACCAACCTACAACAACCTACTTTGTGCTCTAGTGACGTAATGTATCATGTTGACGTGTGTAGGCTTTGATAGTTTATTTAACTGAACCATCTTTATTGTGTTCTCATAAGTTAGAGTCTTTACATTGGGTATCAGGACAAATAACATTCTAAGGGCTAACTCTTCTGTCTGTCATAATCAATTTATTATATCAATTATGGAACTTTATAGACGTCTGTATAACACTGATTTTGGCTCATCTTAGTACATCTTATTTTTCTGGTGGCTCTGCTATATATTAGTTATGTTAATTTTTTTGTTTAATTTCATAATTGTCTAACCTTTTAATTCAATATCATATAGTGCCTAGCGTTTGGTTTTCTTGAGCTTGTTTTTTAAGTTTATGAGGCACTTGATTTTTCCTTTTTTTGAATAATATTATGTGTCTTTAAATAAAGAATGAGTTTCATTACATTATTATTTAAAACCGTTTGGTTTTTATTAAATCGCTACGGGTTCACCTTTAAATGATGTTTGGTGTAAGCTGCCTGCTAGTTTGAATTATAAGGCAAATCGTTATCTTTTTTTGCTATTGATAATTTAGAAAATTAGTCCCTTACAGTTAGAACTAAAATTTTGTTAATGATACTTACTACAGTTTGAGGGTACCTATCATAATTACTTGTCGTGTCTTGACAAGATCGGTTATTTCTAGAATCAAAATTACAACTTTTTTCTGTATAACAGCTATTTAGATTTCCATTGTTATATTAATTTGAACTATTTTGCCGATATTTATAACTCTTTTGTCGATTTCCATGATATCGAGTTTTTGCCATTGTTCTTTAAATTTTCTCAAAAATTTAGATTATAATTTAATTGCCTATTAGAATTACAATTATAATCAAGATAATCCATCTATTCACTGTTCATTTGTCCCGTTTGATGTTGTTCAAACGGTTGATTATATCCATTTTTTTGATAATATCCATGAAAATAACTGTAAGGTGGTTCTTGGTATCGGGTACCTAGGGTTATACTGTTGTCATTTGATTCTCCAATCTCAACGCATTATTGAAGTCATCTAACAGAGTAGTAGGTTTTTTTGGATTTATCTGTTGGTTTACTGTAGATGCTAGTCCTTTGATATACATGTCTAACGCCATGTCTTTTATTGGGGTTTTTATATGCGTGTCGTACGTATTGCCGTTATTTTCCATCAGAGCCGTTTTAGCCGTTTGTTTCAAACTAGCAGGTTTTCAGTTTGGATACGTGATAATTTATTACGAATTTCTTTGTAATTAAAAACGTTAAATAAATTTTCAAACCGTTATAATTGATTAAAATGAATTTTCAATCTTATTACGTTACTCACATAGAGAAGAAAAATAAAGAATGCCTCAGATCGCAGGCAATTAACGCCCAAACCAAGCCTGAGGGCGATAGATGTGGAGGCTGCAACAACAAGCTAGCTTATTTTGAGCTTATTTGTGCACTTTATTTATTTAATTATTAATATCAATAATCATTTCTATCTTTCTTGTTCAACACTAAGCGCCTTGATATTAGTAAGCTGACATTTTTAAGAATATTACCTTGCTCCTACTTAGCATAGATAGTTGAGACAATCGAAATTGTCCGCCTACGTGATAACGTTAACCTTACCACTTGAAGATCGTTTATAAACTCATTTCTAATCAAGCTAGAAAATGATGTCAAGTGTGGGGAATGGATTTACGAGCCTTGAGTGGATGCAGAAAAAAGTATATAACAATTAACTTATCAAATTATTTTGTGTGAAAAACAGTTAAAAATTTTTGTCAATATAAAAGAAAAATGATGAGTGATATAATGATTTTAGACTAACAAGGTTGTTTCTTAGAGTTTACAATAATCCCAGCATGTTTTTTTAAGTCTTTAGAATTTTACGTCACTGTTTTTGTAATTCATCTTTTTTTCTTATTACATTAGTTTGTTTGTACCACATTTTTTGCTTTTCTAAATATTGTCTTCGAATAATTTTTTTATCACTTTTTAAAAATTTAAGTACAATCTTTATTTCATACTTCATTTTGCGATTATTACAGGCACCCTTTACCACTTATGTTTGAAGGTTGTTCATTTTTATTTTATCTATAGAACCCCTTATACTAACTTCTAGTCTATTATTTCGTCTTAAACTTGTTAATTCTATTTTATCCGTAACTCATCCTTTTATTCCGCCTTATAACGATTGTCTTATCTTTTACTTCAAGTCTTTACCCTAATTTTTCGAACTGACTTTGCCCCATGAAGTATGAGAAGATTGTATTTTTTTATTTATGATGCTTAACAACAATTCTAAAAAAGTTTCATCTACATATCTTACATTTAAATAAACTTTAAAAGTTCGACTTAATAGACATCAATTTTAAATTATGATTTAATTGATCTGTAAATTATTGTTTTTTTATTGCTATCTCTAAATAGTTTTTAAATTTCACACAAGTTTCTACTTCAAATTATTATATTAACCAACTAACATATCTGATATCAAGGCGTTATAAACTTTACATCAAGTGCTTCCAAAGCGCTCACGAGCACAATGCCACAACGGGCGGGAGTCTACGAGTGGGACATTGCTCTAGTTTCAGTTCATTTGTGAGCACACTCATACACACGCCTGCAATCTATAGTGTCTCCGTTTAATGTGTATTGAGTTTTTGTTGTTTCATGATAGGTAGTCACTGCTCTGTAGGAAAAGGGGGATATGACAGCCACGCACTACCCACGCGTCTGATGACATAATTTTAACACATAAACACACCCATGTCCACTATTTTTTAGTGTGCCTAGGCTTAGTTTTGGAAGAGAATCTCAGTGCTCATTGCAACGTACAAAAGATCTTCTGACGCATAAATTGCTGTGTCTCAAGTTATATTGATGCAAGAACTGTTCACGCCATTAAATGAATTTTGTTTCTTTAAAAACAAAGTAAGTAATTGATGTTTTATATAAAATATGTTTTTGGATCTACCAAATTTATGAATGAAAATGATTATTTTTCTTTATTTAATTTTAGATTGGACAATTATCTAAGTTCATCCAAAGCATTACGTTTTTTAATTGAGACATGACCTATTCTTAAAGTGAGTTTTGTGATTTAAATTCAAGAATTTCATTTTGAGACCATTCTAAAAAGTTATATATCATGTCAAAATAAGTTTTATATTATTTGTAGCTTATAATTCATACGTGAGTTTTCAATACCCTTTTGTGCTTGGTAAAACACTGAATTTTTTTTCCAAGTCTGCAACTTTGTCTGTATTCTCAACAAAAAACTATATTTTCTGCTTCGGAGTACTGCAGTACAAGAGTTTAAGATTTCTTGCACTTTTGAAGAAACTTGTCTAAATTTCAACCATCAGCTTTGATTTTGATTGAGAAGTTATTTATAAAGTTTGATTTTAGTTAAACAACAAGTACTTAAGATAATCAAGAAATTTGTTCACGTACAGAGAAACATTCATACGTACTTTATGAGACCAATTTTAGTTGGCATTCATCCAGGCCCGAAGACCTGTGGGGAAAGGAAAATACCCTGGAGTAATTCTGAAGAATATTCCACGAAACAACCTACCCAAAATAGCCAGAGTTGCATAGGAACTTTTTCCGGTGAAAACAGTTTTTGAAAAAATCTGCACTTACCAGAAATCAAACCCACAAACCCTAGAACGACGTTGTATCAGTAACAAGTACGCTTACCATTAAGCCAATGCTGCTCGTAATATTAACATCATATTTAAATGATATAATACTCAAATTTTCAAGTTATGTAAGAAGTATAGTATCTGACTGTACTAAAATACAGCGAGACTAAAGAAATAACGTCTAGAGCCGTCACCCGCCTGGGGACGGAGATCTGGGAAAAGAAGGAAGTAGAATAGGAGGTGATTTTCTTGTATCAGGGTTTGGTGGTGGTGAAAATATGTGTACACATTACTAGAATGCGTGGGTGTTTTTTGTCTTCTTTTTTGATCCATTTTGGTAAAAAAGGGGTTAGTGGTGGTGTGCAAAGTAATATGTCACGCGCCTGGTTAAGTATATGTGTCGGGTACCCGCCTGTTTGTGCACATAACGTCACTTAGTAGAGTGTCATCTACTTTTCCGGAAGCTTTTTGTTGTAGTTGTCACAATTTTTTTTTCATGATCTTATTGTATGAGTTAGCCTGAGGTGAGGGAAGTAGAAGTACTCCGTTGAGCGGGTTGACAAAGAGGCTGCCACGGAGGGAGCTTCTTGCAAAAGCGTGTCTTACCCAGAGAAGATGCCCGAATCAGTTAGCACAGTACAAGGGTTTCCTGACGATGTAAAGCGTGGAGGGAGAACGAGTACATAGATACAAACGAATATGAAGCATTAATGTAAATGTTGCGAGCAATCCTCTTCTTCTTACGTGCTATTTGGCGTAGGTAATTGTAAAAATATGTAGAAACATACAAAGAGCTAAAAAGTAGGGATCAGACATACGTAGTAGAGGAACATAGGCTTTTCTTGGCTGTGTAAAGGTGATTATTTTCATTGTTCAGCTGGTAAGTAAATCGAACAAAATGTTTTAATAAATAGGAGCTATAAGAGAAGAAATTTTTAAATATATAAAAATTAATTTTTTCAAACAACAGAGAAATTACTAAACAAGGACATCGTAGGTTTTGGTACGTTTCACACCTGTAGTGTGAACATCAAGTGCACTTTTTCTACGCGCTGTAAAATCGCGTACAAACCTCTTTATTCTTTCAAAATCTTATGTACGTACTATTTAGGGGCACTTGAACTTATTTTTGTTTGTTCTTTTTTTGTAATCTGTCTCCCTCCGTGTTAGATATTTCGCGAGAGATTTTTTCCATCCTCTTATTGTTGAAAGCTTCTTGCATTTGCAAGTCAGCAATTTCATTTTTCGCGTGGTTGTAATATAAAATTTTTTTGAAGCACTTGTACAGTAAATTCTCGCTTTTTTGAAGGGAAATTAGTTTTACCTTATGTAGTGTAATTCTACCGATTGATGACATGGTTATGTATGAATAAGTTAAAACGTATAACATGTGTTGCCAGTGGTCAAAATAAAAATTGAAGAGTAAAATTACCCATCATCTGATGTGAGTTTCCTTCTACTCTCTTTAAATAAATTTTGTGAGGCAACAGCTCTTTTCTAACTTTTTTACAATTAAGTTTTTTCAAGTTCTACGTGGTTGCCCTGTATCTTACGCTTAAAAAAAGATTCAGGTAAGAAAGCCTTGAACATGCGCAGACAGACACGTATTTTGTACTCACAGCGATTTCCAGCCGTGAGTCATTAATCATAACCGTCAATCATTTGGGAATAATCAATCTTACAAATGTGCGGTCTGGATAAGCATGGATAAAGGCCTTAAAGCGTACCCTTATGTAGTAAATCTTGAGTTAATTTGGGATACTAAAGAGAGAGAGAGAGAGAGAGAGAAAGGAAGAGCATTTTCAGGAACTGTTGTTTCTTGTAATATAAGAACACGTAAGTTTATTGTAAGGAATCTGCTTTATTAGGGAGTATTTGATAAAAAAATATCAGTCAATGCGTTAGTTGTATTAATGCAGGATCACCTTAGCGTGGTGCGTAATCAAAGGTATGTAGTTCTTCTCGACGTGATTTTAAATGTTGCCAACACGTTGGCTTATTCGGGGAAGTTATCCTGCGATAGATATGGTGCAAATTGTTGGTGGCGATAAAACCAAAAATGAGAGTGATTTGGTGGGTTGGTTTGAATATTTATTTGAGAAAGTGTACGTTTGTAAAAGTTGTTCGATTTATAAATAAAGGTTTTTTCAACGGATGGCAAGT
This sequence comes from Copidosoma floridanum, assembly GCF_036245765.1. NCBI lineage: Eukaryota > Metazoa > Arthropoda > Insecta > Hymenoptera > Encyrtidae > Copidosoma > Copidosoma floridanum. Next base: position 29,546,958 of record NW_028321897.1, read on the forward strand.
CAGATTGCTTAAGGAAGAACACATTATATGTAAGGTTATAAAGCAGTTGTTCAATCTACAACAGTTCATTATTAAGTTCAAATTAAGAGAGAGATCGTGGCAAATTGCATTTATATTAAATAACTCTATTTCCTTGCTTTATGTGTTTTTACATTCGAAGCTATACCGAAAAAAGTAGCATTCGATGCTGGTATCCATACGACCAAGGTAAGCACAAACTTCCTCGAAAGTAGCGATCGCCTCCGACAACATACACATCAGTGATATAAACTATTTTAGTATATATTTAAATAATAAAGTTGTCAAAGTCTCTTTTTGAGTGTTATGTACTTAAAGTTATTGAAAAATAATAACAGTGATAAGTCAGTGCATATCGAGGTAGCAGAGATACTTAGAGAAAATGTAAAAGATGAAAATTTGGTGGAGAAAAAGAATGAAATAGAGCAAGAAGAAAGTGCAGAGTATCATGGTAAAAATGGCAGCAAAATGCACATCAGAGTAAAGGTAGTTAAAGCGAGAGATGCATGGATGAGCAAGAGGAGGAATATGCGAGGACCATCGGTCGATGGAATCACAAGTCGATCCACCAAGTTTTCTGGACCAGAGAATTAATAAATGTAAGTTTTTTATGCTTAAAATCCTAAATGTTTCAATTGGTTAGCACCGAGTAATAAGAACTTTAAAATAGTCGACAGTTTTATCTCAACTGTAACTTACGTAAATGTTCCAAGAGGTCAGGGACGTACAAGTCAGAAAGTTTTCATATTGATACTTACGCACAGTGCAGAATAACATCCATAAAAATACTTATGATAAATGCTTACCACGCATGTTGGTAGTAGTAAAGTTTTTTTATGTCCGAAAAAATTTGTCACTACCAAAGCCCTCGGAATGTGAATAGTTATTCGTAACAGGAGACATCAGACATAAACACAATGCGTGATCTTGCAATAATGTGAAGCAATGCTACGATTCTGGTCAATGGTTGCGAATTGCAGACAATTTAACAATTTTAAAAGTATTATAGTACGCAAGGATAATCTATCGTGGTTTACGCTCACGACTTCCTGGGGAGTCAAGATCCACCGTTGTGCATTATAAGGAGTATAAGCACAACTTTTAAACTCCCAAGTGTCTTGAAAATTCTTATAAGAATGGGTGTTATAAAAAGAGAAATAAAAAATTATGTGATGTAATAAAAGAATGTAATAAATACATGTTGCTGGCGTATGACTGTGTATAAATCAAAACATTAATTTGGATAAAAATGCTGTAATTTATGCCCTAAAGTTTACAGCGTTTACGAGCATCGTCTTACACAATCGATATAAAATAGTTTAATAAAAAGAGCCAAAAAAACATATTGTTTATGTTTCATAACTTTATAACTATGAAGTATTTGCCATACATAAAAATATAATAATGGAGTTGAATGTACCGAATGTGTGCGTGGTACAATCATTTTTCGACGATTGTATGGAAGATAATGTTGTCGTGCAGTCTTGCGCAACTTGCGGTATTTTTGCATAACCTCGTTGATCAATTAATAAATCTACTTTTAAGAAGTAAAACCGCCTTTGACCGAATACTCTTTATTGCTCACACCTCGCGTGGATTTTATGATGAATCTACTTTTTGCAAGAATCCAAAAAAAAATCGTTGTGAACCAAACAAAAAGAGTGACTCCAAAAATAGCTCGAAATTAGCCCGTTTTTGCAACCTCGAGAATCGTCCCAAATTGTTTATCAAATCATTGTTTATCGTTTGAGCATGCACCTGGTAAATTTTTAGGAGGGAATCAGCTTTGGTTTCTTAGATATAGGAGGTAGAAGATATTGAAATATTACTAACGACCGTATAAATCAGGTTTACAGTGAGTCTCACAAAATAAAAAGTGTTTTCGCGTAGCTTACCAAACCACTATATATTATATTTTTTGGGTCGCTGATTCTGAATCCGAGGTCAGATGACCTTCTTTACGGATGGTTCAAGGTCATTTGAAGGTCAAATCTGAATGAAATTCCCAAATTTAGAATACACTAGATTCCAACACTGATTCTCATGGCTGCAACTTTCGCAATTGCGTATAGTACATAATACTTTTTTACAATTAATTATAGATTCATTGAAAGCAAACGATTGCAATTATCATAGCTCAAGATGAACTTGATTTATAATGAATATTATATTGGTCGAGAAATGTGTCTCGTTGTTTTTTTGTGTACAGGACTTAATTTTATCATTGACATTTATTTAGCCGCCTCTTCAATTTTCTGTATACAGACCTTAATGTTATTATTCAGAATTCTTTTGTGAATAATAGTGTTTTAGATGATTTGAGTCTCAGTTTCCGTATATCTGACTTTAAGAATAAATTTGTATAGAAATGTGTATTTATTAAGATCCAGAATCTTTTTTCACATGAGAGTTAATTTTATGGGCTCCTGAGATACATTATTAAAGTAATTGAAGCTAACCTGTTAACATGTATAAATTATACTACTAATAAGTATTAACTATATGTACAGGTACTATAGTCGAAGATTTTTGTCTTTTTATTGTAATTAACTAATCATCCTTTCAATTTATCTTCCTGTTTTGTGGATCAGTAGAAACAGTTGAGTTTGTCAGACACGTTGATGTTTTGTTATTAAGCTATATTCAGACTGTGAAAAAAAAGTTAGTTAAAAATTTGTGTGTGCTCACTCGCTCTCTTTTGTTTGAGACGTTCAAGTTGACGTATCTGTCTCTGCTAACCCACAAAATAAAGTTCGACTTTTGTAAACTTTACATTTTGTCGATTTTCTGGTTGCCCACGGCACCTCAAACGTCTATTCTTAGACGTAACATTTCATGTCGACGAAAACGCGGATCTGCCTGGCCAGCAATCCCTTAACTTTTGAGCAACGGCTCACCTCGATCAACTTTCCCCCTTGGGAAAGAGTTGGTCTACAACCTAACCAAAAGGTATTCTTAAATAACTTACGCATCATTTACTCATTCTCTTTCATCACATTCTATTAAAGTTTTTTTCTATTATCATTTATAATCAAAATGTAATTTTTTTCATTCAAATAAACCAGGTTTTTTGCCAAAAGGCTTTTTCCTGTTCATGCTGTGTTTCATTGATTTTATAGCCGTAAGCGTCTTTTTAAACTTCAACTACGTAAGTACCAATTAAGAGAGCGACGCGTGACCCCTAGGGTCTTACTCTCTTTGCGATGTAAACATATATAACAATTTAAAATTATCATTTTTTTAATGCTTCACTTTCTTTTTAAAAATAACTTCAGAGTTTGAAACCGTCGCATACGCAACATTTCATGGTGCCTCCTGTGAGGTATGAGCCACGTCAAGCCACACCATCTCCTGTCAACCACGTAGCAGACATTCTGCAACCGCCTCTCTTCCTCACCAACGCCCCGCACCACGCCAACTTCCTACTCCTACGATGGATGCTCCTGGCCCTCCTTCAGCGCTGCCTTCGACATTGTCTTCATTATAAGGCAGATAAGCTCTCTGTTAATTTACTGATTGTCGACTTTATCGAACTGCCATTTTTTATTGTATTAGTGTCCGTGTGGGAGATTTTTACGTTTGCATAACCTCGTGTTCATAACAATCAAGATTTGCGTCCTGACGTACGGCGAGGGTGCAGGCATATACGATCTTTATTAAAAAAAACGGGCTTGGTTCCGAACCTTTGCCACATCTTTTGTTCGTCACGTTACACACATAGTTTACATTTTATGCATAAAAGCTCTACATCGCTTTTAAAAATTGTTACTTGCAAAGATGGCTCAAGTAAAACGCATCGCGTTTATTGTGCAAAAGGGAGTTTCTTTAAACAATCAGCTTTTGGAAGCCAAAACCGCGCTAGATGACGGTAACGTTTCTCCGAATGATGCAGCTCTTCGTTTAGAATTTTTAACAAATGCATTTCGAAAATATGAAGAGCTGCATGATGAATTAGCTTCTCTTGAATCAGATCACGTTCAACCTGGCGAGTTAATAAATTGGCGAAGCAAATTTTTCCTTATCGCCGGTAAACTCCAGGAATTGAGGCCTCCTCCTACAGGCGTCGATCCTTCTTTTATCGCGTTAGCAAACTCTACCTTTTCAGAAAAGACAAAGCTTCCAAAGCTTCTGGTTACTGAGATCCCGTTATTTAACGGAAATATAGACAAATGGCTTTCTTTCAAAAATGCTTTCAGTTCGATCATACGCTCCCGTACGGATCTGGATGATGTTACCAAGCTGACTTATTTAAAGAGTGCAATGCGCGGTGAGGCCTTAACTAAAATAGCTCCTCTTGATTTGTCAGTTGAAAACTACGCAAAGGCTTGGAAGCTTCTTACAGACTCGTACGAAAGAAAGCGTGTGCTAGTTTCTAAACATTTAGACGCACTCATCGATATACCTCATTTGCAGAAAGCAAACTCTGTCGGTTTGTCAGCTTTGGTAGACACAGTAGAACAACATCTCGTTGCTTTGACTGCTCTGGGGATCGAAGGGCAAAATCGTCAGCTAATTCGAACTATCGAAAGGGCTCTTTCGGCTTCCACGCGTAACAGATGGGAGGAATCTCTTTCTCTTGACGAGCTTTCAAGTTTGCAAAAATTACTTGATTTTATACGAGAAGCGTCTTTTCGGGTTAGTGTTTTAGAGTCAGCTCCCAAGAACTCCGAATTAAGTCAGAAGCGCACATTTGAATACACCAACTCGCGTCCTAAGAAATTTCAGCGTAAAGATCTAGAAGCTCGCGTATTGGCAACCAATACGAAGATCGCTTGCGTTTGTTGCGGTTTCGAGCATTTTCTCTTTAAGTGTCCCGATTTCAATAAGCTCAATGTTAGTCAACGTTGGTCACTTGTTAAAGAAAAAAAGTTGTGCTCGAATTGTTTACGAATTCATCAAGGAGCTTGTCAATCTAGTCTTTGTAAACGATGCAATAAAAAGCATCATACCTCGCTACACAATGATTCAAAGATAAACAGTATGGCAAACATGACCCCTTCATCTAGTACAGTTCAATCGTCTAAAAATCCTTCTACGTCCGCTGTTAATTTTTGACTAGGAAAAAAAGGGTCAAGCTCAACTATAAGTAACTCTCAGCTTTTGGCAACAGCTAGCGTTAACGTTTTAAATGCGCAGAGAAAGTTTTATACGCACTCGCGCTTTGCTTAATACGTGCTCTACCGTGCATTTGATTTCGTCCCGTTTAGCTAATTCATTAGACTTGCCCTTCGAAAATTGTTCTGTTACAATCGGAGCAATAAACGAGTTAGGTACAGAATGTAATCAAAGCATCAATATAAAAATTAAATCTATTTACAATAATTTTTCTAAAATACTCACGTGCTTAATTATTCCTCGGATTGCAAATTTCATACCTTCTGAAAAGTTTCCGCGTCATTTGATTAAATTACCGAATAATATTTAACTCGCTGATCCGCAATTTCACATGCCAAGTGGTGTTGATTTGTTAATTGGCTCAGGAGCTACATTTTCGCTGTTTTCTGTAGGCCAAATAAAACTAGCTACCGATCCATGTGATCTTTTTGCTCAGAAATCGTTATTAGGTTGGATTATCGCTGGAGGGCTTCAACGCAATTTTTTAAAAGATTTTTCTCTTTGCAATTACAACATTTTTGAAGCAAAAAGTTCTCGTGATAAACAGTTTGAGGAGTTGACAAAAATTATGACTAAATTTTGGGAAATAGAAGAAATCCCATGTCAAAAAGATATCAAGCGAGCAGAAGAATCGTCAATCGAAAATCATTACATTCAAAATACTACCAGAGATCCCAGCGGGCGATATGTCGTTCGTTTGTCGTTTCGTGTAGATACAATAGAACTTGGTAATTCAAAAATTACAGCGTTACGCCAATTTTATTCGCTTGAACGACGTTTAAACGCGAATCCTGAACTTCGAACCGAATATTTTCGAGTTATGCAAGACTATATAGATCAGGGGCATATGTCAATCGTCCAAAACGAAAGCGAACAAGGTTATTTTATGCCACAACATCCAGTGCTCAAACCATCGAGTTCTACTACTAAAGTACGAGCCGTATTTAACGCCTCTTGTAAAACTGATAAAGGACTTTCACTTAATGATGTACTGATGGTGGGCCCTACCATCCAAGATAAGCTTTTTAATCATTTATTAAGATTTCGAACTTACGCTTTCGTCATGACGGCAGACATAGTGCAAATGTATCGTCAAGTTTTAGTAGATCCTCGGGATAGAAAGTATCAGCGTTTATTTTGGTATGACAGTAACGGACAAATTAAGCCCTTTGAGATGAACACAGTAACTTTTGGAAATGCTTCAGCTGCCTTTCTAGCGATTAGAACTATACAAAAATTAGCGGAAGATGAAGGCGCGAAGTTCCCTTTAGCACAAAACGTTTTAAAACGTCATTTTTACGTTGACGATCTTCTTACCGGTTCGAATTCACTCGATAAAATGCGACGATTACGAGAACAGGTTATTCGTTTGCTAGATATCGCCGGTTTTGATATTAGAAAATGGGTTTCAAATGATCCATACATTTTTGACAACGACGAAGAAAAAATATTTCGCGGAGAGCAAATTAAAGAGTCAATTTCTAATTCAAAAACACTCGGAATCATATGGAACTCAAGACGGGATGTGTTCGTTTTTTCAGTCAGGCCTATAATCACGCAAAAAATAACTAAGCGGCATATTCTCTCAGAAATCGCGAGAATTTTCGATCCGTTAGGTTTGATCGGACCGGTCGTTTTCGCAGCCAAGTTTTTAATGCAAAGGTGTTGGCGCGCGGAGATCGATTGGGATGAATCAGTTCCAAGCGAATTGCACACTTCTTGGACAAAGTTTATAAATCAAATCGGTCTAATACAAGATTTTATGATTGAACGCAATTTGCTAATTTAGTCATTGATAATTTTGTCCAAGTAGATGTTATCGGTTTTTGTGACGCTAGTCAATTGGGGTATGGCGCTTGCCTTTATATAAGATCAGTAAACGAGGCTGGTAAGGTTATGGTAAATCTTGCATGTTCTAAATCACGCGTAAGACCTATTAAATGTTCATTTACCATACCCCGCTTAGAATTATGCGGCGCTTTACAGCTTGTTAGGTTATTTCGAGAAAGCTATGAAACTTTTGAATTTCCTATTCAAAATATTCTTTTCTGATGCGATTCAACTATCGTACTTCATAAACTTAAAAAATCGCCCCGTGACCTGGAAGTTTTCGATGCAAATCGAGTAAAGGAAATTCAAACGCTTGATAGTAAAGTAAAATGGCGACATGTAAGATCTGCTGACAATCCCGCCGATGCTTTATCTCGCGGTCAAACTCCTGTTAAATTTCTACAAAATCCGAAATGGCTTTCGGGTCCCAATTGGTTAGCAAAGTCCGAATCGCAATGGCCTAAAGGCATTATTATTACAGCCTCTAACTCTATTTCACGCGGTAATTGTTTAGCTACTGTCATTCAAAATAATTTGTTTTTAAGATTTTTCGTGGGAAAGATATTAGCGTAGAAGAAAGGTTGGGAGCAGAAACGGTGGTTTTACGACTCGCGCAAGCAGAGCGTTTCTCGTTTGAAGTAAATCTCGTCAAACAAGGAATGGAATCGCGTTTAAAGGCTTTTAATCCTTTTTTGGTTGCAGACGGCATTTTAAGGGTGGGTGGCCGGCTTCGAAAGTCTTCGGTCTCCAGCGATTATAAATGCCCGATACTTTTGCCTTCCAAGCATCCTATTACTGATCTGATTATACGTCAAATTCATATGTCAAATGGGCACCTAGGTATTCAATCCACTTTAAGTTTTATTAGGCACAAATTTTGGATTCTGGACGGAAAAAATCAAGTACGCAAAATAGTTCGGCAATGTGTGACTTGTCTTCGATATAAACCTAAATTAATTCATGCCAAAATGGGCGATTTACCAGAATCTCGAGTTAATCCTGCACCGGCTTTTAGCAAAGTCGGTACAGATTTTTTTGGTCCAATATTTATTAAAGAAAAGAAATTTCGAAATCGTAATAAAGTAAAGGCCTATGGTTGTGTTTTTATATGCATGAGCACAAAAGCAGTGCATATTGAAATTATTAGTGATCTCACTACTAAAGGTTTTCTCGGAGGTTTTAGGCGTTTTATCGCCCGTCGAGGAATTCCTGGGCACGTATTTTCCGATAACGGCTCTAATTACATCGGAGCAAAAAATAATTTGAAAGAATTATATAATTTTTTAAATTCCAGAGACTTTCAACGTAATTTAAAAAAATACGCCGCGCAAAAAAATATCGTTTGGCATTTTTCTCCACCTTTATCACCGCATTTTGGCGGTATCTGGGAAGCTACAGTTAAGCTTTTTAAGCATCACTTAAACAGAGTCGTCGGTAAAAAATTGCTTACTTTTGAAGAATATAGTACGTTAGCTACCGAAATCGAAGGCATTTTAAATTCACGGCCTATTTGTTCTTTGTCGTCCGATCCAAACGATCCATAAGTTCTCACTTCCGCACATTTATTAATAGGTAGGCCTATTACTTTATTACCCACTTATGATTTTTCTGACATTTTGGAAAACCGTTTGTCCTCTTGGAACTTCATTTCAAGAGCAAGAGAAGATTTTTGGAAGCGATGGTATATTGAGTATTCAAATGAGCTTCAAAAAAGACAGAAATGGCAGGGAGAGAAAGGAGAGATCAAATTAAATTCAGTTGTATTTCTAATGGAAAAAAAAATTTCCTGCGCTGATTGGAGGCTGGGCGTAGTTGTTGAGATTCACCCTGGAGACGATGGTGTGGTGCGTGTGGCTTCAATTAAAACAAAAACGGAATTTATAAAAGAAATATCACGGATCTTTGTCCATTGCCAGACAAAGAAGTTGCTGAATTTTAATAAGCATTTTTATAAGTTAATTTTTTGCCTTAAGTATACATTTTTCTTCAATCATTCAAATATTTGTTTTTAAGTATTGAAATATCAATATCAATTTGTTATTAGTCATTGTTTTCAAGAAATCTCGTTTTCTTTCATTAAATCATGTTTTAAAGTATTTTGTACAACAGTATTTGTAATGCCATCAATTAACTTATTCATTGTTAAAATAAATATAAGTGTTCAATTAGTTACTTTACAAGTACAACTGATTACACATTATAATCTCACCTTCATAATATCATATTTGAGGTACAATATTTACCTCGCTCATCCTTTCGTTTCGCGATCGCCGGGAAGTATGTTTTGTGGATCAGTAGAAACAGTTGAGTTTGTCAGACACGTTGATGTTTTGTTATTAAGCTATATTCAGACTGTGAAAAAAAAGTTAGTTAAAAATTTGTGTGTGCTCACTCGCTCTCTTTTGTTTGAGACGTTCAAGTTGACGTATCTGTCTCTGCTAACCCACAAAATAAAGTTCGACTTTTGTAAACTTTACATTTTGTCGATTTTCTGGTTGCCCACGGCACCTCAAACGTCTATTCTTAGACGTAACATTTCATGTCGACGAAAACGCGGATCTGCCTGGCCAGCAATCCCTTAACTTTTGAGCAACGGCTCACCTCGATCAACTTTCCCCCTTGGGAAAGAGTTGGTCTACAACCTAACCAAAAGGTATTCTTAAATAACTTACGCATCATTTACTCATTCTCTTTCATCACATTCTATTAAAGTTTTTTTCTATTATCATTTATAATCAAAATGTAATTTTTTTCATTCAAATAAACCAGGTTTTTTGCCAAAAGGCTTTTTCCTGTTCATGCTGTGTTTCATTGATTTTATAGCCGTAAGCGTCTTTTTAAACTTCAACTACGTAAGTACCAATTAAGAGAGCGACGCCTGACCCCTAGGGTCTTACTCTCTTTGTGATGTAAACATATATAACAATTTAAAATTATCATTTTTTTAATGCTTTACTTTCTTTTTAAAAATAACTTCAGAGTTTGAAACCGTCGCATACGCAACACTTTCCAACATGTTTTTACATTATTTGCAGTCTACGATTTATTTAAAAAAATGCCCTACTCTTTGACATGTCTTAGCTGTGAGCATGAAAAGAAATCAAAGGAAGAAAAATTTTTTTGTGTCAACAATCTGAATTTATCGGCTATCAATAATTTGAGAACTATTCATAATACTAGAAAACGAAAACTTGAAGCTATAGAAACAATTCCTGTGGACAGCAAAATATGCAGACTGTGCTACGACTGTGTTCAAAGAAATCCTGGCATTCAAACTTACTCTACCTTGCCAGATCTGTCTATTTCTAGAAAAGGCTTAAGCTCATATAATCGATGTACATTTGGGTGTAAGAACCCATTAAAATTAATTGCTGTTTCTAGCAATAAACGTGAGCTTCTTTTAATGAATTATAAGAAGTATCACCGACGGAGCAAAAGTTTGTAAGTGATTTCATGTTCGAATACTATGAGAACCAAAATAAAAATGTGGTTAGTACATTCGATTTCAATACACTTGAGACTATGGCAGATGGGCCTTTTAAGTCTATTTTTGGATTTAAAAAAAATAAATTCAATAAAATATGTGAATCCACTAAGAACTGTGAATCAGAAGATGTAGCTATTCTTCTGTGTAAAATTCGTACTGCACTTTCACATGAACAATTTGCTTATCTCTTTGGATACCAAAGAATTTCATCAATTTCTAACCATGTAGAAAAAGCAAGAAATGATTTGATTTAAAATTTGGTTTCTTACTTTCTCAACGTTCCCAATCGTGAGACCATAATAGTTAACAATACTCCATTGGCAAAAGAATCGTTAGATATACCTGAAGATAAGGGCTGTATTATTTTTGATACCACTTATCGGATAGCTCAAAAATCAAAAAACTTCGCTGGTCAAAAGTAGTTGTGGAGTGAGAAAAAGAAATTGCCACTTGTTAAACCCATGGCGGGATGCACGCCAAACGTATTTATACTATTTGTCTTGGGTACTTTTAATGCGAACCATAACGATGCACAGATTTTGAATGGTTGCTTTCAAAGATATGATGAGCTGTTATCCATGCTTCATAAAAATGATGTTGTCTTAGTCGATAATGGATTTAGAGATGTAATGGACTTTTTAAAAGATGAAAAAAAGCTTAGAGCATATATTCCTGGAACTGGAGAACGCGATACGTATGAAGCTAATCTAGCCAGGTTTGTTACCAAGGTGCCATGGATAATTGAGTAAGTATTTAGGTGACTTAAAAAAAAATTCAAGTTTCTTGCTGGAACAGCTCATAATGCAACACTGTCCTATGACCTTGATTACCTGTTAATTGCTTGCGCGTTACTTAATTTATTTCACAAACCAATTCAATCTGATGATGAATATGAAAATGTTGGGGAAGCTATGAAATCAAGATTGAATGTACCGAATAAATTAAAAGTAGATGCCACTGATCTTAATCTTTTTGAACAAAGAGTTCCATTTGATGACACTGCTTTCACTTCTTTGGATAATGAAGAAAATAATTCACTAATGCAGTTTCCTTAGCTTTCATTGGACGATTTGTATGAAGTTTGCCTAGGCCCTTATCAATAAAAAAATGCCATATCATACTACACCGAACATGTGGCGGAAGATACATTTTTAGTACAGAAATTTAATCCTAATGCAAGACATAGAACTGCAGGCTTGGATTTTTCTAAGTATGGCATTAACGTTATCGATCCACTGCTCGTGAAAGCACATATGAAATCTCGCTATAGAAGTAGAAAAAGCCATTACATTTTTGTACTTGTTGATCGAGCTGAGAGAGGTAAACTGGCTATCGTCGAATATTTTTGCACATGTGAGAGTGGTTCACGAACAGTTGGATGCTGCAGCCACATTGCTACTACTATATGGTACTTGGGATACGGTCAATATAATGTCATAAGGGTTCCTTACCCAGATATATTGAATGTCTCTATAACTATGGAAAAATAAACCTTTGTAGTTTATGACGTTAAAACAATATTTTGTTCTGATTATTTTCAAATAAAATTATTGATTAGGTATATTGAAGTTTGCACACCTGACTTCAGATGCGTTATCAGCGACTATAAAAACTTATCTGGAGGTGATTTCAGAGTTTTTTTACGATTCATTCAGATTTGACCTTTAAATGACCTTGAACCATCCGTTAAGAAGGTCATCTGACCTTGGATTCGGAATAAGCGACCCAAAAAATATAATAATATAGTGGTTTGGTAAGCTACTCGAAAACACTTTTTATTTTGTGAGACTCACTGTAAACCTGATTTTTACGGTCGTTAGTAATATTTCAATATCTTCTACCTCCTATATCTAAGGAACCAAAGCTGATTCCCTCCTAAAAATTTACCAGGTGCATGCTCAAACGATAAACAATGATTTGATAAACAATTTGGGACGATTCTCGAGGTTGCAAAAACGGGCTAATTTTGAGCTATTTTTGGAGTCACTCTTTAAACGGAAAAAAATTATTTTACTTTATTGCTGTCGTTCAAAATTTATAAATAGCTAAAGTTATTTTCAAATGGAACTGAGTGCATTGCCCAAAGCTTTTGGCTTACCTACGTTTTCGTAAAAAAAGTACTTCCTACACTTGTTTTACATGATAAAAAAATCAAAACTATAATGGGAAACTATCAAATAAAAGCTTATGGGAACCTGATTCTATGACGCATCAAACAAAAAAAGAGTATTATTCTCAGTACACGGAAACTTTTCTAAATTACCTTTTTAAAATTGATAGATTTTTACCACTCTTGAATTTGGAAGGAAAAGAAATGGTATTTGAATTTGAAGGGTGTAACGAGCTTGGTTATGTAAAATGTTCCTATTAGAATCGTAGTAAAAAATTGCCTTATGGTTGCTCTTTTGGCGAAGCTTAGGAAAGTACAAAAAAAAATTAATACGATAAAATCATTTGAGTACACAGTTCGAGAAATGCTAGAGTGCACATTGGATAGAATGGCAAATGGAAATTCTTGAATAAATCAGTACGTGAACAATCACCCATTAATGAGCCAAATAACCATGGATAGTCGTTCGTGATGCATCTAATGGTAGAAAGATCAAAAATTTAGTGGCAGAATATAATGCTTGATCTGAAAAATTCATAAAATATACTGACTCACAGTGAATGAAATTTGAGACAAAAGTCTCAAAATTCTTCCTTCAACTAAATTGACTTCCGATTTTAACAAGGAAGGGTTTCACATTTTTATAAACGAATTAATAAATGTTTGTAAAATGTTTCGATAGTTAGACGTACGTTAGACCACCCTGAGAGTTGCGTCTTATCCTGTGGTAAAAAATTATCATGTTGGGTGTCATTTTTACAGTTTTTTAGGTTTCTGATTATCAATTTGACGTTGGATTTATGAAATTTGGCAGATCTAAGCACAGTGGGACGAAACGCAAAAAAGTGTCAAAAGTCTTGCCTTAGCGAATTTTGCTCAAAAAATTACTTTTTGGTATAATTTTACTCGTTTTGTCCTATCGTTTTAAAATTCGTTTCTGCCATGTCTACGCTATAATATAAATGTTGTAGGTAGCGCTGAGTGATCACTATACCCCAAACCTGATTGTTATAATTCATACTCTAAATATATTTGAATCATAACAAATTAAAGATTCGTATTTTTAACCGTTTTTTTGGGTCGCTGAACCCAAATTAGATATCAATTTTGCAAGAACAAACTGTTGAAACTGATTTTTAAGCACTCATAGGCTTAAACATTTGGAAAAAATCAGTGACACATACATTTGGAAGTAGAATACTTGTGCATCACACTTTAAAGTAGTCTATAAGAATGTATACACGTATGTATGCGTGAGCCAGCTGCTTCGGCTCTCCTTCGTATAGCGATGCGGTGCTGCTTTCTTTACCATTCTCTTTTTATCCCTCGAAGCTCACACATATTCGCGCTTTTACATAGACTGATCTCTACGACTGTTGACTGAATCGATATAATAAACACACTCATTTAGTGATGTATAAAATAACAAGTGTTTCTCATTCTAAAAGAATCCCAAGCTTTCCAACAAGACTATCGAATGGTTATAGGCTCAGGCAACGCTTCAACAGCGCAGCAAATGTTTTCATGCATCTTTTTCTATTTTTTACTCGGAATTTTCCTTCTTTTTCGTTTCCATGAGTGTATTGTGCAGTCCATTTTTAAGACGGCTTAAATTAAAAATCTAGACGAGTTGAGTCATAGAAGTGACCCCGAGCAAGTGCCCACTACCATGACGCCCAGTGAAGAGCCTATGCCCTGGACGCTGACTGCGAGCAGCAATAACTGCAGGGATGTCGACAACCAGGAAACGGGAGACCTGTCACATAATGACGTGTCTGTGGAAGGTGAGGGTGATGGAAGTGCCAGTAGAGTGTCAGAGTAAACGATGGACTGGATTGATGCCTGTAAGTTTTTATTTTCATCATACAGCAGACATGTAAAGGAAATTCTATTCTCTCCCTAGTGTTTCGATCGTTTTTTTTCTTTCTTTTCGCGTATTGTTTTTTGACAGGCTTGGACTGACACAGGCATGTCGTGTTGTTGGGTAGTGGAATTCCTTAAAGGCTGGAAGGGCATGGACGTGAGTGGACGAGAGGCACGTGGCTCGGGGATCGCGTGCGTGCTGTTTCGCTGTGCTGTATCAGTGTGTAGTTGTAAGAGGAAGTAAGAGCTAAGGAAGGGGATTCCTGAACTCGCTCGTGCTACCTCGTAGCCGTTGCTTGGATTTTTCTCTCGTGCCTGTGCCAACGGTAATGTGCCTGTGCGACTTATGTTCGGTTGCATGTAAGCCCATGCTTTGCTCTCTCATCTTTTTGGATTTGCAATGATTTTCCTACATATGCATGTGTGCAACTTGCGTTTGGTTATATATGGGGTTGTGTGCCGAAAAATAAAAATAATAACGACGGCACTATAAGTGTTCTTTCTTTTCTTTTCGCTTTTATATTAGCCCAAGAATTGATTGACGTCTTCATGCGCTTACAAAAAATTTCTGAAGAAATAGAAGACTGCACAAATGACAGAATATTCAAAATTGTACATAAGAATAATTTAATCATATTTTGAGCGACAATGAAATAGTTGCGGCCGTTGCACCAATTACTTTAGGACCTTATTTTTCTTCCTCGTTTAAAAGAGTGATTTCTGCTGCAAACGGTGAATTAAAACTCCCTGTGCCAGAAAAACAGACAAAACAAAAACTAACTTTTAATATGCCAGTTAATACCGATAAATTTGAAAAGTTTAAACCCAGGGTCATCAGTGTTGATTATATAGAAAATTGTAAGTATGAGAAAGAGAAAGGCCGACTTATCTCTAACTCACATTTGATTAATAACTATTTGAAGATAGTGCAAACTAGTAAAACTGTTTCTGACTTGTCAGATTTACAGACTGATTTAAACCTTGTCATAGAGATTAAATGTTTAAAGACAAATCTTGATATTTTAATCAAGTTTTACAAAAAAGAAAAGGAGAGAGAGAAATTCTTGGAAGGAAAATTTTATTATATGAGAGCACCCATGGCAGAAATAAAAGAGCAACAAGAGAATTTTGTAAGAAATGTCAACTTCACTATGGAGTGGCTCAGTCTTCAACGTTCGTTGACTTCAGAGAGTTGACATAAGGTAAACGAAATTCTTTTTGATACGCATGATGCTTTTAGCTTGACTGCCAAAACACTTTTAAAATCAACTTTTGGAAATTCCATCGGTATAACTCCTGAATTAAATTCAAGTGAAGAATTCAACTTGAATTTTTGGACAAGAGCTTGACTAAATTTAATTATAAATTGACTCTTCAGTCAAGGTTAGAACTGTTTGTAAACAGGGTCGCTTCAGAGCTTTGCTCTAAATAACTTTTACACGTTCTGAATGACGGTGTTAAATTTCCTCCATTTCTTACTGTTATTGAAAAAGAAAAGAGTAAATATAAAGTTCATTCAATTTTAATGAATCATATGGACGACATCTATTACCTAAAGACTGGACTTACTAAAGATCTAGTTGAACTTTTTGTTGGTCAATCTAGTTGAATCTAGTTGAATGAGTTAAAGGAAATTAAAAAGACGGAGTTCAACTAGTCAACCAGTAAATTACGCAAGAGACTGTATAACACTAAATATTACCCTGGAAATGAGACAATGTCTCACTTTTGAGACAGCTTCAGAAATTTAGTGAAGAGTTATGATAACGTTAATTCCTCTCACCCATTAGCAGAAGAGAAGAAGCGAGATGTCTTCTTTAATGCTGTAGTTGAAGCTGTACCAAATGTACAGACCCTTGATTTATTGAATGAAAATTCACTTACCTTTTGACTTAATTATGACCAGTTAAAATCTTAAGTTTAAAAGGGTGAGACTCAATGACCAAGAGTGAACAAAGCATCCGCAATGAACATGCGAGCTCAGTTGACGTCACATTCTTAGCCCGGCTCCTGGTATGACAACAACAGATGTTATCATTGCGACTCGACGGGACACTACTTGACTGATTTCCGGGCACCCGAAGGATACCGCCGTTGTAGCTGTCAAAAACTGGTGCCTAATATCGGCACTGACAAACAGAACTGTTCCAGTAAGCTAGGTGAGAATTCAAACAATAGATCTTGGGATTTTAAAAGGACTAACGGTTCTGATTATAAGGATGGCACAAGTCGTCCGGGAAAAAAAAGAACAATCCAAATGAAAATCGTAATGACCATAAAAAAACTAAGACAAAGAACAATGATAATAAGCAGCATGAAAAGAAGGAGAAAAGTGAAACTTCAGACAACGTGCAGAATAAAAATACGAATAAAGGTTAGAATAACCTAATGTCCCATTCTCTCTTCTCTCGTTCGAACGGCAATAGTCAACCAAAAATTAATGGTCCTAAGATACTAATTTAATTTATAGACTGACTCTGAGGCTACTGAACACATGGTTAACTCTAGACTTTATTTTGAAAATCTTGGCACCAGTCAAACTGGAGTAACTAAATGTGCAAATGACAATCCTAGGGTGGACTTGAGAACTGAGAGAGAAGGAACAATTGTAAGCTACGGTAAAACAAACTTTGATAGACAGAGATTTGATAAGGTTATTTGTTCTGAAACCTTGGCTGAAAATCTCTCTCTGCTTAAATTTTTACACTCAGGAATGTATGTATATTTAAATAATAAAAGAATCGATGTGTACTATCTGTCTTGTAATGAACTGTTTTTGGCTGCAGCTGACAAACAGCCTTATTGGATGGTGAAATTTTTGGAAGATGTTTCAAAGACAGGTGCAACAGCGGCCTATCTTATTACTCGCAGTTCAAAGGAATACCTTATTTCTTCCACGCGATACTTAATGAAAATTGACAGTGTGAATGGAAGTAGGTGAAAGCGATCAGTCACGAATCCAAACGGTGTCACATTTACGTCACAGCTACGTAATTTTAAATTTAACTAAAAGACACAACCTTACTGGACAGAGTCAAATTTATTCTGTGGGAATCCGAAGACTAACTTGCCACTCATTACAGAAAAAAACCCAACTTTGATGAAGCTGTTCTATGGCATACGAGATTGGGCCACGTTTCTTTAGAATGCCTTAAAGATTTTTACAGAAAAATACCTAAAATTGCTGACCTTAAGAGTATTAATTTTGACAGTTACATATCCACGTGTAAAGTCTGTTTGATCTCATAAATAATTAGACTGCCATTCAAGACTGTAAGGACACGAGTGACAGAACTCTTCCAAACTATTGACTAAGATACAATGGGGTCCATTAGTCCTTATTTACATTTCGAACGTTACAGATTTGTTTCTGTGTTCATAGATGATTTTTCGCGTCTTGCAATGGCTTATGCAATGAAAAACAATAGTGATACAGAACTGTGTCTAGAGAGGTTTCTGAGAAGCCGACGAAATTTATTCAAATACGGCGCTAAAGTGTGTTACTTAAGAACTGATCAAGGAACTGAATATACTAGAGATCACACACAAAACGTTCTCACTAAGCTTGGAACAGATCTTCAGTTAGCAAGTCCCGAAACAACTCAACATAACGGTATGTTACAATGCTTTAATCAAAGCACACAACGACGGACTCGAGCATTCATATTTGATTCAGGGTTTTCGCAGAACACTTGGAACTTGGCATTAAGCACTGCCGTATTTCTGTACAACGGAACACCTCACAGAGGCATAAACATGGAGATTCGTAATTCTAAAAAATTCAGTTAACTATAAAAAGCTACAAACTATGTAGACGAAAATAAATGGACTAAAGCTTTTAAAAAATAATTGAATTCTATGGAATTCTAGGGAGAACTACGTTTGGGAAGTTGTAGATAGACCGAAGAGAGATTCTAGTGGAAGAAAGTCAAACATAATAAACTCTAGAAGAGAAACAAAAATTAACTGTAATAGATAGAAAAAATACGAGGCCAGACTCCTATGACTCGCTAAAAATTAACGCTCCTGTATCAAGACTATCACTGGTCAGAGAGCTGTGGTAAACTAATTTGATTTAGACACACGGAAGCTCGAGTTAAAAACGGCTTTCTGGAATGGTTTCTTGGATGATGAAGTATGAAAGGACATACCTAGTGGTACACAATACTAGTGGCCCCCCGTCTCGGCTTCGCCCGAGACTTACTAAATGGAACACCGTAGTGTGTTGACATGTAATGTAAAACGTTTTCCTGACATTTCTCAGAACAAAAATCGTATAATTTACGAAAAGGGCTATTTTTTAAATTTGTTAAGATTTTAAACTCCCCAAAAATATAAATTAAAAAAAAATTTTTTTTCTCTTATCCCACAACTTTATTACCAAAGCAACAAAGTCCTGGAGCTTAATCTTTATATTTCTTGTTTGCCACAAAAATATAAACCCATTTTCTACTTATTTAAAAATCTGAATTTAGATCTTCAAAAAATTTAAGAGATTACTGTGAGGGTACAACGAAAAGCTGATTCTCACGTACTGGATTCTTAATTTGTCAATTTTGAGGCTGCTGTTCCAATCTCGATGAATTTTCTGCGTCAATTTCTTGACGCCTAAAAATGTATTCATCAGATACATTTGAAGTTTTCCTTCCAATTCACCCTCTTCCGACTTTTGTGACCCCTAAAAGCTATTTTCTGCCAACTTTGTTAAGTTCTAATATCTTTGTTGGCAAGGTAGTTTGACGTCTGATTGCCTTAAAAAAGATCGGTGAGCTTCTTTAGTAAACTCTTTCTTGACTAAAGTTTACAGCAATTGTGACTGCCTGGATACCTCTAAGTGGTCTTCTCTGGCCTGCTGTTGAAGCCCCAGACTGATCGGCAGAAAAATTACAAAGTCCGAAGCTTTGGAGCTAGTTGTAGAGATCTTTCTCAACATCTCCTGGTGTAACGTCGAAGTCGTTGGTGTCTAAAGCACCTTTTTTTGAAGACTCAGTTGTTTTGATGATCTAAGATGGAGAGATTGGTTCGTGATGCTTGCCCATTGGAGACTCCCGTTGGCTCAAGTTTTTTTTTCCTTCTTTGGAGAGGATCGGTGATTCCTGGTTGAATGCTTAAAGTCGAGAGGGTAATATAGGGTCGTCGGTCACTGGGGTTCCCAGCCTTGCGACGAACAACTCCGCTCGTGACGTCTGCCAGTAAATGACTGACTTTGTTTAATAGTGGTCAGCTTTACATAGTATTTTAGTCGACGAATAACTTTTGCAGAAATGGTAGTAAAAGTACATTTATTGGCAAGGTAGTTAAAACTTAGGTGGCCCTTAAAAGAACCGATAAGATTGATGGTGAAGTAGGAAACGTAAATACTTATAATGGCCCTAAAAAAGGGCCAGTTGTGAAATTTCTAGTTATTCCTTATTATTATTCTTGATGATGGACTCTTACCCTCGAAGTCTGTGTACGGAGACCGTACATGAGGGAGATACGCCGCTGACCAAAATATATCTCGTCTTCAGGTCGTTTACCGGATAACCAACTGCTCATCGTTAGTCGGGAAAGTGGGCCTGCAGAATACCTTCTCTGTAGGTAAGCCGTTGGAACGACCACTAAGAAGTTGGCAGTTGTGGCTGCCCGTACTCTTCAGGGCTGTTTTTCCTGGCTTACATTTGTAGTAAAATAATTCTCTGACGGCACTAGGCCAAATTTTTGTACGGCCACATAACTATGAAGGGTTGGAGCAGGATGTGCTCTGGCTAGACACGAATCTTGTGATTTCGCTGGAGACGTCAGTGGTTAAAATAAATTTTCTATTGGTGGCACTCGTCAATCCTGGAAATTCAGGGTGAAAGTAGACCTAGATCACGTGCCTATCGGAGAAGAGCGTCATCGATAACCGGGATACCAAACTGCACGACTATCATTTACATTCTCGATGCATCTCGATGAATTGCCAGTAGGCGATTGCAGAAATTTATGTGACGCTTTGGCTTTTTATAGCCACGTTTGTTTAATTCTGTTGTTGGTAGCTTCGATTTTATGTCGATGCCACCTAGCGGATCCTACTGAACTAAAGTGAAAAGCTGGAGTATTTTTGCAAAACTTTGAGCTTATTTATTGCTATTGTTATTAAATTTTTTACGATAAAAACCATACTGAAACCATCTAGGAAGTTTCAAGAATCGGTATACAAAATTTCAGCCAAATCTGTTTAGTAGTTTTCGCGATTAGCGATTACAACGGTTTTAGCGACTTTGCTTTATATATTAGTAAGATTCGTCAAAATTCAAAGCCAACAAAGTATGTGAGCTTCGTTGACCCATTTACGGACTCAAGATCGGTTCACAATTCTGGTATGAATGATTTTCGGAAGCAGCAATTAAAATTAGACTGCTCAAATATTCAACTGAACCCTGTCTTTTTTTCTAGTAGCATAATAAAAAACTTCTTATATTAGTATTATATTTAGAAGACAAATTATTTTTAGTTAACTGATGTTAAAATCAAATTGCAACATGAATTAAAAATGACAGATCTGGGTGAAACAAACAGTTTCTTAGGCATGGATATCAAAAGAAATAGACAGAAATAAAAAATTACCCTCACTCAAGAGGCGTCTATTACTGAAATTTTGGAAAAATTTGGTTTTGACGGCTCAAGTGCATTTAAAAGACCTATGGTCACTAAACAGGTGTAAAACTATTAATGATGAGATAGAGAAGAAACCAATAAAGAGCATGAACTAATGGATAGAAAAGGCAGAGGAAAGTACCCTAATAGAGAAGCCGTTGGAAGTCTGCTGTTTCTAGCTAATACAGTCCAACCTGATATTGCATATGCTGTCAATAAATTGAGTCGGCATCAAATCAATCCTACGAAAGAAAACTGGAAAATGGTGAAAAGAATTTTTCGTTATCTTAATGGTACAAAAACGCGGAAACTGAAAAACAAGGATAAATATGATGGACTTGAAGCTTTCTCTGATACAAGTTTTGTCGACTGTGGAAAATCATCAACCACCAGTGGTTACGTTATAAGGTTGTGCGGGGACTCAGTAGCCTGGAGAACTTAAAAACAAAGTTATGTTTCACTCTTCATGTGATAGGCTGAATACATTGCAATGAGTGAAGCTTACCAAGAACTAATATCCTTGAAGACCTAACTGCCAATTGCTCTGACTGACTCCTTTTTCTTGATGACAGTTTGGTATGATAATCGTGTGGCTGAAGCAAGTGCTAAAAGTGTAGGAGGTAGCAAACTTTGACACATGGCAGATATAAGAGAGCACGATGTAAAGAAGTATATGAAATGACGGTTTGTAGTAATAAAATATGTCTCCACTCGAGACCAGATAGCTGACTTTTTTATGAAACCTTTTCTGAAAGAATGGCTAACTAATTTTGAACGATAACTAAACTAAATATTTAATTAGGCAGAACTATATTCATTTCATATAAATTAATGAAGTATAACTTGTTTGTTTTAGAAAACAAGTACAGCTGTGGAGAGAGATTAGCTGAAAATTATCACTCTCTTTTGATCTCTCGAATCTCATACATGTACTCGCTCTTTTACAGACTGACTTCTTTGACTGTGGACTGAATCGATGTAATACATGAACTTTTTAGTTTAGTATACAATAATAAGTGTTTTTGAAGCGAAGCTTTTTATGAGACGTTTGGGATCTCGGCTTGGGGAGTGACACAATTTTGCAACATTTTCGAGTGGTCTGTTTCTTCTACCTCCCATGGCTGTGAATTGTGCCTATACATAGAAAGTACAATGCTGATGCTGCTGCTGGCTGTTTGCCGAACTGGCTTCTATACTATGTACATGACACACTTACATTCATAATTCAGCCGACGCATGCATACATGTGTACATATGTATGCAGCAACAGCTACTGCAGCTATTGTTGATTCTTACTGGTAACAAGTCTATACCTACACAGAGAGAAATGCGTTGCAAATTAGGTAAATGCTAAAATAAAGTATCCTGATGTGTCGTCAAATGCTTACACGCATAGACAATCACATGTTAATGTATTTGTAGTAGCTGTATAATAGTATGTGTTGCTGTACAGCATGTTCGACCGCGTGAAAGAGCAGACAGAGCTTGGCTCAGCTATGCTACTATAGATACGTACCGTGGTTGCTCCTCACTCCTCACTGCACATCACGTATAAACGTCTTTATTCGTGGAACATATCCCTATTCATGGAACATGAAAATTCATGTATTTATCATGCAATATATTAGATAAAAAAAATTGTTGTAGTTGTATATTTTATTTATCTTTATGAATTTACAAGAAAAGTTTCATTGTACATACAATAAATAACCAATTTTAGTGATAATTTTATGAATAGAGACAAAGTCGTTCAGAAAATATCTTGACAACTGTTTATATTATAGTACCAAACTTCAACGAGTAATTTATACAGTTCTTATGAACAATTAAAAGTTTAAATTGTTTCTGTCAAATACAATAGTGTTGTTCTAATAAAAAAAAAAAAAACTGTCTTGAAATATTGTACTATATTTATGTTTTTAAAAAAGTTTCATAAACAGCAACATAGTTATGAAACAGTATAATATTTTGATAAACAAAGTAACTCAACAATTAAGATCCGTATTTAAGGATTGGAACAATAATGATAAATTTATAGCGCATTAGTAAAAATCAAAATTCTTTCCATGAAAGCTCACGATTAAGAAAAAAAATTGAAGAAACAATTATGATAAAATTTGTGGTTATAATAGGGACATTTAGCTTACTGAGCGTCTGCTGTACAGATTTCTCTCCGTGCATCTCCTATCAGCTGTATATTTTTGTAAATTTTATTATTATTATTGACTTTTTTTGAGCAAAAAATGTATACTTACATGTTTAACGATGAATTTTTGGATATTTGTCTCAGAAGTATGTGTGTGTAAGTGTGTAGATGGGTGGGTGTATGGGCTTGCGCATATGCTTTGGCGTGTATACATATGTTCGTATCTACACACATGATTAGTTCTATTAACGTCGGACAATATTTTGCTGCCATGTATATGAGGCAGCTTTGTTTTTGTCAGGGGTCCTGAGACCTCTTACGCTTGATTTACTTTACAATGATCCCAAGCTTCTCAACAAGAATATCAGAACATTCTTTATAGCAGTATTTTTGACTAGTTTATTATTAAAAAGGATACACACTACGTATGTGTGTATAGTAGTGGGGCTCCACCTCCCTGAGTGCGTTGCGCACCAACCTCTGAAATTATTTGTTATTTCATGCTTCTCCGGGTAATAAAAATATATTTACATAGAAAATATATTTGTGCAATATAAGAAAAATCTGGCTTGTAAGACGTACCAACATAAAAAAGTTATTAGTAACTGTTACCATGTATTGGACATTCTTATAACGTTCCCAGATTCTGATGTGCCTTCCGTTATAGTACAAGGAGTATTGTTTGATGTTACTCATTCGTAATCTTTATTGATAAAATACTAAATAATGCATCGCCATTATGTATTCTCTCACATTTAATCATATGCCTTACATAAAGAATTATTTCTTTCTCGAGAAAGTTTCTAATCGTTGGGAACGAGACAAATGATTTTATATAAACCTATTTGTTCCAGCTTTATATACATATTCTTAAATTTCATAACGTACAAAAGACAAAACTATTTAAATGTCATAATACTCTGCTGGGAATCTAAGTAATAACAAAACTCTCTTATAAATATGTGTAAGTCTAACAGAAAAAGAAATATTTATCAATTTTTGTGAAATCTAGCCAACAAGAATTAAAAAAATTTCCAGCGTCAGAATCGTTTCAAATATTTACACTGATTCACAAAGCAGAAAAAAAAATCCATTATGTACTGATTTTCCTGAATTACAAAAAAGTACTAAAAGAAACGCTATACCTACGGATTCTCGATAGGATTATTGAGTTTGCCACTCGTCTGCCTTTTGCTCTCCCAACTTTAAAAATATGATAGATTGCAGTTTAAAGCGTGCTCCTTCAAATAATGCCATAAAAAAATTTAAAAAAAAAAGGAATTTTTCGCAGTAACGCTCTGAACTTCAATCGTTAATTTTTTTATTTAAAAAATGGTTAATCCTAAAATCGACTACACCGGTAAAAAGAACAAATCAACACTTTTAAGCCCAATAACCCAATAACCCAATAACCCTACTTGTTAATTTTTACATGTCAAAATTATATACGAAACATTTTTACTCTCTTGATTTCACAAAAGTAATAATCCGTGTTGACTTATTCTATAAGCGTTCATCTCTTTGAATTCAATTGAGTTCAATCAAAAACAAAGTATTGTAAACTTGACCTTTCTACGTGATTGAACACATTAAACTCAATACTTACAATTAAGTGGCACTTTCTTTCATCAGAATAGCTATACCTGTATCAAAGACTACTACTGAATCCCTTATAATCGTAATTCTTTGACTATATATACAGTAATTTCTCAAAAAAACAAAAGCAAAGTGACGTAGATATTTTTTGAGAGAGCATTAGTTGTGTTTTTGATGACAAAATACAACACAAGTAAAAAACTGACCTATAAGTCTTAGAGCAAAGATTTCGAAATCAGTTAGTTATCTTTTTGTTGAGGAATGCCTGCTTAATAAATGCATCGATACTCACAAAGTATGTATTATTACATATAAAAAATGTATATTTATGTCTATGTCCATAGTACTTGTAATTTTAAAAGCAAATGTTCGAGCATTGAAAAATAGAAAGATATGTATCACATATGTACACACATGTCTCCCTATATCATACAATCATTTAGAAGTGGCTGTCTACACCTGCTGTCCGCCCCCCTCACCTTTGCCCCCATCCCTCAAAACGAGAGAAAGTTGTTTTTATTTTAATGGGATATTAATCCAATAAATTGCTGATTGAGCCCCTTATTGTCAAGATTAAACCTCCTCGTCCCCTTTAAATTATTCTACCTCCCCCTCGGCTAACTCTCAGCTTCCTTAAAGCAAGGCAAAATTGTTTTTACATTAATGTAAAAGTAACCCACAAAAATTCTTAGCCCCCTTCGCCCCCCCACTTACAATAAAGCAAAATTGTTTTAATTTCAGTGTAAAATTTACTCCAAATTCTTGATTACCCCCCCTCCCAGTCCTCTTGCCACCCCTCAATTTGTTCTTGCGCCTGCTTGATCCCTCTCGTTTTCATTTCACGCTTTTCTTGACCCCCTTAGCTACCCTTGCCGTCTCTTAATTTGTTCTTACGCATGCTTGCCCTAACTCTTTGTCCGTCTACAGTTTTCTTTTCTACTCCTTGGCCCCTTCTCATAAGCAATTAAAATTTTCTTTATTTCCATGTAAGATTTATAAAATACAATTTTGGTCAATTGTTCATTGTAATATTAATCAAATTTGGTATATAATTATTTATGTTTTTCACACCACCCATGACGCAAGCATACAGGCACGCTTATCTTTTTGTTGTTGTTACTATGTAGATGTGCGTATGACATGATATACGTACGTGTAATTATAAAAATTTTATAATATGGTAAAATAATAACAACAGTGGAGATCCTTGCTTATCAGTCTTTTTGTGGAACCATAAATATGTGCCTTATATGAAAAATGATATTTATAATATAATATTTAAATTGAAAGTACTTCTTAAAAAAAAATATTGTAATATAAAACAACGCAGCAATTTGTTAGAATTTTGCCGGTAAAATATATTAAAACTATTTTAAAAAGTTTTACAAAAATTGAACGCTTTTTGAAAAAAATTTAAGTGAGGTTCCGTAACTTTTTTTATTTTCCCATGGATGTGATAGTAATAATAATACATCTATAAAAAATTAAAACATTTGAACAATATACGTATTTTTATACTATAGTGCTCTACATCCGGCTCCCTTAATAAGCACACTACTACGGGCACTTAGCACTTGGGAAAGGCGCAAGGAAAGGGATGGGTGGCATCCCATTAGAGAAAATTAGGCAATTTTCGCTGCGTACAGGTCGCCTATCTTTTCATGAGGAGTATTGCGTGGTGAAAATGCGCATGTGAAAAATTACAGAGGTACTTACCCGAAAAATCGCACTGGCCGGGAATGGAACCACGGTCTCTCGCGTGCCAATCCACGACCTAGCCGACTGAGCCACCACGCACTCATTTATACATGGATGTATTTAGATAGCACACTTTTTTGTAGTTACGTGTAAAGCCAATTAGCATAATGCATCACTAAAAGACAGAGCTGTAGAGAATGAAAATAAACAATGACAAAGTCAATTTATTTATGGTTTCCTTCCACACAAAATTTTTTTTTACTTCAGTGTCATTTTTATTTTTATTTAGCACAAAAATACCATCCTTAGTTATGCATCTTGATAAGGCAACATATAATGGACTATCTTCATACAACGGTTTTTTAAAATATAGTCCTACCATATCAAAAGTTTAATCTTGTAATTTATTTATAGTTGTTGCAAGAGCAAAACTACGAGGACTTGCTTTCTGTATAAATAATGGTAATGAAAGTATATTTCCAGTACTCGAAGCGATTTTTGGTGTAAGAACTCTTTGTCTAATTTTTTTACTAGTTATCCAATTAGACCAATTAGAAATGTTCGCCTCCCTTATTCTCTTTCTAAAATTTTCTTGAGCGGTTTGAACATTTATTTACAAACAACAGTTTACTCTGAGTTATATGTTTTTTGTACACAATCAATACTTTTAGGTGTAAGTAAATTAGATGATTAATAATACTTGTCCTCCGTTGCAAGAATTTGGATTATGTGCAATAGAGCAAACTTTTTTGATAAAAAATGTAATGTTGTGTAAAATAAGTTTTATGTTTATTCTCAATATTTTCTGACAGTAAGAACCATGCAAAAAAATTGTCTCAGTTAATAAGGCAATATGATGGTAATAGTTTCTTTACATATATCGTCAATTGGAGTGTCATATTCCATTAATCCCATTGCTACAGCAGTATCTTTTAATTTTTTATGAATGATTCCATTATATGTTCTTAAATTTCTAATGATGTCATACCTTTCACTTTATTTAATATTAATTCTAAACAAAAACGTTCATTATTTTTGAAGAAATAAAATTTAATCTTTCAATAGCAGTGTTTGATGAAGTTAATTGATATCATGTAATTTCCGAAATAAATTTAAGTCTTCTGGGGGGTTGGCGCTAAGAGCACGCAGGGGACGAAGCCAACCTATGTATGTGTATATGCATAAAAATTGTTGCGTATGGAAATGTATATTTGTACGCAATGTAAATTCTAATACTCTAAAAAGTACAAATAACTATTTGTGAGGGCAAAAAAGTCTATTTGTGAGGGCAAAAAAGTCTAAGTGAACGTAACCGAAAAATGCGGGACGCTTTACTAAGCCTCATTTAAACATATACACATAAATACATACGTATAAACGTGTGCGATTACTTTATGCACAAATGGGTAGTGCTACGCTGAGAATTATATTTTTGTCTGTAATAAAAAGTTTTCAGTAATGTAAGAAAGGTATTGCTCATTATATATTGCTCATTAAATTTTTTGTATATATGTGTATATATTCATGTATGTTTATTCATGTGTATATATGTACATGCAGAGTGTTGAAAACTTATGCATGACATGAAAAAAAGAGCAAATTACATACCTTGTACTGTATTTACTTATATTATGATATATTTACTAGTGGGACTTTATCTCTCTTGTTAATAAATTTTTTTCCTTTACATAACCATAGACCTTAGAGTAGATGGCAAAAGGTTTACAATTCGGAAATCATATTTTTTTAATGAATGAAACAAATGACATAAACAATAAAAACGATATCATATATACCCTCTACAATAAGTTGAAAATTAAAAAAGAATAAATGAAAACATTCAGTATTCTAAAAACATGGATTATCAACGATGTATGTTAAAAAATATTTAAAAACAATAAGTAATTAAAAAATAATGATAGTTTACCGTCACACTATAAATACATTTTTTTTTTAACAATAAAGTTTTGAGAACATTACAAGAAGAGTCCAAATTGTATTATAACATAGATGAAGCAACGTATACAAGTGTTGATAAGCCAGATAATGATATTTACATAAATTTTCCTGTAGAAATGCTAAACAATATTCAAGAAAGCTTTCTACCTCATAAACCAAGCATAAAAATTGGAAGTCTAGTAATTCAAATTGAAAATTTAAGTATGTAAGATGGCTCATTAAAAACAGAGTTCTTATTCCAAGAAAACTTTGAATACTTAAATTACTTTTTTACTGCCGCTTATCTTCTACAAAATACAATTTCTTTTAGTTGAAGCTTTTGCTAAGACTATAAATAAATTTTAAGGTAGAAGTTTTGGTAATGTTGTTCTATACTTATAAAAACCTTTGTTCTCTCATAGTGCACTTTATGTAGCGTTATCAAAATCCAAGTATATACATGAGATATTGATTCAAAGTGAAAGAGGAAAGAATTTGGTAATAAAAAATATTGTTTAGAAAACGATTTTTGATTTAACTGGATTCTTGAACCACAATTATAACAAAAATAAATATGATTTGAAAATCTGTACTTATTCTTCTATTTATTTCAATAATTAAATAAAGGATGGTCTAAAAATTCATTAATATTCTTATTTTCCTATGTATTAAAGATATTAGAGATTAATCATTCTGCACTCTTACATATATAATTAGTATGCCCGAAGTCTATCTGTTTGCCTTCAGGGAAGTGTGGAAAAACAGATAAACATTTAAAACATTTCAAAAAAGACAAAGCATGTTAATATAATAATTTACCCACACCAATAAAAATTGATATAAAAGAAAATGGTGCCAAAAAAAAATTATTTCTTGTTGGTTAATATTGACTGTAGTGGACTGTATTGCGGTTTGCGTGGCTAAGCTTCAACAGCTTGGGACAGTGATTTTGGATAAGGTCAGTGAATAACTGCCTTTTGTGCATCCGAAAGGACACAAAGCAGCAGTAACAAAAAAAGGTACGAACCTTTAACTATGTAAGGAAGTAACAAACTATTTATTTACAGACTATAATACAAATGATTAGTGTGGCTGGTTATTTTAAAGGAAGATCAAATCACGACTTTTGAAATTATATAAAATTAAAAAGTAAACATTTTTTTAATGTTGGCCTAGGTGGTTCAGAACAAACATTTTCATCCAAGACGTTAATTTATAATTTCATTTTATCTATTTTCTTATTTGATTAGTTAGTATAGCATAAATATTTCTTAAAAAACAAACGACCAGTCATAGACCATTTCGTTTACCATTAAACTTAAACAGTATAGATAGTTTGTTTTTGGAGTTTGAATCTGAAAGAAAAAGAAGTAGTAGATTTAATTATACAGGACAATTCTTTGATAATCCCAAAAAGCCTTAGAAAAAGTTAAAAGAACATGACGTAATTTATGTAAGACAAACATCCATTTTTGAGATCATTGATAGATTTTGGAAAGAGATTTTAGACAGATTCTTTCAGCTTAAAAAAAATTTAATAGAAGTATGATTGTACAAGAAAGCGTTAAATCATCATATCTTTAAACATTGTTTCAGATTTTAGAATGTAGTACCGACATTAGTTGAATTGACAGAGTATTTTCTAATTCATCATTATTACCTTTTATTTTATACAGTAAACAATGTTTTTTTATCCAATCATTTTCTTCTACTATAAATAAATCTCAAGCTCAAAGTTTTAATTATATTGTATTGTATTTGAAAAAATCACTGTTTTTGCATGGTATTTTTGCATGGTCAATCATACATCATGTTATCAAAATGCAAAAATGAAAATAGAATTCTTAATTAAATAGAACAAGATAATAATTTGGAAATAAAAAATATTGTTTGGAAAGAAATTTCTAGCGTTAACGTATCTGAAGTAGATAAAAAAAATTTAATTCTTATAATTTTGCAGAAGTATAAAATTGTACGTAATACTTTTGCACGATTCGTTAAAATGATAAATGAATGGACAAAAGTAATAAAAT
The DNA here is from genome assembly GCF_036245765.1 of Copidosoma floridanum. Lineage (NCBI taxonomy): Eukaryota > Metazoa > Arthropoda > Insecta > Hymenoptera > Encyrtidae > Copidosoma > Copidosoma floridanum. The sequence goes on from NW_028321897.1 coordinate 29,577,413, forward strand.
ATCTTTTCAAATATTGTTTTATAACATAATAAGGAATATTTAAATAATTATTTTATACTAGTTACTTTCACAAAAAAAAAAACGAAAATATACTGTTGTGTTTTACCTAAATATCACTTACGTATACTGTTCAGTTTCATTAAATATCTTTAGCTCTTAAATAAAGCTAAATAAATAAGCTCTTAATAAAAATTTCTCCTAAATGACTAGTTTTTTTCCTAAAATTAAAATTGTATTATCACAACATTAAATAAGAACATAAAAAAATATGTATAGTATAGTATAGTATAGTATAGTATAGTGTACATATATGTGTACATTAAATTTTTGAATGACATGAAGATTTTGTTGCACATAAATTTTTTTCTTTTAAACGTTGCGCATTATCTTGGTTGAGGACGAAACGGTAAACATGGTTGGAATATTCAACAAATTTTTTTTTGTTTTTGAGGATGAGATGCACGTGGGTGCAATGATCGCCTATATTGAAACCCAGAACACACTTTATTGAACAACTTACTTGTGTTTTATACAGGTGGTTAAACCGTCCGAAGCACCAATCAAAGCAGGGTCGCGCTCGACCCCCGAGAGACAATAATAATAGTAAGAAACTTAAAGGTATAGGTATTATAGAAAATCACGACGCTTCTCCTCTTGACACGCTGTTGGCTCTCTCGGTGCTTCTTGCAGAGCTCTCCACTCTTTTTTTTACAGTCTCGACAGGCTCCGTCGCTGCGATGGTGGCGCTGGCGTGGGCGTGTGGTGCGGGAAAACCAAACATACCGCCCGCATCGTTCCAGGAACGATTGCACGTGGTTCATTTGTGGCCATTATGAGCCTGGCCGCCCGCCGTGAGCCCGGTGCCGGTCGAACCAGGATCGTCTGTTGCGTGATCAGCACGCTTAATGACGGAAAGCCGGGCAATCTTGGTGATAGGACGGACGTACTCTCCCGAGGCAGTTCTTATCCGAACGACGCGGACGGACCCATCTGGTCCCGGTTTGACGTCGACGATTCGGCCCAGTGGCCACTTCCCGAACGAGTTTAAAAGCGTTGGATCCACAACGAGGACTACGTCTCCAACGGCGAGATTGGGACGGGGCCGGGACCATTTCGTCCGTTGTTGCAAGGTGTTGAGATACTCGAGGGTCCAGCGGCGCCACAGCGCGTCGCGCATGCCTCGCACAAGGGTCCAATGGGTCAGGTGGTCTAGATTTTCAGAAGTGTTGGTGGCAGGCAGAGAAGTAAGGGGTCCTCCGATCAGAAAGTGAGCTGGCGTGAGCATGTCCAAGTCCTCCGTATCTCCAGATAACAGGTCCAGAGGGTGACAGTTGAGAATCATTTCAATTTCTGCAAGCAGGGTTGAAAACTCCTCGAAAGTGAGTTTTCATCGATTTAACCCCAACTTCCCACAAGTCTTCAAAGTGTCGGGCGGATGGCGGAATAAAATGCTAGTCGATTCCTTCGTTGGCCAGACTCTCAGCCACTGAATCCCGTCGTGGTTGGCCCCAGCCATCAGTTGCTTGAGTTCGTGATCTGCCCGGTGGAAGTTCGTTGCGTTGTCGCTCCAGATTTCCTTCGGTTTTACTCTGCGGCCTATGAAGCGAGTAAGTGCACCGAGGAAACTCGCTGTTGTTAGGTCTCCAACAGATTCAAGGTGTAGGGCCTTTGACCACATGCAGACAAAAACAGCGACTTATCCCTTGACCGACTTGGCACCTCGACCCTTGGATCGGAGGATGGAGAAAGGTCCCGCGTAGTCTACTCCAGTTCGGCTGAAGGGCCGAGCGGGCGTCACGCGAGCTGTCGGCAAGGGAGCCATGAATTGGTGAAGAGGTCGAGCTGGTGCTTTCGAGCATACAACGCACTGATGAACTCGTCGCTTTATCTCCACTGCTCCTCCAACGATCCAAGCCCGTCGCATGACGTGCGAGTACGTCGAGCGAAAGCCGCCGTGCAAGGCTCGCTGATGTGCCCAGTCGATCACTAGCCTCGACAAGGGACATCTGGCATCCAGGACTGGTAGGTGTTTCTCTTCATAAGAAAGTGGCGAGTGACGACGACGGCCGCCGACTCGTAGTATGCCTTCATCGTCCAAGAAGGCGCTTAGCCGGCTGAGGGGGCTCGAGATCTTGACAGGAAGAGAATTTTCCAAGGTCTTGATGTCGGCAGCACAGTAACGAACTTGACTGAGTTTAGCGCAGCAAAGAAAACTGTGCTGGAGTTCTGTGACCGTGATTGGAGCTTCGGATTTCATGCAATCGGGTATTCTGATACCAGTCATGAGTTTCTTACACTCGATACGAGTCCTTAGTATCAAGATGAACCGTCGGCATCTGACGAGCACTTGGAGCATGCGCAGCAATGTGCTTAGAAAAGTCGTCCATGAAATCGCGGCTTCCTTGCAAGATGGTCAGGCAGGTGGTTGACGCTATGGTGTGTCGATCTCCGTCGTAGTGACTGGTCGGAGAAGGCGGCTGCTGTAAGGTTGAGGGCCACGTAGAAGGTGGGCCTGTTAGCCAAGACGGGCCGGTCCACCAGAGGGTGTTGTGTTGAAGAGTCGAAGGTTCCGCACCCCTAGTAGCGATGTCAGCCGGGTTGTCGCTGGAGGGAACGTAGCGCCAGGTACCGTGAGCTCTGAGTTCCTGAATGTGATGGACATAATTGTCGACAAGATCGTTCCCATCAGGCTCGCTGGAGTGTAGCCAGCTGAGTACCGTGCTCGAGTCACTCCAAAAGTAATACGTGCAATCCAAGATCGTCAAGCTCGCATCCACGAGTCTGAGTAGGCGAGCAGCAAGAAGAGCAGCTCTCAGCTCTAATCGGGGAATAGTCATCCGTGTATTCTGTCGCTCCGGTGGAACGAGACTTTTGATCGGTTTTGATCGGAGAAAGCTTTGTCTTCGCGCCGATGAGACTCATATTTACCGTGCCAGATTCCTGCTCGACTCTGATGTAGACCACCGTCGCTAAAGCTCTTCTGCTGGCGTCGGCAAAGGCGTGTAGTTGGATCGAACTGGCTGGGGACGATTGAAGCCATCGAGTAAGGGTGAGTAGGGAGACGTCAGACAGCTTGGAGCGAAATGACTCCCATCGCTTAGCGTAAGATGCCAGTGGTGGCTCATCCCACGTTAGCTTCGCCCTCCAAAGGTCTTGAATACGCATTTTGGCCACGACAATAATGGGTGACAGCCAGCCAGCAGGGTCGAAAAGCCGAGCCGCTTCAGCCAGGACACGACGCTTTGTCAGTGTATCGCTCTTGTTGAATGCAGGGGGGGAAAACTGAAAGCAATCAGCACTCGGATCCCAAGCAATTCCCAACTCATTCACTGGACCATCCGTGGTGAAGTGAAGCCAACTCGGTCGCAGCAAGTCTTCGACTTTCAAATCGTGCAAGAGAGATGGCGTGTTTGAGACCCACTTCTTGAGTACGAAGCCGCCCGCCTTCAGAAGTTGAACCAGTTGATCTCTGCGCTTTCTGAAAGTAGTCACTTGAGTTAATTGAAGTGAGAAACGGTAAGAGAGGGGCTGCAAGTATGCAAGCAGCGTCTTGGGTTGCATCGTTAACATGAAGGACTGTTAACGACCAGGGTTGTTCGATCTCTTTGCGTGAGCGTTGTTGCTCGAAAGGAGAGAACTGTGAGTCTCGGGTAAAGAAAAGTTCCATGGCTTTATGACCGTTGTTGGTCAATGACCTCCTGACCACCTTCGTTCAAGCGTCGTTGCTTGACCGCAGTGGCCAGGCGGTCCTGTTGAATAAGCAGTTGTTGCTTTTGATGCTTGCACGTACAGCGTTAGGGCTGTGAGTAATTTTTGATTCGAGTGGTCTCGTGCTGGGGACCACTCCATGTACGAAGCGATATCGGCAAGCGGCTGTTGTAAGCCCTTTGTCACACGGTATAAGAAGCCGTTCTAACCTCAATAGAACTGTCGTGAGAAAAGTGTGCTCCAGCCACTCTTGGCTCTCGGCCCGCACAGAACCACACGTACACACATGTATACACACATACATACACATGTGTGTGTGTGAAAGGGACGGACAGATATGTATGATTATTGGAGAGATCACGAACTGCATCGTGCCCTGCAGCAGAATGTAGTAAGATAACCACACATAGGCGCACGTACACACACGGACACACACGTATAGATGCACACACACACACACATGTGTGTGTGAAAGAGAGAGAGAGAGAATGATACATGATTTTTTGAGAGAGAGAGCGCGAACTGCATCGCGCCCTGCAGCAAAATCTAGCAGGATAGAGCACTGATAACCTCCTGGTGCCCGGGCGTTTCCGCATCGCTGCACTCGGACGGGCACTCATTGCACACACCACTGCGCGACGAACGCTGGTTCAGGGCGCGAGGATGACAAGGCAGCGTAACGGTGGCCGAGCACACAGAGCGAGGAAAAGAGCGCATCCCATCGTGCGCTCACGGGGTGCAGAGAGGGGCGGGCTAATAAGCCTGCTCTGGGTATCATAACCTGGCTGTCTTCCACGAGTGGGACCTTTTGCACTAGCACCGAGATCGTTCCCCCCAGATCCGGCTCAAAGGACCATGATCATAAAATCTGCTTGAGCTTACTGGCCGGATATGGGGGGAGGATGAGATGCACGTGGGCGCAATGATCGCCTATATTGAAACTCAGAACACACTTTATTGAACAACTTACTTGTGTTTTATACAGATGGTTAAACCGTCCGAAGCACCAATCAAAGCAGGGTCGCGCTCGACCCCCGAGAGACAATAATAATAGTAAGAAACTTAAAGGTATAGGTATTATAGAAAATCACGACGCTTCTCCTCTTGACACACTGTTGGCTCTCTCGGTGCTTCTTGCAGAGCTCTCTACTCTTTTTTTTACAGTCTCGACAGGCTCTGTCGCTGCGATGGTGGCGCTGGCGTGGGCGTGTGGCGCGGGAAAATTAAACAGAAATTTATGACATTTTTGTTACATCTTGAATATAAAAATTCAAATTTCACTTATAGTATTGAAGACAACTAATATTATTTAAATTTTACACTTGTTACTGTTAATAATAAGAGCGGGCAGTATGATGTACATATAACAACATAATAATGTCAGAGTTAAGAAAAATTAATAAAAATTATAATCAAACGATACTACAATTTTAAAAAAAAGTTATGAGATAGTATACACGCTACAATTTCTAATAGCTAGCAATGATAGCATAATAGTTTAGGCTACGATTCTTGTAGTTCGAGGGAATTTGTAACGCGTGCTCACAAGCTCGATACTCGGCCTTTCGTTACTTGGCTCACACCTCTGAGAATCTACTTTCGCACAGTCATACTCCAACTGTGGTCCATTGGTTCGGAGGCCGTGTGAAATAAGGTTGCTTTTACTGTGTAAGTGATTGATGTTACAATTAAATCTGAGGCAGTTTTTCACTATGTCAATGACAGTAGCATTTAGATGCACAGTAACATAGCATTGAAGAGCCTAATAGGCATAGTTCTTAGAAACGGCTGTAAAGTATATATTAAAAAAACCAATTTCTAATAAGAAATGAAAAATTTGTAGCTTTAATAATAGTAAAATAAAATTAAAAAATAATATTTCAGATAAAAACAAGTTAACAAATGAAACAGATACAAATATAAAGGTTGTACACAAAAACAAAAAATCATAAAAACAAGCTTTTATGGCGAATGTTGTTCTACAGAAGTAAATTCATCATACTTATATAATTTACTGTAACAAGGACTATTAGAACTGTTTATAAGAGATGTAGGTTTTATATAACAAACATGACTGTGAATTTTTTAATTGTGAATAGCTTTATTTCTTTTTTTCTCGACATTAGCACTAAAGAATGCAAAAGATCATCGTTGCAATCGTTGTTTTAATTTAGTATAGTACGGAACTAAAACACGTAATAGTAGTTTTCCTACGAGTTAGAAAAGTCTTTGTTTGTGAACCGAGAGGTTTGCGGCCCGAAGGCCGAAGGTGAGGTCCGTAACGAGGTTCGTAAAGGAGACTTTTCGAACGAGTATCGGAAAACTGCTTTTTTGCCTGAGGAAGTACCAGCCTCCCAAAACCACCCAAAGGCGGAAAAAATATTCTTCCGTGCTTAGGACAATTAGATTTTTGTCTTTTAAAAATTTTTGCCAAAATTATGCCTAACAAAACTCGCTTCGTTAATTTGACAATACTACTGTTTTAATTCAGTAACAGAAATTTATGTGAATTGGAAAAGAGTTCAAAATAATTTAACCATAAATTGACTTAACATAGTATTTCCTTAGAACTCGGAGCGTTTTTAATTGAAACTAACTTTTAATCGCATTAATAGAGCAGAATCTTACAATACAATTATTACTTGACGTTTGGTAAAACATCTTAATTTACTTAGTACTAAGAATTAATAAAGCAGTAATCTAAATTATAATTAAAGGTATTAAAGGGATGAGTAAATTATTTAAAAAGTAACATAAACCTTTAACAATAATCACTTTGATTTTTTTTTTTTTTTTATAAATCCTACACAATTAACAGCATCAGAAAATTCAATCTTTTCCCTTGGGCAAGCAACAAACCTACCTTTGAATATATACTTACAAAAATTGGCTGTGTGTTGGTTTCTGATGTGGGAGTTTTCATTTCATTACATACATACATACATCCAAACGTACATACATGAACTAGAGGGGCTCCACCCCTCTGTTTGCCAGCCCCCTAACATAACATAGTGTTAATTGTATGAAAATGTTAAATGTTATCTGATTTTAATCATTATTACTGTAAGTATGAGATTAAATTTTTGATGTGTAACTTTAATATATCATCACAGAAACAATTTATAGTATAAAATTATAAAATTTTTTAAATATAATAACTTCTCCAACAAAGTAAAGCCTAAATCATAATTTTTAACGTTATTTCGGATAAGGAAATCTGAATTGTCCTTTTTTGAGTCCAAAGCGTCTATTAACTAAAAAATAATCAAGTTTTTGAAAAATTTAAATGCTATGCAGCTTAAAAAAAAAAGAAAATATAATCATAAAACATTTCAAAATGCCAAAGTTAGTAGTATGTCACTTATTTGACGTCCTCGAGAAAGCGCACTCATATTAGTGCAGTCCGTTGCCACAGTCGGCTACCTACTTAAGAGGCGCGTTTTAAATTTTTTATGTCATGTGTATGTACTACAGATATAAAGATGTACATGTATGTACAGTCATATGCTTATTAAACGTAACCTTGCATGGTGGAGAGGGTGTCATGATACTCCTAAAAGGTCACCACTCATATCTACCTGCAGTACCTTATGCAATCCCCAGTAATTACATTTGGGTACTCCTAGATATGCTAGTCGACATTCCTAAGACAGCGTGTGTATATCTACCCGCATCGCCCCATGTGTTGCTGAACAACTTAACTCGGGTACTATTGGACGCGTCACTCGATGTCTTTAAGGCAGCGTACGCATATCTATCTACATAGCTCCTGTGATGCTTCAGAACTAAACTCGGGTACTTCTAGACATGTCAGTCAATGTCCCTTAAATAACGTAAGTTTATCTACCTGCAGTGCCCCCTGGAATGCTCAGCAACTAAACTCTAGTGCTGGCTATAATAAACAAAAGTTTGATGCCAAACATAACCTTTGTGCGGTATGTCAGAAAAGCTCAGTAGATATTAGTGCCACCATTGATTAAACCGTGAACTAACATTTTTACTGCAGTGTAACTGAAATTTTTTTTTTTTCTATCAACACTAAATAAAGTGATGAGAGTTTGTTTAACGATTTATATCGACGGCTTGTATGAGAAAAAGCGCAACCCAGGAGCCCTTGTAGAAATAAGATACCTTAGGAGGTCGGCTGAAAAAAAGTACAACTCAGGTTCAGGAGAAAAGAAAGCAGTGCTCTTGTTTTCAGCCAAAAAAAGTACAGCTAATGTGTTCAGACAAAAAGAGGCATAGCTCTCACATTCAGATAAAAACAAGTATGGCTCATTGCATTAAACCAAAAAAAAGCATGGCTCAAGCGTTTGGAAGTAAATAATTACAAATCATCAAGCCTAAGTGAAAAGAAGCACAACCCAGTTGTTCAGATAAAAACAAGCATGGCTCGTCTCATTTAGAAAAAAAGAAGTATAGCTCAAGCGTTCCGATAAAAACAAGCATGGTTCTTCATTCTCACTGCTTGAATTCTTAGATTAAAGTATTACAACTTCATTTTGTCAAATAATTGTTTACATTATTTGACTAAGACTTTGATAACTTTCTTACTTTATAATTGTTGTTATTCATGTTATATCAATAAATATTGAACTATACTATTTTAAAGATGTTAGAGGGATTTTTGCAAAAAGCCAGCAGGTCATTGTATTTTAGTGAATTTAAAACATACATTATATATTATTATATAATTCTGGGTATTAATCGGCTTTTATAGTTTTTTTAGAATAATTTATAAATAAAAAATACTGAGGTGAGCAAGTATCAGTGAATAAAAACTCAACAGTTTTTTAGTATTAATAATGAATAATATGTGCTTCTACATGAGTAAGCATAAGCGATTGAAAAGCTAACAGATTTTAGTTTAACTAATAAATAAAATATGCTATTAGGTGAGCAAGCATCGGTGATTAGGAACCCAATAGTTTTTAAGTATTAATAATAATAAAAAATGTGCTCTTAAGTAAGTAAGCATTGGTGATTAGAAATCCTACATTTTTGTAGTATTATTGATAGATAAAATAAGATATCAAGCGAGTAAGCGTCGGCAATTAGGAACAAAAGTTTTTTAATATTATAAATAAACAAAATACTCTCTTAGGTAAGTAAGCATTGGCGACTAGATACCGAATAGTTTCTTAGAATCAATAATGATTAACATGTAATTCTAAGTAAATAAGCATCGGTGATTAAAAATCTAATAGACTTTAGTATAATTAATAAATAAAATGTGCTATTAGATGAGCAAGCATCGGCGATAAGAATCCCCATGGTATTATAGTAATAATAATAAATGAATTGTGCTCTTAAGTAAGTAAGCATGAGCGATTAGGAATCTAACAGTTTTGTAGTATTATTGATAAATAAAATACGATTTGAGGCGAGCGAGCATCGGTGAGTAAAAACTAAATAGCTTTTAGTATTATTAATACATAAAAGGCACTTTTAGGCAAGTAAGCATTAGTGATGAGAAATCCAACAGTTTTTTATTGTTATTGATAAATAAAATAGGCAAGTAGATGTCAGTCATTAAAATTCCAACATATTTTAGTTTCTTGAATAAATAAAATATGCTTTTAGGTGTGTAAGCATCGTTTATTAAAAACCCAATAGTGTAATCCACGCCCGGCATAATAATAATATACAATGTATGTATTGGATTCGCTAAAATAAAAGAACCTGTTCAGTTGTTGTAGAAAAACTTTCTAATCTCTTGAAAATAATAGAGTGTAACATTAATAGATATAACATAAATATTAAAAATTATATAGTAAGAAAGTTATCAAAGTCATTAACTGATGAAAACAGTTATTGGCCATAATTAAGTCAGGATACTTTGGTACAAGTATGAAAGCAGTCTGAATAAAGAGCCGTGTTTGTTTTTATCTGAACCTTTGAGTCGTACTTCTTCTCACCTGAATGTGATGAGCCATGCTTGTTTTCATTTGAATGTGTGAGCTGCGCCTATTTTCATTTGGGTCCAATAGATTGCATTTTTTTCTCCTGAATGCTTGACGTGTACTTTTTTCATATGATACTTAGCTATGCTTTTTTTCATACGTGCCGTCGATATATCAAAACAGTTATGATACTTTTTTTTTTATTAACTTCTTCTATCTCAATTTTGAAATAATAAAACAGTTAATTTTAATTTTTTTCCAACAAGTCATTACTTTCCCATATCAATTTAAATACTTTTTTTACTTACACTTTTATAAAAATGTTCAAGATGTCGTTTAAGGGAATATTTTCATGTTAAGTGTTTGCCACGTTTGTGGCAAATATTAGTATCTGAAATATATTTATATACTTCTGTGTGGTGATGTAAATGTCTTTCCCTCATAAATTTTGTTTGACAAGTTATGCAATTAATAACTTTACTACTTTTATATTTTTTTTTTATTGTAATGACTTTTTAATTTTATAATGGTGTTACAAATATTAGTCTAGAAGTATTGTCTTTAATGTGTTTTTGAAGTTATACTTCTATGGGCGCGTTATGCGTGAGGGTAAATTAACGATTTTAGGTTGGTGGCCTTGAGAAAAAGTGTGATGAAAGTGGATTTTGCTTGATTATCCCCCCTTCACCTCGTCCCCCATGACGTACTTTCGGTCCCCTCTACACCACATAGTGCCACCACACCACAAATTTTGAATTTTATGAATGGTATTTCTTTTTCTTTTAACCAATTCCTTCAAAAAAAAACCAAAACAGTTTTCAAAGAGATTCGAACCCCCGACCTTCTGTCTAGTCAAGGCCCTTACCCACTCTGCTACGAGCAAGCCCGACATTAGATATTCAAGTACTGCATATTATGGTGTAGTTCGTAACTTATTTTTTTCATGTACATTTTTATTTACTGTAAATTAATTCATTTAGTTTAGTTATATCAATTAAATTGATGAATAATTTATTTAACAATGAAACTGTACACGAAATGGTAATTGGTTCATAATTTTATTTTACTAGTTAACAAAACTGCTGATAATTCAACGTCATACTGACGTCATCCTCAGGGCAACTAATAAAAATGTACAACAAGAAAAATTACAAAATTGAAAGTAACGAAAATAGCATAATATAAAAAAAGTTTTGTATGGATACCAATGCAAGTGTTAGGACAAAACATAACTCTGAAATTGAAGCAAAGGAAACTTAGTACACAATTAAAAATTTACAAAAATAATTGTTTAGTAAAAAAATTTTCTCTTTCAGGCATAACATCATAGAATGTACAAAAGTAAAAACAATGATCTATATATAATAAAGTAGAAGCATAATTGAACTAAGTATCTTGGTTTGTCAACATCTTCGAATACTTCGCCTAATTTTATGTACGTGCATCTTTGCGATACTTAGTTCAATCATGCTTCTACTTTATTATATATAGATCATTGTTTTTACTTTTGTACAATCTATGATGTTACGCCTGAAAGAGAAAATTTTTTTACTAAACAATTATTTTTGTAAATTTTTAATTGTGTACTAAGTTTTCTTTGCTTTACTTGCAGTGTTATGTTTTGTCCTAACACTTGCATTGGTATTTTTACAAAATTTTTTTTAAATTATGCTGTTTTTGTTATTTTTAATTTTGTAATTTTTTTTGTTGTACACTTTTATCAGTTGCCCTGAGGATGAAGTCAGCATGACGTCGACATATCGGCAGTTTTGTTAATTAGTGAAATAAAGTCATGCTCCAATTACCATTTCGTGTACAGTTTTATTGCTGATTATACGACTATGAAGCAAGTGTGTAGATGATTTACCTTTGAATAATTTATTTAATAAAATAATTTTTTTTTGTTAAATGTTTTTTCAAAAAGTTAGAAATAAGTATATTTCATCCGAGCATCTTTCCTGTGTATTAATAGATATTTTTTTACTTATTATTAATTTGTTACTTTCTCATAAATATATAATTTTTTATACAATTTTCAACAATAAAAAAACAAATTTTTTTGTACCATATAAAGACAATAATGGATTTTTATTGTATTTTATTCTGTTACAATTTTTCCATTCCTGATAAAAACGTTTTTTACATAGCTACCGGGGGAAAGTTCAGAGAATTGAGAGGAGCGTGAATATAAGCAGTTAAGCTGGCAATAGTTTTTTTCTGTGGATGTACTCACATATTTGGTTTTACAAATACTTGATCCCCTCTTTCTAAATCTATTTAAAAACCAACTTATGGATCCATTTGAAATTGGATAGGTTTGTCTCAAAGTAATCTTTTATACCAAAAAAAAAATTGGGAGATTTCTGCAGATAGTATAAGTGCAATTTTACGTATTTTTGCCGTAAGGTTACATGTTAAATAGAGAACTTGCATGCAGCATGGATTCATGAAATACAGCCTTTTATTGCTAGTGGGAATCCTTAAAAACATATAGCAATAGTAAAATCATCAATTATTAAATGCTACATTACGTAATAAAATATTTTCGGAGTACGTAAATCGGGCTCCTATTCAAATCGATGTCACATGACCAGGACGTAATAACTTCTAAATTTTTAAAGGTTTATTTGGCTTACGATTTATGATGTCAAGTTTTGTTGTGAGATGTCATTATGCCATACTCAAACACGCTTCGAATGAAGCAGACAGTCTGTTTGTTTACAAAGTTATATGTCCGGAGTAACCGTATTTAAAAAAGTATGAATCCAGACTTTGTTCGAGCCACATCTGAAAATCTACCAAAAATAGATTTAGATATGTTGTTGACGCACATTTATTCTGGCGATAGCTATGAAAGCATAGAAATGCGATGCGTGAAGGCAAAAAGGTTGGTTTGACATCTGGGTGTAATAGATGCTGTCGATACAAATGTGATACAACATACGTACGAATTGAAAAAAAATTTGCAAAATAATGTTAAATTAATACTTAATTGGTCATTGCGTCCAAGTTATGAAGACCAGGCTATGGGATATGTTTAAATACAGTGGAAAGGGCCAGAATGGACAGTCTTGGCAAAAGTATGTCCTGAAAATAAGATAAAAAATATAAATTATTATGTTGAAATAGTTGTATGTAAGCAAATTGAACTATCGTCAAGGCCAAGTGTCACGGCTGTGCTGCATCTCAAGTTGGATGCAAACATGCCATTGCAGTTCTAGCTTGGGTATTCGCTACGTGCACAATTTTGAAGCAGCGCCACCAAGGAAAAAACGAGAACTATTGGTCTGGCACAGCAGAAGGCAATATTCGCGATATGTTCTTGATACCTATAGAAACACAGTACCTCGATAGATACACGAAAAGTTCTGTGTTTATTATATCATGAACTAATACAATGTCTCAAGTGGTACAATCCTATGTGAATAACTAAGGACAAAATTTGTACTACAAGCACTATAAGCGCTTGAGTATTACTTCAACACAAGTCCGTGTACTGTGTGATACGTGCTACGTCTTATTAGTTTGCAATGTAGTCAACACAGACCTCCTCTGACCAATCAGAGAGCTCCGTTAGCCCTATACCGGCGTGTTCACACAGTATGTACACACGTTCATGCGATATGCTTAGAGGATCAGGCCCCAGCTAAAAACTCTTAGAAATACACAGTATCCAATGTATTTCATAGCGTTTTTTAATGAACATGCCTGAGTAAAATATGTACATACTACTCATAATTTTATTTAAAATTCAACCCTTAGAATGGTTGTCGATGTATAAACACATAACTTTCTAATCATAGTAATGCTTAGCAGTCTGCTAGCAGAAGACAAAGATATCGCTTAGTTTCACATATTAGCATAGGTATTGCTGCGATCGCTTTTTCAGCTTGTGCACGTTGCGAATACAGGAAATCTGAACAACCAGCTTGCATCAATGTCTAATGCTACTGGAAAAAACCAGTATTTTTGGGAGTGATATCTATGATGAAGTATCAAGAGATAAGAAAAATGCTTTTAAAAGCATCAAATGAAGACAAAGTAAATAATAGTTATAAATTTGTCAGATCGATTTTGGATCATCCAATGGCAAAAACCTCCGGGAGTCACATTGTATAATTTTTTTATCCGAATACCGTGCAAACGTTATTCCTACATTACCAAGCAGTATATTACAAAGGAGCCTTGGGTAACGTAGACGATTTTAAAAAGTACGGTTCATAATTTTCGACTTACGATAATTGTCTTCTTGCATCCAGAGTCACTTGTCAGCAAGCTGACAGTTCCTCGTGGTTTGGATTGAGGTATGGACGTATAACTACTTCATTAATCTATAAAGCTGCTAGTACAAAAAATACTCGGTTTTCAACAGTTTAGTTCCCCAGCAATGCAAAGAGAAAAAGATTTGGAGAGTACTATTTTGTCCATAGTTGGTCAACAGTCAAAAGCAAGATTTAGAGAAAGCAACATAAGGAAATCCGGGCTTATTATAAAGGAAGATCTTCCAATGTTGGGAGCATCTTTGACCAACAGTGCTGTCATCGAAATTACATGTCTAATTTATCAAGATACAGTAAAAAATTACTATAATAATAGTAGTTGTACAATAACAAATAAATATGGAGCTCAATTGCATTTGCAAAGGTATTTTTCTGGCTAAAACTGTGGCTTCTTTTGTATTGCAAGTCTTCATTTTCAAAAAGATAAGGACGTTAGTATTATCAAAGAAACTTTAGACATTAATTTTATAACATCCATCATAAAGAGAGTGGTCAATTTTTGGGACAGTAGTATTTTCCCTCATTTAATGAAACTTTAATTTACAGGATAAGACACGTATACAATAGATGTCTAAAAAATACAACAATTTATTTTACATATCAAACGGTTTATTTCTGGATTCTGTTAGTTAACCAAACCTACAGCAAGAATCATGGCTAAATCGATGCAGTCCAATAAATTTATATCCACTCTTGTATGAATGTTTAACAATTGAAAATGTCTGATCCTATTTATGACTCTGTCGACGTGTATTCTCTAACTGGCTATTTTCTTAGTTTAAATTACATCATTCTTTTTAAGCTTCACATTTTGTAGCTAACAAAGAGGTCTTACTAAAACACATTTTCATTTGGCTACAGCAGTATCAATATTTTTAAAACTACGATCTGAAAAAATTTTTCTGTTTTCCGGCAAATGATTAAGGCAATCACTGTTTTTAACGAGCGACATATCAGTACACCTACCACCAACTCCTCTCGATGTAAAAATAATCAGACCATCTGGACTGACAGCTAACAAGAACTTAGTTGTTTTGCACTTTTTATAAGCAAACTACGTCGAAGCTTGATGTACAGCGTTTGAGGGCTTCTCTATTTCTGTTTCAAAATGATGTTATGTACATCAAAATACTGATATTTAAATTATTTTGGAAGGTTTGTACTAATTTTATGATTATCTGGCCAAACTATTAACTCACGTAAATATTGTGCTACAATTTGAATACTTTCTTTAAAAACTCTTTTGGTTTGACTCTCAGACAAACAAAATTCACTAGTAAGACTAGAAAATGACAAACTTGCTTTAATTTTTTTTTAAAACTATATAAATATCTTGAATACTAAGATTCGAAGCCTCCTGTAGTACATTAATGAAAAACATACAGTCTTTTCTGATACCTAAAAACAACAATGAATTTCTTTCTATTAAAATTTTATTACAATTTATAAAAATATTATCCTTTAACAATTGACTTTGAGATTCCCGTTCATTGTTAGAGTCATTCGTTGCGATGCTGGGAGTGTACAGCAATCCATCATCTGACATGCTAGTACTCATATCAATACTTTTTGATTTCTGAGGAATGTCATAACACTCATCAGGAGGACTCAAAACATGAGATTTTATCAAATTACAGGTGATGCTTGCATCTATCAACATAATTTTGTTTGTTTGAACACTTTTTTTGTAAACTTTTAGTTCGACTTAGACATGTTTATGTTCCACTTCAACACTGCACTGACTGAACTTGTTCTGTTTTGGTTCTACAGATACCGATGATGGCCTGGCAATCACTTCAGGTTCCGCTTCTGTACCATTGATATCAACTTGACTTTCAGAGAGAAAATATAAAACTCCGTTGGATGATTCCCTTGAAGTTGATGTGTTAGAACCATCCAGGGGGTCTCTTAAATGTTGCATAACAACATATATTTTATTTAGATGAAATAAGTATTATGATTTAATATTGATGATTGGGAGCTTGCCATGGCAGGATACTTAAAACTTCTTGAGCAGAAACAGACTCTTGCGTTGCTTCAAGACAAAATCGAGGAACTGTATCGGGTCTTATGATTTTCCTACATCCCATAATCTTTCACTCTCTGTAGTTTTGTAGGTCGTATTGTAATTTAACATTATAATGTTACAGTTGAAGTTCTATTTTCAATAATAAAGTATAGCAAACAAACAATTAGATGTGCTTAAATACTTACATGAAAGTGACTTTCGTAGCAATAACTGAATTCTATGATTTTTTTTTTCAGGACACTCTACAGCTTCACACCATCGTTTTTGCTGTAAAGGGTTGCTCGGGACGGTTAAAAAATTTTTAGACGGTGTTTTTGCTGTTGTACTTTTACAACTAGGTACAAAACAGTACTTGTACCAATTTAAATTGGATTTCTTTCTCGTTCATCGGTTTATCATTGTAGTTAGTTCGTTTTGGTAGGCACAAGCAGAAAAACGAACAAACCCACTTATATTCCAAAGTTCTTGCGTCATATTAACGTGATAGCGGTTTGAATTTTGTATAGAGTTTAGATTTTTTATTCTTAATTTATTAGAGCGTCAAACAAAATGTGTGACACGTTCAATCAGACTATCATTTACTACCGAAAAAAAATGAATTCAGAAAACATGCAAGTTTTCTACTGCGATTTTTTAAAATTAAACATAGAAAAAAGAGTACAGCTAAAATATCAGCCATTTTTTTTGTAATTATTTAAGTAATCGAAATTTTTTTATACAAGTAATCGAAAAATTTGACGAAAGCGCATAGTCTTGTACGGGCCAGCCTATTCATTGTTAATATTGCATTTTGCCCTAATATATTGTTATTAATCGTTAATTTATCAACCATTAAAACATTAATTAAAACCATACCCGATCAACGTAGGTATAATCACTTATACGATAATTGCACCACCTTTGTACACAATATTGTTTCATAGAAGGTATTGTTATACTCATAATTGTAGTATAATCTATATAAATTCATAGAAGTATAACTTCATACTTGGGTACCCAAGCACTTACTGCCCAAATGAAAATTTGTGTAGGCCATTAATTTTACTTAAAAATATATGATATAAAGCTATAGTAATCTGTGAGAGTAGAGATGCGCATCTCAATGTTGACCAATGTTATCGTTTTATGCATACGTAGACAGTTTTCACGCACGGCGCTCCCACATACACAATAATAAATACTCAACTTATGTCTGGCAAGTTCTGGCGCCCTCTAGCCTGAGCTTTACACTGTACACTTCAAACTGGTAAACAATTAAAGTTATTAAATACAAGAGTCAATAGAAATAGTTTGCTAGTTTTTTTTGAAATTCTTAATTTTTAAACTCAAAAATGCTATCGGTAAAGGAATCAAGTATTATCTTTGAAATTGACCTTTTGAGTAGCTCTTTAGAGACTTTAAGCCCTTTATTGGCAACGCTTACACTATCTTCAGATCACTAAATTAAATCAAATAATTGAAAATTGTCCGTCCAAGAAAAAAGCTACATGTTTCTGGTGTGCTACTACCTCTTTTATTAGAACCCTTAAAAATAGCACAACAAAGTACTGTCAACGTTGTGAGAATTATTGATTACACTGATTGACAAAAGTAAATGCCACGTGTATAGGTGGGTTATCGGTCGGGGGACAATAAATAAATCATGCAGATGGTATGTGAGGGGTCGGTAAGAAGTCGAAGGGGGATGATAGAAATCGTGAGAAGTGTCAGTGAAGCGTCTGCAAAGGTTTTTGTTAGAAAACTAAATAGTTAAAAATAACAAAAAACTAAGCAAATTTTAGTTTATGTGGATTGTCTGTGAAGGGTTGGTGAGAGAGTTTAGGGAAATGATCTTCACAAACAGCTATATCATATAGGTAAATATGTACTAGTTAAGCTACACCTCCTGCACACTTTACGTGCTAACTTTTACAATAATTCGTTATTCCATGATTTTTCAGATGAAACCTTAGAAAAATTCTGTGAAAATTGATGAGGGTATATGGGGTGGCCACTGCGTTTGTATAGCGTGCTTCACACGCAAAAAATATAACGTAAAGGTATTTATGTGCATAACTTTACTGGTGGGGCTCCACCCCGGTGCACTCTACCTTTGCCAACCCCCCACTACTCTAACTCAAATGAAAAGTTATTTAATATATAAAATAGTGAGATATATAAAAATTAAATCTAAGCCTTTTAAAACTGACCACCTTAGATTAATTACTTTAAGAAAATGTGTAACTAAAGTAGATGTTTTAGTTTATCTCATGGACCCCACCTCACTACATCACACCACTGAAGCGCATATTCAAAGAAAACAATTTTTTGAATTGATCTGTTCATGCTACACCTTGTTTTCAAAAAAAAAAATATAAATAAACAAAAACGCTTTGCTCGAAAATTCAACTAGCAATCTTCTACACATTAACTAAGTACACTATCCACCTTAATACAATTGACCCCTAATAGTTAATTTTTTTACTTTAGAGCTCCTAGGAAAGAAGCAGATAGATCTACAGAATGACTGAAATATCATCCTACCTTTTAAGTTCAGAATATTAGTTGTACTGTCATTTAAAACCTTAAAAAATTTTTTTTCTCTTTCAAATTTTATAGTTTTTTATAATTCAAGCACTTATAATATTCCTATTATGTGGAGTATGTAGGATTTTACATTCGTTTATAAAATAGAGATCTTTTATTGGTTTGATAGCTGATCATTTATAACCATGTACTGTTTTATCACACTGAGCAACGTTCTGTTTTGTTGAAAATTTTTAAATTGTTATTTTACTACTTAATATGTATATATATACGTATATTCAATATAGCTTCTTTCTGTACACGTTCTGCTATATGGCGGAAATCGTATCGTGGCTGTGATAAGGGCTGAGCGAAGCCTCTGTTACAGCTAAAGTACTATCAGGTACATAATACTTTACCCAAAACATCGCTTATTCTCTTTGATGTCTTCAAAAAATCACTGTAAAATCGTTCTCCTTTCTATCCATCCTTTTATATGTTTATGTGTATATAAATAAACGTTCATACAGTATTCAATATATATAATATAATAACCTAAACTTTGGAAATGAGGAAAAACGCTGTATCTTGGAAGATAAGCAAAATTAGCTAAAAATAACAATTTTGGCTTCGAAAGAGACACGAAGTGCACAAATAAAAAAGGGGTTGGACTACGCACAAATATTGCCATGATTTTATCGTTTTTCAACTATATCTTGAAAAGGATTATTTAAAAAAAAATTACTTTTTAGTATAGCACATTGAAACATTAATACGAACGTTCACAAAATCTTTTAAAAAATTTTTGATATAACATAAAGTCCCAAAATTAGAGAAACACTCGTATCACGAAAGAGAAGCTAGATTGGCTAAACATATTTCCACGTACAGAAAATAAGTATCAAGTTGTAAAAATATGTATTGCACAGACTCATACAAACAATCGTAATAATTCTAAAAATTATAAATGTCATATCTCAAAGGGAAAGCTATATCTCGCCTATCCTACCTATAAATTTGTTTATTCTCTATCTAGTGTTATGAGAATTGTTGTCTCGTGACTGAAACCTATATTCCTGTTATTAATTTATATGGATCATTTTACTTTTAGAGTAGTCAAAATTTAAAAATAATGTTTCTATGTCTCATACAAAGATTCCAACGAGAATTGATTGTACATATATTTGATGTCATATCAAATGCACGAATAGTACATTATACACCTATGAGAAGCGAAAGTAAAGTAAGTCTCAGATCTCACGTATATAGTCGCTCAAGGCGTAGCCTGCACCAATAAATCAAATGTTTTGTATGGCGTAATGGGACGCAAGTACCTTTTTCCGGTGCAGTATGGTAAAAATTTTTGTTTCGTTCTACATTACACAATCAATAACTCATACATGTATGTATACATATATCATAGCAAATATGGAAGTACATAGAATGCGTGAATCACGTATAACATAAGTAGTATACTACAGTATATGAGCAGTTGTGCGTTTAATGTACACTTAGGAGTACCAGGCTCTTAAAAAAAGTAAAATTTACGGTACACCTACAGAATTTTTTTTTTTTCTTCTTTACGCGTCCAGAAATTCGAGAAAATTTTTAAACATGCAAATAGTACAGAAAAATTAACTTTTTTTTGGCTTTACCGGAAAAATAGCTCAAAAGTAGAAGAAAATTTGATCCATTCGAAAAAGAGTGAACTCTTTCGCTTGTAACTTTTTTTTATTCAAATTATATAAATTCTGTAAAAAGGCTCTAAAAGTGCTTTGAATGAGCTTTTGTTTAATCACCAAATAAGTGAAAAATGTCTACTCTATTAAAAAAAACAGGTATTTAAAGTTTAGGCTTCAGATTACAAAAAAGCAATTATCTGGTCGATTTCTGCAACAATTACTTTTTACTACCGTATCCTTTGACTAGATTACCATTTTTGACTTTATCAGCGCACAAATAAAAAAATTTTTAATTAGCTTGAATGAAAATTCTAGTTTGCTCAAAAATATTCGTTGGGTAAGAAGTTGTGGTTGATTAAAGTTTTAGTTTAAAAAAAAAAAAAAAAATAAGAAACATTTACCTTGATGATTAACAAATCAATAGAAAACTATCCGTAACCTTAAACCTGACCCTTATTTCTGACTTTGTCAGAGCTTACATTAATTTGCTGAAAATAAGCTTTAACTTGAGCTCTGTTGGAGTAAAAAACAATGATCTTATGAAAATTTCTGGCTTATGTTATCTGACACATTATATCGTTAAATCACGCTTTTAAAAACTTTCCTCAATTTACTCAAACTTACCTTGAATTCAAATGCTATAGTGTAAGGGGTTAAATCTGCCCTTGAAGGAATCGATAATTTGACTTGGCAGTACAAAAAGTCATGCAAAAAGACGCTCTCAACCAAATTTTTAGATCTCCGTCACCCAGATATGCCCCTCAAAACCATAAAATTTTAATTTAACTTTTTTTAGGCGCATTAACAACTAAAAAATTTTTTTAATTCACAGAGGTGTGTGTTTTTACTGCAAATAAACATAATTTTTTTTTAAATGTTCCGTGCTAAACTTGGCTCACAAAAAATCTTGTAATGTTTTAATCTGTTTTGAAGTTAGGCTCCTAATTAACGGATAATTTTTAACATCATATTTTTTATGTATTTTTATCGTTCTTTCGAATAGCGATGAAAAATTCAAGATAAAATTGATGGAACGTTGCCAAAAATTAAAATCTTTTTTTTTTTTTCTAAGACCCTATTATATTTTTAGTGAAATGTGTTTATTTACTACTGAAACAAGTACGTTAAAAACATGTGTCGTGGTTGTAAAAGTATTTTAAAAAAATTTTTTGGTGGCTCAAATCCAAGAACTAAAATAAAAAAATCTCCTTATTTTGGATATTTTGGAATTTATTAATCATCAAAGATAAAAATGTAAACATAAGAGTGAGAGAGTTAATTTCTTGCTTGAAGCCCTCCCATGCGATATTGTGACGGCGAATGTCGCTTCGAGGTGTTAACCCACCAGTGGCACCCTTTTGGTGAGTAAAGTTGGAACTGTAACCAATCATTTTTTTTCGAATAAAGTATAACGAGCTGTTTCACTATATCAACTATTACACCGTAAAAAATATGATTGGCTTTTTACAACTCTTTTATTATCTTCATATTATCCCCCTTCAGCTGCATAATCCAAAACATTTATAGAAAAAATATTTTTTTACTTTGCACCAAAAAGTTTAAGCTTGAATTTTATGAAACGATAGACTTCAAACTACTTACACTAGAAAAAAATGATGATGAAATTTTCACGAAAAACCTTAGTGTAGCTCCTTTCCAGGAGTTGATGTCCAGGTCCTCAGAATACTCTCGAGAACGATCATGATTACCTCTACTAAACTTCTGGGATTAACAGAATCGTACAGAAGCTTACGCTTCTCGGAATTTTTTCAGAGAGATCTTCAGAGGTTAAACGGAAGCTCTCAACTCATGAAAACTGAATGACTGCTCCAAGAAAATACCGTTCCTTCTATGCTCTCAGATTTCCTGCAGGTAACAACTGATGTGAGACTTACTTGAGAACTCCGGAGGATGCAATCGTATTATGGCTCGCCATGGTGGTATCATGAAACTTTTGAAAATTATTTTTGGACCGATTTTTGTTAACTATACATATGCAGATGCCAAAAATCAGGCGCAAAAACCTTCTCAAAAGTTACATGATACTACCTCCGGAAACACTTTTAAAGATAGGGATTCATTTAAATTTTATGTATGTAACATTCAATCTACTACTTTTGCCGGGCTACTTTGTTAAAAAGCTTGGGATTTAGATTACGTAGTTTTTCATATAATAATTTATTAAATCATTACATTATTAACTTACTATCCCCCAGGTTACTGGGTTAAAGTACTTGGGGTTTAGGTATTCTTGCGTGTGATTTCCATCATTTTTAAGAGCGCTGATTCATAGCAGAGACGATACTACACTCAGCAAAAATGTAGTCCACCTGGCTACACCTATAGTTAGTGTATGATGCGTGTCATGAAGCGTTGCATCATGACTGTATGTATAGTAATGCATAATTCATGGTGTTTAGACTTTTCGAGTGCAGCAGAAAACCTATTACGAGACCGTCACGGTTCCACGGGCATCAAAATGTGAAGGGCTCGTAATTTAAATCAGCTACATGGGCAAAAATGCAAAAAATTGGCTCTGCAAAACCCAACACGTTACTAAATTATTAAAATAATAAATCTTAAACTACGTAAGCCCGCTCACTTCTTAGTTGATAAATAAGTGAATTAATAACTATGTGATCCAGTGTTCTACTTAATTATTAAATAAATAACTAATAACCTTGTGACCTAGCGCACTTCTTACTCAATAAATAAATAAATCTCAAGCCCCATGACCAAGCGCTCTTCTTAGTCCATGAATAAATTAATAATCACGTGACCCAGCGCGCTTCTTAGTCAATGAATAAATAAATTAAAGCACCCGTGAGCTTCTTATTTATTGCTTAAACAATTTTATTTGCGCGTCGTTCATTTACAGCTCGTTTTGTTTATTTTTAAATGTATAAAAGATTTATTAAAAAGTTAATAAGTTTTTTAATAACTGAGTGTCAGATTTACAGAGATATAACTCTTTAGTGAGAAGAGAAAAGTTCCAAAGCTAATTAGAAACGATCAGCAGTAAAGGAGTATGGACGGGCCAGCGGTTCTTGTCATCGTTGACATCTCGAAGCATATATGTATGTACTGGTTGCTCTAGTTCATTAGTACTTTTTTTACTGATGAAAAAAGCAATATTGTTGACATTGTTGACAGCCTTTTGCAATTTCTTACGAAGTGAGTATTTGTGTGTACTCTCAGCAATAACTTTACTGTCAGTACATATTGCCAGACTAATAAAAATCAAATGATCAAGGTTAGGATCATTCTTAACTGTTTTTGACTGATGTTGATTTTCGTTCCACATTTCTGTTTTGATTACTTAACTAAAGAATTGACTTATTTTATGTTCAACAGGTCATTTTGACATTGTTGTTGCTAAAAAAATAAAGAACTTTCATGAAAGAGCACCAATTAATCTCAATGTCATCAAGACTTTTATTCAAACATCAGAAAAAGCTCTAATTATATGCATCCAAAGTTTTAAATCCAAAAAAAGTGAACTTTACCTATTTCATGATAAAAATTATTTTAAGACTGTTAAAAAATGTACTGCCAGTAAAGAATGAGTTCTGATTAACAATTCTCACCACAGGGAGTTTTCAATTATTTTTCAACGGAAGGCATCTTTGTGAATGCTCTGTCCTCAGGAATTCTAGTGGTAAGAGTAGAACAATTACATAAATTAATCATAACATGTTACTTTTTGTAATTTTGTTTTATTTGTATCTACAGGCAGATGCCTTCTTATCAAATATAAACTTCAAGCTGTTTTAGTTGTAGCAACAAGAGATTTCACCGAGCTTTGCCTTCATTGTTAAAAAGTTCTAATACTATTGCGGTACCAGATGTTACCCATTTAACAAAGTTAATTTGACCTACAGCTGATGGAGATATCTTTATAGCTTCCTCATAACTAGCTGTAAGCGTTTTAATATCGGATGCATAAAAACAATAATTCGAAATCATTTTCAACATCTCTCCTTGAATATTAATTGTATTTGAATTAATAAAATAATTTTTTTGAGGGAGTTACAAGTCATCTTTCGTGCCATAATTAGTAAAATCTACAACTTTTTAGTGCTTGCTGAGACAAGACGAGACCAAGATTTTGGCCTAGTCTTGTCTTGGTCTTGAAAAATAGTAAAAGTCTAAGTCTCATCTTGGTCTTGTCTTAAAATTCTTAGTCTTGATCCAAAATGAAAATGAGAATAGTAGTTTTTATATAGTGTAATAAATAGTATATTTTATTTTTAAAATACACGGACCGTGTTACACGTTACAATAATATTAGTAATATTAAATAGAAATCATTTTTTACATAATATTTAAAAAATCAATGTTAAATGTAACATTTCTTAAACTGTATTTGGCCCAAAAGTGCAAACAAACCAAGGCTTGAAATGTATCATCGTTTAATAAATTTCTTTTTTCTGACATAACTAAAGCACATTAAGAAAAAAAGACGCTCTACCAATACAGAGGTTGCTTGAATTCTAAAAATGTCTCTAGCCATTTTCGACAATGTAGGATATATACCAGCATGAATGTTCTACCACTCCAAAATAATGACATCTTTAGCAGCTTTTTTAGTTAAAAAATACTCGTTTATTTCTTTCCTCCAGGTTTCTGTTGGATCATCGTCTTCTTTATAATTGCAATAGAAAGATTGTAAATCTGACTCCAAACTATTTCAATCCTTTTCAGTCTTCTTTGTGTCGTTGGTCTTCACATGTTTATCTTGATGTATATATAATAGAATATCTGAATGATGAAATTCTATGAAATAGAATATACAATAGAACTCTTTGTATACCTTTTAAAATTTACGACGTGATTTTTTTTAATCTCTTTCCCCCAAGATGTCAAGTCAAAACGATGAAGTTTATGACGTGGGTCTAAAATGAGCGCAACATAATCAATATAATTACGCTTATTATGATGTTTTAGTAACTTCTCTTTTCCATCAATAAATGCGTTTATGAATATTTCACCAGTTCAACTATTTATTGCAAAATTCAATTTATTCAAAAGTAAATTAAATTCTACAACAACAGATGTAGGGGGTTATCCCCACTCTTATACTAGTCGAGTGGTGTAACCGCTTACTGATGACTTCAGTCCTTGATGAGCTCGAGTCCGAGCGACACTTGTAATCACCATTAATAAAGCACACACACACATACATAGAAGTCTCTTTGCTCATTCGAGTACCTTCTCCTACGACGCGACGTGTATATATAAAGCTTAGGTCCTTACATAGATGGTAAATCAGCGCCATCTGTCGACAATACTTTGGATACAACGGTGAGTGACCTTAAAAAATCTATAACTAACTTCACAGAGCCCTATAAAGGCTCTGTAGTTTTTAATTTTTCTAAAATAGGATAATTATCCCAAAGTTTTGATAGAAGCAAATCTCATTTTATGTGCAACATTAAGCACATTAAATGTACTATTCCAGCGAGTCTGACAATCTAAAACTGGCTTTATATACTTTGTTTCTGGAACGGTTAGCTTGCTCTATATTTTCAAAGTATTCCACAGTTGCTGTGATGCCCTAATTTTCTTGCTCGTAGATCTAATATTTTTAATGAAATCAATAACACCTATCTGCTCATCTTCGTCTTCGTCGCTTTTCTCCTCCTCGTCCGCCTTCTCCTCCTCCTCCTTTCCCTTTGTTTTCTCATCATTTCAAACAATGTTTGGTTGAACTTTTATACTCTTCAAAATATTTTGCAAGCCAAGATTTAAGATGTGCGAAAAACACCGAAAATGCTGATTATTTACTTTAACGTAGTGTCTATTCGCACCAAAACGTACCGTATATCCACGTAATTACGTTGATATAGTGGATACGCATGCGCAGTGGGCAACTCTACTGTTCGGTACTTATAGGGTCCAAGTTTATTTTTTTTTTCGAGAGAGCGAGGCGCATGCGTGTACGTGGAGATAAGGTGCGAATAGACTCAGCGTTACTTTAAATTTAATATTTCTTTCTTTTAACAATACTGACAACTCCTTCACTAATTTTATATTTGAAAATACGTTGTCGAGTGTAATTCCTTTAATGTTTTGCAGCAAATTGAAATTATGTAAAGAATCATAAAATGCTTTTGCATCATGTTTGTCAGCGTGTTTTCTATCAGATGAAACAAAATGTATAGCTAATGAATAGTGAACGTAATTCTCATCGATAAAATGGGCCGTTATTCCGTAATAAGACATTCCACTTTTGGCTGTTCAACCATCTACTTCAAAAGAAACTTCAGATTCATTTTTTTCAAAAACGTTTTTCAAACTTCCTTGTGCTTTGCCAAATTCAGTCATAATTTGTTCTTTTAAAGCTTTGCTTTTTGGAACTGTCACGTCAGAGTTCAGCTTATGAAAAATGACTTGCGTGAATGGATCGTCAAAAAAATTCATGGATAGTTTTTTATAAGCTACCTGGATTAAAATGATTCTCTTCCAGTCTACTTTTTTAAGTTGTTTCTGAAAAAAATTAGGTACATGTTTTTCAAATATGTTAAGTATTAATAAAATAAACAAATTAACCAATTTTAAAGTTGATGCAATAAAATCATTTCTGTAACGATGTTTGACGTAAAAAATATGTACTGGTTCCGAAACTATAACAAATACTTCTATTCAGCCAGTGCTTTTTTTCTAACTAGGAAATAAGTGCCCGTATAGTCGAGCTCACTTAGCACTTTGTACTCATATTTATATTCTAATTTATAAGTATATTTGTGTCAAGTTGTACGAGGAATGATTTTCCTGTCTATCATTTTAGTAAACATTGATAAATAATTGAAGAAATCATTTTATTACATCCAATATTTATTTAACAATTGGATCACTTACTTTTTCCACATCATGAAGTGTTGTTTGGAGTTTCGAAGTTTTTATGTTAGCTGCCTTTTTTTGAAAAAATCCATTGTGAATTTCTTGGTAATGTTTTTCGAGGTGTTTTGTAATTCAGTAGTGTTTCCATCTTTCATTTTTATTTCAGTATTTACTTTTTTGGTAGATCATTCTAAACAAATGCCGTTTCCCTTTTCTTCCTTAATAATGTAATCAAAAAAGTTTTTCCAATTTATTTTTGGTTTTTCATTTTCTTCTTCAGCTTTAAAAACTACTAGTACTAGTAGAAAATCTGTTAAATACATCGATTACGCATGGCTTTAAGCTGGCGCCCCCCTCCACCCCCCAATCAAGATATTTAAGACATCAAGACAAGACTGACTTGTCTTGTTCTCAAAAAACTGAAGAATTCCAGTCTTGTCTTCTTCTTGTCTTGGTATTGTCTTGATTTCAAGACAAGACCAAAAAAAGTCTTAAGTCTTGGCAAGCACTACAATTTTTATACTTTAGGAAAATATCTTTAAAGTTGCTTCTACATAGAAGTTTTTGTTGACAATCTTTTACATTTTGACACACGAATTTTTTTTTTTTTTTAAATCAAAAAGTTCCACACTGTTGTCAAAAGGGTAGCGATATAAGTAGAACTGCTTTAGTGTAGATGCTACTTCGATATTTTATACGAATCTCAACGTTAAATCAGCACTGAATCAACGTTGATTCCAGGAATAAAAGAACTCTGAAATAAGTCGTAAATCACATCGTTGATTCAGCGTTGATTCAGCGCTGATTCAACGTTAAGGTTTGTGATAGGGATATGCTGTTCTTAGATATTGTGATATTTTTATATTAATTATGAGCTTAGTTTTTTTCCTTAGTTCTTTCAAAAAAAAATTGCTTGATAACGTTAAAATACTTTATTTTAGGATGCTACTGTTATCATTATTATGTGGATCAATATAAATACCTTTCAAGAATTCGAGAAATTAGAAAAAGGTTGTCATATCGACAAGAAAAAAAACTTATACATCAGAGTTTCATGTCAGGAAAATGAAGTTTTCTTAAGGTATAATTTTTAGTATGATTAAATTATATCTTCTAAAGTTACTACTTTCACAGTAGGTTTTAAATAATCAACTATCTTGCTTTCCTGGGGTCTTTTACAATCATCAGAAATTTCTTAAACAGCAAACGCATCAAACGCTGATAAGTGTTGTAAAAGTGGCTTCAGTTTAAAAAAATCATTAGCTGGTCAAATAAAAATTATTATTACACGTTTCGAGGCTGATACAGTGTACGAGCAACTTGAATTGAAAGTTAAAGTTGGTCCAAAGTTGTGTGATAAATGCAAAAGACTGGTATTTTTGGTACATCAAAAAAATCTAAATCAACTTTAAATCAAGTTAAAACTGAGAGTTCAAGTTCCCAAACTCATTCTTTAACAGTTACTTCAACAGAGTATTTACAAAATTTGAGTGAGAATCCGATTGAATATGTACCTAAAAATGTTTGCAATGATCCAGTGATAGAGTTACCTTGAAAAAGATCGGTTGCCAGTCATGGTTACTATTGTTCGTGTAATGACACTAAAGGTTTAATTCTCATACCACTACAAGCTAGATGACAGTATTTTAAAAGAATGTAAACATTTTCTAATGGAAATCGTACTTGTTACAAGCATTTGTTGTATAAGACATTTTATGAAGATGATTTAAGTTTGATATAAGTCTACAGCAATTCCAGTTAGTTAACTGCCAAATAAATAGCTTTTTTTTTCTTTTAACAAAAACATCAGATTTGTCATCTCAAACACTTTTGGATCAAGTGACATCTTTTGAGTTAAGCAATGAGCATATAAAATAATTTACAGGACTAACTTATGATGATTTAGAGAAATTATGTGATATGTTAAATTTTATAAGCAATTCAGGAAAAAGAAACATAATGCAAGCTTTGGTAATTTTTTCATTCAAGCTACGTCCTCATGCATCTAATAACATGATTTCTAGTATTTTCTAAATTAAACAAGAACAGTCGAAAATTCAAGTATAATGAAAAAGGTGATGTTAGATCCTAATTGAATAAAAAGAATGATGAAATGTAGACATATCTGTCTCGTAGACCGAGCTTTTAAAGACGTAGTTTTATATTGAGAAGAGCTTGGCTTAAGAGTTTGAATGCCTGCAGTTAAAGGCAAGAAAACCCATTTAACTACTAAAAAAGCTAACAAATTTCGTTACACAACATAGTTAAGGTGGGTTGTTGAAGCTACTCATGGAATCTTAGGAAAAAAAAAAAAACTTTTTTATAACTAATTGGATAACCAACTCGTTTCTAAAGCTGGCTCTTACTGCAAAATAGCGTGTTTTCTTAATAATCAGTATGGAAAAAGATTAAACAGTGGTGGATGTGGTCATAGACAGAATGTTGTCTCTTATCAATGCTGAAAAAAAGTTAGCAATAGAAGCAGAAAACTTAAGATGGTCAAGAAGAAGCAGTTTAGCTGTAAAATTACTATCCAAAAAGCTATCAGACTTTCCTGAGACAACTGAGAAAGATTAGAAAGTATTTTTTTCAGGTTCTTATCAACTAGGTCAAGCTGTTTCTTATTTAGCAAAAATGAATCTAATAGTCTTCATGGAGAGTATATAAAAATGCAGCCAAATATAATTGAGGTGTTAGTAAAATAAAAGACATATCAATAGAAAAATCTATACGTGTTATATCTAATATAATCTGATACTATGGGTTACAATGGTATCTTACGCCATGCATATGATTGTGCAAATAGTTTAAGGACTATAGAGTGCTGCTCCCACCTTACTGCTGTTATATACTATCTGTCAAATGCAAGATATAAATCTAAAATTATTAGGCCAGTAAAGGTACTGACTAAAATGTGACAGCGATGAAGACTAAAACACATAACAGTAAACATCAAATATTACTTATGTATCTGCTAAATTTTATAACGATAAACGAAGACTAATAGTTATTTTTATTTACTACTTTTAATTTTAATGATTTATAAGTACCAAAATATCCAAAAAAATAAAATTTTTCTATTTTAGTTCTTGGATTTGAGATACCAGAAAATTTTTTAAAATGTTTTTACAACCACTACGTATGTTTTCAAATTTTTTTTTGCCGAATTCGATAAAAAAATTTTTTTTTACCAAAAATGTAATGGGGTCTTAGAATAAGTGAAAAATTGTCAAAAAAACTGGCTTTTATAATTTTTAGCCAGGTTCCACCAATTTTATTTTAAATTTTTTACCACCATTTGAAAGGACGGAAAAAATACATCAATATTATGTTATTAAAAGTTAATCGTTTTTTAGAAACCTAACCTAAAACGTATTGAAGTATTACAAAATTTATTTGAGTCCAGTTGAGCTCGGAAAATTCTGAAAAAAAATTATGCTTATTTGCAGGGGAAATACACACCACTATGCATATTTCAGAATTTTTTAGTCACCAATGCGATTTTAAGGTTAGGGGTGTACAGGGGTGACATACAGATCTAAAAATTTGGCTGAGGGCATTTATTTATATGTTTTTTTTACTGTCAAGTCATATTGTTAATTCTTTCAAGGGCAGATTTAACCCTTTACCCAGCTACAGTCTTTCATCAAAATTTCTAACACTAGTGGGTGATCAGTGATATTCTCTGTATGAATTATAATTTAGCAAAAATTATGTTAATATATGTCCTGGATAACAAATGCATTTTAGTTAATAAAGGCCAATATTATGATAGTTATAAAAAACTTGATCTGCCGAAGCCTTATAATAGTACATTACAATACTAGTGCGTAGGAAAGACGATTGACATATTTGTGTCAGTTCGCATGCAAGCGCCAGTGAGTGTGGCTCATAATCGAGTCCCCATGCACAGCAAGTCGAAAACAGTTATTTATTATGGGAAAAAAAACCAACAGACTTTTTGTGCTTACAAACATATTTTTTATTTACATTTTCGACTGAAAATTTCTTCATTTATTCTTTTCTTGTAACGAGTTAGTCCCTTAAAATAGTATATGATTATAGACAAGCTGTTAAGTGATGACTTGCGTAAATAAATAAATTTTTTCTTTTAATTCTATTTTATTTCCAATCTCTTTCCAATGATAAAATTGTAAGACTCTTGAAACAGTCATACTTAACAAAAGTCGTCACTTAACAAAGTTGACTGTGTACTTCGTGGCCCTCGGAAGTGTCAAGTGACAACCGGAGCGAGCCACTAAGCTTAGACACATTGTCAGCTTAGTTTTCATTATACCGAGTTTTTTTTTTATCAAGGATAACTCTTATCAGATATACATAAATCAGATCCACTGCAATTTTTTATAATTTTTATCATGTTTGGATAAGACTGTTGCATCTATTGTGGTCGACTGATACTTGTTGGTAATATTCGTAAATTTCTAACTTTTTTTTTAAATTTTTAATTCATGAAATATGTATAACATGATCTAATAAGCTTTTTAGTTTTTATTATTAAAAAACAAAAAACCAAAAATAATTTATTATTAATTCAGTTTTTCTGTAAGAACTTAATAAGTCTATACGATTTCTTCCAACCATAATACATGCGAGCTAAAACATTGTTGTGATAATCTACCAGAGTTTGATAAGCGGTTGAATTTTATAATTTTTGATGTGGTAGACAATCTATACAACTGCTGGAAATCTTTAACCTCTATTTACACATAATTGTGTATACATTTGAATGGCCGCAATTGAAATGCGGGACGTAAATTTAACAAAATTAAAGGCTAATAATGCTACTATGTAAAAATCGAACTCTTCACTTAGGCTTTATAAGTTTATGGTACTTGGCCTAAAAATTGCGAAGAAGGTGATATCGTCCCAATACTATATACTTATAAAGAATAACATAAACTTCAGGATTTTTTGTTTATAGGTAACGGAACAACGTGAGATTCTACGCCGTGAAGCTAAAAAAAGATGTGATAGCAGACAACTGTCAAGAAATAGCAAAACTCAAACTTTGCGTGACTGCTCTATAACTCAGTTTGCTCAAATCGATGATGACAATGTTTCTGCACTGCAACAAGTAACACGAGGTGGAGGTGGTTTAACTTTAGCATCTCAATGGAAGTCACAGTTTGACGATTCTGAAGAAACAGATAATGAATGGAAAGTTGAAAACTTACAGAGTCCGGAACATAAGGGAAGCAATTTAGTATCTCTATTTGGACAGGTATTTTCGTAGATTTTATATCATTTAAAGTGAAAAAATATCCTATACTTATACCTATAAATGATTAAAGAGACTGTTCATATTATAATGGTCCTTTTTAATTTTGTTTGAACTATATAAAAAAAATCACAACAAGGGTACACGAATTAATTTTCTGAAATTAGGTATGACTTGCTAAAGAATTTATACAAAACACTATATTAGATCCTTTGATGAATAACTTCCAAAACGTTTTGTTAAGAATTCAGAATATTAATGTTAGAAATAGTTTTTTTCTTTTTTTTTTTTCATATAAATATACTTTTGTAAAAAAAATTATCGAAAAAAACTTTTTTTCTACCAAAGCCCTTTCGAGTCATGTTGTCCTCCCCCTGACGTCCTCTGCTACTTCGTGCTTTACCTAATATGGACGTGCGTTAGCTTTCTTAGTCACCTTCTTATCTTCCTGGCTTCCCTTACTACTACCTTAAAAATTTTCTTGCAATGTAAAACTTGCTGAGTACTAAAAAAAAAAAAAAAAAAAAAAAGTGCACATTTGCAAGCTCACCCGTACGAACTTACTCTTATTCTCTATTATGTTGATATTTATGATTTATGTGTATACGCAGAGTATTTTAGTAGCTGAGATATTCTTTATACGATCGAGACTAATTACAAAACTGTGGGATTATGAAATTCAAGTTGTAATATATTGTATTGTATTATTATTGCAGGGTGTTAACGTATCCTATATCCTGAATCTCTACCTTCCTTTTTCTCTTTTTCGTAATAACAATCTCCTATTTCTCCTAATATGCAAGTCTTTTGTGCGGTCCCCTTGCAGAGTTCCCCTCGATTAGGTCATCCATCCTATTTACAGGGTACACCGATTGTTTCAAAAACACTTCAGCAATTCTCAAGTTTAATGAGAAAATATTTTCCATAAAACCATCTATTTCGCTCTACGGACATATTTTTTGTGATTAACAGTCACTTTACCCGACGAGCTGGCCAAGTAATGGCCACTACGCCTACTACTGCTGCTGCTGCTGCTGCTGCTGCTGCTGCTACTACTACTACTACTACTATATTTATAGTTACTATACTATGTATACATTCTCACAGCAAATTGAAAAGTCGGTAGCCGGACAGGGTACTGTCAAAATTAGCAACAGAAAATTGACATTAGAGGTCCGAGATCGGGATGCCATTGTAGAGCAAGATGAGGTCAAAGAGGCTTTCGCTAGGACTTTTAAACATCAGAGCCAGGAGCCAGAAGTAGCTCTCTTAAAGCCAAATGCCAGAGGACAGAGGCTGGCGTTGATAAAGGTGGACGAAGCAACTGCTAGACAAGTAGAAAAGGAAGGCAGGTTACGAGTTGGTTTTGCAAGCTGCCGAATTCGAAGAAGAATTGAAGTAACAAGATGTTACAAATGCCTGGGATATGGACACGTCTCAGGCAACTGTAGAGAAGAAAACAGATCCAAGCTTTGCTTCTGGTGTGGAAGCTCAAACCACCGTAAGAAAGAGTGTCCAGGCCCAGCATGGTGCTTCCTTTGCCCAACAACGGACAACAAGCACGAAGCAGGCAGCGGAAGCTGCCCTTTATTTAGAAGAGCCCTGAAAGAGGCCAGGGATAAGGCCCAAGCAGGATCAAAATAAGGCAAAAAGGCCTTATGTAGACCCACTCTGCGCTGGGTACTTTTTACCTATCAGCAAGGGAAAGCATTAAGCTTATAGTTGTGCTGGCTGGGTAGGCGGCCTACTATGAAGCGCTAGACAAGGTGCTGGTCCTCAGGGACCCCGAGTCCTTTTCAGGACTCGAGAGCATCAGCACCTCTAGCAAATGGTGGCGAGTTAGCTCGTTAATGCTGTGAGACGCGATGGTCTCCCTGGTGGCTCCACCTTGAAGTAATGCTAACGCGGTTCCGGGGTGGATCAAAAGCCACGTGGAATGGGGGTTTTTAGTGGGTATGGGTGGTCTAATAAAAAAAATCCACCGAGTCCCACACTACCGCTGTCCCTGCAGTGTGCCTCAATGCATTCCCCCTCCCTCCACAAAAAAAAAAAAAAAAAAAAAAACTACTACTACTTCTACTACTACTGCTACTACTACTCACCCTCTAGGAGCTGCTTGAAACAAAAAAGGGGGAACTTGAAAAAATGAATAAGAGTATGAGTGGTGTATGCATGTAGGGACTAGAGCTTGAAATGAGCTGTTTGGATCCCCAAATGAAAACTAGCCGACTGGGAGGGCCGGCAGGGGCTGACCCCCCGTCCAAGCCACGAAGAATCAGCCTGCTGTCTTGGTATGGTGGTAAGTTTGACAGGTCTCAACCAATCTCCACCCTGTCGTAAATAGAAGTAAGCGGTGGTTATAACATTCTTCTCAGATATATGCATCACACTCTCACTAAACAAACACAGGGATACTTACGAAATGTCCTGGGTTGTGGGTGGCGGGGTCTTTCCCGAACTTGCGTTGAAGGCCTGGCGGCGGGTGAAGCCGGACGATGAGGCCTACGTAAGTTTGAGTAACCACATCTGATATGGCTGTACGCCTCATAAACAAAAAAGACGTCGTGGGCTGACTAATGTAAGCTTACTACCACTGCGGAGGTTATATGGCAGCACCCTAGTTCCGTACGCCAGCTCGTTTTGTCGGGTTGTTTGCGCGGTCGTGAGACTGTACACCTGTAGCTCGCTTCGCTGGGATGACTGTAGTGTACCATTATATTCATACATTACACACGAACACGCTTCTTAGAATTGTTACTCAATGCCTGGGCAGTCTCCGTGGGTGGGACTGAGGGAAAGTGGCGTAGTACGCACTACTACTACTACTGTTACTGCTACTGCTTTTACTACTACTGTTGCTGCTGCTGCTACTACTTCTACTACTAGTACTACTACTACTACTGCTACATTTCCCCTAACATTTTTATCGGCGTCTTTAGAGGGCGACTTGCTAAACTCGAGGATGATATTCGTATGTGCGGGGAAAATGGTGAAATAGTCCTGGCCGGTGACTTCGACTCCAAGGCCATCACTTAAGGGGAGCCGAGAACCGACTCCAGAGGGTGGGTGGTGCTAAAGATGGCCGCAAGACTATTTCTCATCGTCATGAACTCTGGTAGTTCAGCATCTTTTAGGTGGCCAGAAAGTCGGGCACGATCATTGATCTTACGCTCGTGTCATCACAAATGGCGGCGCAGGTGTCTGACTGGCTGGTCCTGGAGAACTACATGGCTAGTCATAACTGGTATCTCAGTTTCGTATTAATCGAGAACCATGGAGCAAGCTCGCGAGAAGTAATCAAAAGGCGCGTTACCAAGTGGATTGTGGCGAAACTCAACCGAGATTTGCTGCAGGAAGCCATATTCAGTGCGCCCCCTTCTGCTGATTTGAGCAAGATCACAAATACAGTGGAGGTCGAGGCACTCGTGAACGGCACTATAAGACGGGTCTAGTAATGGTGTGATGCGTGAATCCCTAAAAAGGCTGCCAGGAAGGATCGACGTTAGTGCTACTGGTGGACCAAAGAAATCGTAAACTTGTGCAAGGAGGCGCAGCAGCTGCGGCGTCTTGCCCAGCGACACAGAAATCCCGAAGACGCCGAGGTAGCTGTTGCAGCGTACGGGAACGCAAAAAAAGCCTTAGTGAGAGTGATCAAGGTGAGCAAGAACCGATGCTAGCGCGAACTCATCGCTGATGTGGATAAAGATACGTGAGGCCTGGGCTGCCGAATCGCGCTTAAAAGACTGCGCGGCTCGGACCACCTGGCGCCGCTAGAGCCTTTCTTTTTGGAGAGGGTGGTTTCTTGTGTCTTCCCGAAGCATTCCGAGAGGAGGCGGGAGGACATAAGTGTAGGCAAAGTGCCTCTCTTTACCCTCAATGAATTGAGGTCGGTGGTATTGGAGACGCCAGGCCGCAAGGCCCCAGGTCCGGATGGGGTGCCGTCTGAGTAAAGACTGGCTCAACACCTTTCTTTTTTAGTGGTGATGTATCATTTAACAGTGAAGTTTCAGACTCTTGTCCAACAGCTTTAACGAGATCCGCTACAAATAGAAAGATACGATTTTTAAATTAAAGTCACAAAAAAATCAAGTAATAGTAAGAGTCAATCAATTGTGAATAACTTTTAAATTCAGATGTGAACCTGGCGTAACAATTTTTGAGAGTTTATTTTTGTGACACTGCCGTGAAATTTTAGAATCATCACGATAAATTTCAGAAACCAAAATATTACCTCTGCCCATTGTAATCTACTTCCATAGGCAATGGCGATCTTAACACGAGTATCGTTTCTTGAAAACTCAGTGATTCATTTGTAGATAATATTTCAATTAAATAATTAAACAATCCAATTCGAAATACCTCACAGTATTAAAAAAAAACTTTTTGTACTGTTTCATGGCTTTAAAGTTTTGATTAATAAATAATAAATTACATCGTTAGCTTAGCCTAAAAATTTGCCTTAGACTTTGATTACGTACAATTCAGCCATACTACTGATATCCCCGATCCTCCACCGTTTTAAGATCTATAAAGTGTTTACGGCAGCAGAAACCTCATTGTTTAAACTCTATCTCAAGATACTGGAAATTGAGAATTTTTTTATACTCAATTAAAAAATAAATAAGAAAAATAATTATTGATCACTCTTTAAATATTTATTGTTTCACGACGTCTCGTTTGTATTAAATGTCAACAAAAAGTCACACCCTCTGCAGGGACTAAAGTCAACAATTGTTATTATATAAAAAAAAGCAATTACACACTAAAATAACGAAAGGAAAGAGCTTAAAAATTTTTTTACTCTTTGTCAGTGCGAAGCCAAATATGATCGGTTACGAGCAGAGCGTTACATACAAGTAGTTATAGCTTGAGTATTAAAGCTATATATAAAAATAATAAATGGTTAACGACTTTTTGCATTTCTCAAAATACTTAGTACAGCTTTAGTACATAAGACATAACTCCTTGTATATAACGCTCGGCTCATAGCCGATCATATTTGGCTTCGCACTGACAAAGAGTTAACAAATTTTTAAGCTCTTTATTTTCGTTATTTTACTATGCAATTGCTTTTTTAATATAATAACAATTGTTGACTTTAGTACTTGCAGAGGGTGCGACTTTTTGTTGAAATTTGATACAAACGAAACGTCGTGAAAGTTCAATAAATATTTAAAAAGTGATTATTTTTCTTGTTTGTTTTTAATTAAATACAAAAAAATTCTTAATTAAGTACTAAAGCTATATATAATAATAATAAAGATGTTCAGTACAGCTTTAGTACATAAGACATAACTACTTGTGTGTAACGCATGGCTCGTAGCTTATTGCCATTGGCTTTGTACTGACAAATCGCCACCAATTTTTTACGCTAATTATAGTTTACAATTTCGTTGTTTTTAAGTTGTTTTATCATGTCATGTTTTTTTTTTACTCTTATATACTAATAAATAATTGTTAAATTTAGTATCTGGATAGGGTCGTAACTTTATGTTGGCAGACACAGCTGGAACGTCGTTAAACTGAATTAGATATTCATAGAGTAACCATTAATTGTGTAAGTTTGAAATTACTACCTCCATCGTTGGCATTATTCAGATAAAAAATAACTTTTAAATATTTTCGTTAGTTTAGTACACAAAATTTTTTATTTGAATAGGTATTGCAGTAAGAACAAAAATTATTTATATAATTATCTATAATCAATATAAAACTTTTATTTGTATTTTACTTTTTGTTTCTTTTGCGCATCTGTTGATCAGAATAAATTTTTTATTATGTCTTTCCATCTAGCACATTCACTCTCTATCTTTTGTATACACTTGTTCCTAGCTTGAGTAGGAATGCTTACTTTTTTTCAAATTATCAAACATTCCTGTGCAGCTAACTTCGCACACTCATAAGGATTGCTGTTTAGTCTTCACAGATTTTAAATGGAACGGTCAAAATTTTTTTTATTATTAGCAAACTGGTGGTCACGATAATCTGATTTAATATATAACCTATGAGCTTCACCTTTTCTCGCAGGTTGTAAGCCATTTTAATAATTTTTTTATGCTAGTTATTTATGTAAATGTTGTACGACTGACAGCTGAAAAAAATCAAACGATAATTGATATCAACTAGTTTCTCTTGGTCCGTTAACAGCAAGGAATTATATACTGCATTTAGAATCTCTGACTAAGATACAAATTCTCTTGAAACCACACAAATCGTGATTACGGTCCATTTTTTTATACTTCCATTCTTACAGACAAATTATGGGAGTAAATCTTAACGTCCAATTTAAAATATAGACTGTAACATGTAAAAAATAAGCACAGTAAAAAGTTTTGAATTTTTATTCGTGACTTTAACGAAAATGCAAGCAAAGTAATTAAAATATGTTATATCACACACAAGTCCAATGTAGGCAGAAATACATAAAAATAATTTTTCAACTACTCTTAATCCTAAATATCTGTATTGAATAATAAATATCAATTTATCCATTCTTTTTTTGTCTTAAAAATAATTATTACTAACGTTACATAAATGTTATGTCTTCAGCAGAAGTAGATAGTTCAACCGAACAGTTACGCTAAATAAAGCAGCACTTCACTGCAGTTGAATCATTACTCATCAAGCATCGTATATGAACAGATTGCAGCGAAGACTCGAAGCGGTGACGGAGAATCTGGTCAAGAATAAAACGTCTCAGCAACAAGTTTATATAAACGTTAAATGGCAGCGTAGGACAGTTACAAAGCATCTTAACTTGCGAATATGTGTTCGCTTTATTATGATTTGAAACTTGCCTCCTTCTTAGCGACACTTACTATCGCTCGTGCCTGTTGCCAAAATCCAGCAGACGATGGCATAATCAGTAATCTTAAGTTTTTCTTCCCTTTTATATCTATGATTTAAATAAACGGCCGTAGACATAATTTTCTGGTTACAAGAGAAAGTTTTGGATGAATCAGCGATTGCTTGTTAATAAATAAATATAAAATATTAATTCCGCAAGACAATTCTCCACGAAGTTTCTCCTTTAAGGCATGAAAAATTTGGCTCGAATATTTTTTTCGGATTTCCGTTCATAATTTGAGGTGTATAAAAGCAATGAGGTATTTTTTACTTCTGACGTCATCATTAAAAATGACGAGGGCTGGGAGACAAAGTTTGAAATCACACAATAAGTTTAACCACATTATGTTGTTTGTTGAACATGTAATTCTGCTCTCAGTTGTTTCCATGATGACCTAAGGGTCAGTGCCTAAGCACACGATCAGTAAGAGCTCATTTGGGAGTACGAATAAAAACTCCAAAAAATCAGGTGTTAGTTTAAGCAACGTTTCGTTGGTCATAACACCAACCTTATCAGGCTCACTTTATTAACAAAAAAAATTAAAACAAGAAACACAACAATTTTCGTAAATTACATCGTAGGACCATGGTTTATAAATATTGAAAATAAACACTCACGTCTATATCGTTAAGACGATCGTTACACACTGTTGGTCACCTAGTACGAATAACGTAAGTTTCGAATATGTATGTATTTCTACATGTAAATATAAACAATGAATGAACGTTTCTTGTGAATATAGAAAACGTGTGTACATATTTACAATGTTGAGTTAAAAGAGATTACTTATAAAACTTTATATATGTTATTGAGAAATCTTTTTATTCTGATTTTTTTTTTTATTTATTGTGTGCTTAGTAGAGTGTATGTGTAGCATTTCTGATATTAAATTTTTTTTGTCTATTTGGTTCATGGTATAGAATTTTGGTTTGAGAAACATTAAAATTATGGTTCAATTCTTTCATGTGTGAAGTGACAACAAGTTCATGTTCCTTTGTACTTTTGTGTTCATTCAGGCGTTTTTTTAATGCTCCCTTTGTCTCACCTAAGTGTGATGCAGAGCAAGAATCGCAAGTGAAATGATACACAAGATTAGTTTGATCGAGCTTATCTATTCTATTGTTTCCAAGAATGATAACACTATTTAATTTGTTATGAATAGTAGATTAAAAGTTTATATTTAATTTTTTCAAAGTTTTTGAACAAAATTTGAAAAATAACGAGTTGTAAGGGATAGAAATTTTCATTTTCACACTTAGATTGTCACTTAGTAGAAAGTTATTATCATTATTAGTATTTTTTATTTGGTAGAGTCTTATCTTAATGTATTTTTGTACAGAAAATTCAGTATAGTCATTATCGCGTAGAATTGTTTTAGTCATAAGAATGTTCCTCTTATGAAAGGATTTATCAGATAAAAGAATAGCTCGATCAACCAAACCGTATAGAGCATCGACTTTTAACGATTGAGGATGGTCAGAATTAAAATTAATTATCTAGTAGATGAAATTGGCTTAACGTACCAATTTGTGGGTATTTTTAAGTTTTTGTGTGTAATTGTAGTGTCTGAGAAATTTATAAAATTGTTTTTCTCTTCTTCGCAAGTAAATTTTAAGTGATTGTCTTGTTTTTCAAAAATCTGTAAAAATAGTTGTGCCTGATCTTTGTGTACAAATATGAGTGTCGTCAATGTGTCTTTTATATATAAAACGAATGCAATTATGATTTCCTTCTAACAAGTGCAGGGCTTCCATCTCAAGATGTTCTGAAACTTCATCAGCAAATAGTGGAGAGGTAGGAAAATCTATTGGGCTGCCGAAAACCTATATATTAAATTTTTTATTAAAGTTGATGTAAAAATTGTTGAATAAAATTTTTTACATTCTATGATTTGATGATAAGAAATTTTGAATAATCTGTGGATTTGCACGTTTCTTTTTCCAAACTCTTTATGACTGACTCTCACGGAAGTAAGTTGGTAAATAGACGAATAAGATAAAAAAAATAAGAATATAGTTTTCCGTGTGATAATATAATGGTGTAATCATTCCTTTCAAGAATGGATACATGTGCGTAACAATCATCAATTTCAATTTGAAGTGAACTGTAGGTAAAATAGTATATTCGTGTTTAAGGAAATTATTAGACGACTTGTTGTAAATGAAAAAGTTAGTAAGGTACCTTTTTAGATGTTCAATGCATTAAGGCAAATAATTTTATAATAAGACAAATAAGGTGTTCCACTTGTGAGAAAAATTCTTCCTGGAGTTGCCCCCTGTCTGATCTGGGGATGAATTTCATTATGTCGTTTGTTTAACATGTTGTTCTGCTTTTCGTTGTTTCCATGATGATCTGATGGTCAGTGCCTAAGCACACGATCAGTAAAAGCTAATTTGGAAGTACGAATGAAAACTTCAAAAAATCAGGTGTTAGTTCGAGCAACGTTTGGTTGGTCTTAACGCCAACCTCATTAGGCTCACTTTATTAACAAAGAAAACAAAAACAAAAAATACAAAAACCTCCGTGAATTACATCGTAGGGCCACAGTTTGTAAATATTAACTATAAATACTTACGTCTATATTGTTAAGACGATCGTTACAGACTGTTGGTCACCATGAACAAATAACGTAAGTGTCGAACATGTATGTATTTCTATACATAAATATAAACAATAAATGTACGTTTCTTACAAACATTGACAACGTGCGTATTTGTAAAATTTTTATTCAGCAATTTCTACATCACCGTTATTAAAAAATTTTATAAATAGGTTTTTGGCAGCCCAATGAGTTTTTCTATCTCTCCACTATTTGCTGATTAAGTTTTAGAAGACCTTGAGATATAAGCCCTGCGCTTATT
This sequence comes from Copidosoma floridanum, assembly GCF_036245765.1. Lineage (NCBI taxonomy): Eukaryota > Metazoa > Arthropoda > Insecta > Hymenoptera > Encyrtidae > Copidosoma > Copidosoma floridanum. The sequence continues at coordinate 29,619,310 of NW_028321897.1, forward strand.
TATCATTTCGTTCATTTTATATGTAAAAGATACATTGACGATACTCTTATATGTGTACACAAAAATCAAGCCCAACTATTTTTTCAGATTTTTAACAAACAAGACAATGAATTAAAATTTACTCGCAAAGTAGAGAAAAAAAATTCTATAAATTTCTTAGACATTACAATTAGACATAAAAACTTTAAAATAATCACAAATTGGTACGTTAAGCCAATTTCATCTACTAGATAATTAATTTTAATTCTAACCATCCCCAATCGTTAAAAGTCGATGCTCTATACGGTTTGGTTGATCGAGCTATTCTTTTATCTGATAAATCCTTTCATAAGAGGAACATTCTTATGACTAAAAGAATTCTACGCGATAATGACTATACTGAATTTTCTGTACAAAAATACATTAAGATAAGACTCTACCAAATAAAAAATACTAATAATGATAATAACTTTCTATTAAGTGACAATCTAAGTGTGAAAATGAAAATTTCTATCCCTTACAACTTGTCATTTTTCAAATTATGTTCAAAAACTTTGAAAAAATTAAATATACACTTTTAATCTACTATTCATAACAAATTAAATAGTGTTATCATTCTTGGAAACGATAGAATAGATAAGCTCGATCAAACTAATCTTGTGTATCATTTTACTTGCGATTCTTGCTCTGCATCACACGTAGGTGAGACAAAGGGAGCATTAAAAAAACGCCTGAATGAACACAAAAGTACAAAGGAACATGAACTTGTTGTCGCTTCACACATGAAAGAATTGAACCATAATTTTAATGTTTCTCAAACCAAAATTCTATACCATGAACCAAATAGACAAAAAAAATTTAATATCAGAAATGCTACACATACACTCTACTAAGCACACAATAAATAAAAACAAAAATCAGAATAAACGGTTTCCTTATAAGATATATAAAGTTTTATAAGTAATCTCTTTTAACTTAACATTGTAAATATGTACACACGTTTTCTATATTCACAAGAAATGTGCATTCATTGTTTATATTTATATAGAGAAATACATACACATTCGAAACTTACGTTATTCGTACAAGGTGACCAACAGTATGTAACGATCCTCTTAACGATATAGACGTGAGTATTTACTGTTAATATGTATAAACTGTGGCCCTACGATGTAATTGACGGAGGTTTTTGTAATTTTTGTTTTTGTTCTCTTTGTTAATAAAGTGAGCCTGATGAGGTTGGCGTTAAGACCAACAAAACGTTGCTTAAACTTACACCTGATTTTCTGTAGTTTTTATTGGTACTCCTAAATTAGCTTTTACTGATTGTGTGCTTAGGCACTGACCCTCAAGTCATAAAGGTTAATCGTGACTATAAAATTTATTGAGATATTCTAGTTACTCAATTTGATAACAAAAACTTCATCTTTTCACGAGATATTGAATGGGTATCAGATATACGGCATTTTTTTCTATAAATAAGTGAAATAGAGAAATAAAGTTGTTACGAGAAAAAACTAAAGCTGGAAAACATTTTTTTATGCACTTTACAAGCATTTTATCGCACCTTTTCTGCAATAGAGCAACAATTGATATTTGATTATTAATTAAAAATTTGTACTGCATGACACAACATCTTATAAATAGCCTAAAACTCAGCTCAACTGAAAAGTGCGGATTGTTTGGTTAGAGTGCGTGTTACTCATATACCTATATGTACAGTCTCAGCTCGCGTCAATTGCATTGGCTGCTCACTAAGACCGTATATATAGGTATAGGAGTAGCTTGTACTCTTACTAAACAATCCACACTTTTCAGTTGAGCTGAGTTTTAAGCTATTTGCAAAATGTTGTGTCATGCAGTAAAACTTTCAATTAATAATGAAATATTGATTGTTGCTATATTGCAAAGCAGGTGCTATCAGACGCTTGTAATGTGCTTAAAAAAATGTTTTTTGGTCTTACTTTTTGCCCGTGGCAACTTTGTTTATCGATTTTATTTATTTATAAAAAAAACATGCCGTATATCGGATACCCATTCGATAGCTGGTGAAAAAAAGAAGTTTTTGTAATCAAATCGAGTAACTGGAATATCTCAATAAATTTTATAGTCACGATTAAACGTATTGTGTGACTTCAAATTTTGTCCCCTAGCCCTCGCCATTTTGCATGATGACGTCAGCAGTGAAAATACCTTATACCCTTCGGTCAAGCATAAACAGACGCAAAAAAAAAATTATCGTCCACTCTTCTGTACATGCATGTGGACATTTTGAGGTTGGAACCACACGTAAATATATAAAGATCTTGGAGTCAGGTGAACATAATTGCAAGGGGGTTAGCCTCAGGCACACCAAATAAAATGAGTTTACACTAAACAATAATTTCTGCCCACGAGAAATAAAAAAGATTTATACTATAGCAAATAGTAAAAAATTAAGACAATAAGAGGACAACGTGCACATCGTTTGAGTGCCACCTATCTTAAGCTATATGATATAAGTTATTTATGAAGGAAAAATCTGACTTAAAAAAACAATTCTAATTTATTGTTTAGTAAATAAAAATGTAAGTATTTACTAACAAAGCATTCAAACAACAATATTCGATGAAATAAATGCATTACAAGTAAATAAAATAATTTTTGTTTTCTTGTAAATTCTTGTCAGTTATAAATAACCTTGCAGCATTTTATCAGTATGTGCAAAGGAAAAAGTATACATAAATAATTATATGTTATGAATTCTCTATAATAGAATATTCTCTATTATAGAATTAAAATTAATTGTCGTATTTATTCATGCATTATACTATACTTTTGTCAACGGTATTTGAATTATTCCAGAAAATCATAATGAATATATTACCGTTATCTTACTATCCTGTTGTAGTTGTTACTATTTTTCGCATACTGATATTAGATATATCGACAGTTAATATATACGCCAGGGCTCTGGTGTTCATTGCTAACACTGACGATCAAGAAATAATGCCATAAATTTTTCTTACATACCCTTATTTGCGATTGACTTCTAGAATCACAATGAGAGAATTACTGCCTTTTATTAAAACTTCTATGTATAGCATAAGTAATTATCAAAACTGTTTTTCTATTACAGATTATATTTTAATCACGTAGACTCAGCTTTAATCCAAAAAGTTTTTACCTTTAAACTCAATTGTTCCAATTGGCAATAAACTCTCATATAAATGATGATGAAAATTCGTGCACAAAAATCTGAATACGGGTAAACGCATCTCAAGAAAACATATAAATTTTTTTGAGCAATTGGGGATAAAAATGATTTTTTAGTAAAAAAATGGAACAAAATTCGTGTTCCTATTTCTGTACCGCAGCTTCTATTACTGCACCCTATCTTCCGTACGCGTTCCTAATACCGGACTCCATTTTGTTTTTGAGAACAAATTTGGCTATAACCTCAATTTTTGTTTACAACTGCATGTTTATATCATTGCCTGTTACATCAATCATTATGAAAGTGTCAAAAGCAGTGAAAAATGGAAAATTCAAATCTAAGAAAAAAACGCAAAATCAACTGTGCAATTTAAAAGTGATTGAAAAAAGAACTAGAATGAATTATTTGAAAAAAAAAGGTCGTACGAGCTCTAGATGAGATCAAGAATGGAACAAAGACCATCAACACAGTGTCAGCTAAGTATGGTATCCCTTCAAACGCTTTCAGAGACACAATAAAGAAAAAATATTTATACAATAAGCTAGCACTTGGTTGTGTCTTTACACAACGACAAGAACGTGAGTTGAAAAAGTGGATTTTTGAAGCCGTAATAAACGGTATTCGTGTTAATCTTGGAAAACCAAGTCTATTTACTGATAATACACTTGGCAGAAAATAGTTTAATTTATTTATAAAAAGACACCCAAAAATAGTTCAAAAGGTATCTGAGACAGTAACTCTTAACAAAGTAAATGTAAGAAGAAGGTCTGAGACAATGTACTCTGATGTACATTAAAATTTTGTGGAAGAAAATCTTTTGGATATTGAATCTGATCGCATCTACTAAACGTACTACTCACGATAAACTATTATTTTTTAGAAGTTCCTTTCAATCCTCATTTACTCACTGTATAAGCACAAAACGGTTGCAAGAATATTTATAAAATTGTTCGTAATAATGAAAAAACATGTTAGTGTGCTCATCATAGCAAATTCTGCTGGTAAACTTGCTCCACTTTTTATTATTTCTAAAGGACAGTCATCACCTCACAATGCTGCACCTAAAAACATAGAATTTTGTGCATATATTTAATTTGTAACCAAATATGTCAGTAATCTAAAAATTTTTATAATTCTTAAAAAAAGCTCTTACGTAAAATAAATACAAACTACACATTTTTGAATTACTAAAAAATTTCTTCCCAAACAATATTTTCAATTTGTGATTTATTCTCGAATTCAATTTGAATAAATATTCTTTTTGGATTCTTACATCTTATTAAAGCAACATATAATTGTCCTTGAGAGAATAAAGATTTTTTAATATACAATCCTAAGAAATCAAAACTCTATCCTTGTAATTTGTTGATAGTCATATAAAATGCTAATACAAAGGAAAACTGTTTTCTATATAAGACAAAAGGTAATTATGATGAGGTGCCAGTATTCAATGTTATTCTAGGAATATAAGCTTTGCTTCCTTTTTTTCTCCCTTTATTATTTCTGCTTCTATATTGTTCTTAAATAATTTTGTTATTTTTAATCTTGTGCCATTACAAAGACCATATGATGTACTTAAATTTCTTATTAACATTACTATAGCATTTATTTTTGATTTTAATTCGTGTGGTGGAGGACCTCCTCTGATATTATTTAAAAATTCTATTGGAGAATTAATATTTATATTATCATGTGTTCTATCAACTCCTTCATGAGTTGCGTAATCAATGCTGTAATAATTTTTAGTGTCGCTTTTCATGTAACTTGAAATTTTAGTGTTAAAAAATTTAGTGTATTTATTATGAGATGTTAATATAATATTATTTAATGAAAAATTGTTGATTTTATAAAAAATTTTTAAACAAATGTCATTTGTTTTCCATTCATCTGGTGTTCTAAAAGTTTGAATATTCCCTTCCCCAATGTCTAACATGAATGATGAGAATTGTTTATCAATTAAACGAATATCTTTGTTTGATCGTAATATATTAAACTAGCGGCTCCCTGTTTCGGCTTCGCCTGAGACATTCTAAATAAAACACCGTAGTGTGTTGACATGTAATGTGAAACTTTTTCAGTTAGAAATTTTACATATATTCCTGACACATCTCAGAACAAAAATCTTCTTATTAAAAACATATTTTTTTGGAATCCATATAGTTTATTTGGTTGAATAATAAGCTGTAAAAATTAAAAAAAAATATAACTATGCTGAAAAGTACCATGCGTTCTTTATGCCATAAAATAATCGTTAGCCATAAGTAGCCTATGATTTGCAGATTCTCTCGTATAATTCACGAAAAGGGCTATTTTTTGAAACTGTAAAGATCTTAAACTCCCAAAAAATATATATTAAAAAAAAATTTTTTTCTCTTATCTCACAACTTAAATACCAGATCAACAAAGTCCTAGACCTTAAACTCTAAATTTTTTATTGTCACAAAAACACAAATACATTTTCTACTTATTTAAAAATCTGGATTCAGATTTCAGAGATTGCTGTGAGACTACAATGAAAAGCTGATCTCTCACGTAATGGATTCTTTATTTGTCGATTTTGACGCTGCTGTTCCAGCCTCGATGAATTTTCTGCGTCAGTTTCTTGGCGCCTAAGATTGTATTTATTAAATACATTGAAGTTTTTCTTCCAATTCACCCTCTTGCAACTTTTGACATGCTTAAAACTTTTGTGGCCCTTAAAGGCTGTTTTCTGTCAACTTCGTTAAGTTCTAATATATTTGTTGGCAAGGTAGTTCGACGTCCGATGGCCCTTAAAAAATACCGCTGGGCTTCTTAAGTAAACTCTTTCTTGACTGAAGGTTACAGCAATTGTGACTGCCTGGATACCTCAGGATGATCTTCTCTGGCCTGCTGTTGAAGCCCCAAACAGATCGGGATAAAAATTACGAAGTCCGAAGCTTTGGAGCTAGTTGTAAAGATTTTTTTCAACGTCTCCTGATATAACGTCGAAGACTTTGGTGTCTAAAGCACCTTTTCTATTTGCAGATTCAGTTGTTTTGGTGATCTTAGATGAGGAGATTGGTTAGTGATACCTGCCTAGAAGAGACTGTCCCGTTGGCTCAAGTTTTTTTTCCTTCATAGCTGTTATAGGTATGCCCAGCGCAGACCTTGGAAAGGATCGGTGATTCCTGGTTGAATGCTTAGAGTCGAGAGGGTAATATAGGGTCGTCGGTCACCGGGGTTTCCAGCCTTGCGAAGAACAACTCCGATTGTGACGACTGCCAGTGAATGGCTGACTTGGTTTAATAGTGGCTGTCTTTAGTTAATATAGTCTTTTAGTTGACGAATCGCTCCCGGAAACAGTAGTAAAAATGTATTTGATGACAAGGTAGTTTACAATTAGGTGGCCTTAAGGAGGCTTGGGAGGAAAGTTTAAAATGAAGAAACGTGCCAAAAAAATGCATGTTATATTTGAGCATATTAGGAGTGCACGTGAATTTTTTCAAATTTTTTACCAGGGGAAATTAAAAAAAAAAAATTATGAAATATTGACAGTTTAACACGGTCTCCTATGAAAGAGCAAGGTTAGGTTTGCCTTTTAATTGAATTTAAGGTATTATCTTCACGTGTCGGAATAAAAAAAAACGTTTTCATTGATAACTTCGTTTGAAAGGAAAATGCTCGACAAAAAAAATCAAGCATTGCCAGGCATTACTTAAAAATATAAGCAGTTACAGTCGTACAGTTTCAAGTTTGTAGAGTGCAAGAGGAGGTGCGCGGTAAAGGGGGCTCAGATGCATGAGCTGGAAAAATTCCCCGTTTCTCGCTTCTCTGAATGATACTCCTAAACCTCCTTAAAAGAACCGATGAGATTGATGGTTAAGTAGGGGACGTAAATACTTTAAATGGTTCTAAAAAGCGCCAGTGGTGAATTTTTCAGCTATTCTTTATTATTATTCCTAATGGTGGAGAGCTGGCTCTGGGTAGCTTGACTCTTACCCTTGATGTCTCTACGTACAGAGACTGATGGAGGAAGGTACGCCGCTGACCAAAGAATTTCTCGTCTTCGGGTCATTCCCCGCATAACCAACCGCTCATCGTTGGATGGGAATATGTGGGTATGCCCGTTGGGGACACGACCACTGAGAAGATAGCCAGTGTGGCTGCCCGTGCCCCTCACCTCAGGGTTGTCTTCCCTGGCTTACATTTGTAGCCAAAAATTCTCTGACTGCACCAGGCGGGATGGTGGGACTGCCACACAACTCTGAAGAGTTGGAGCAGGTTTTGCTCTGGCTAGATACGTCTCTTGGTATTACGCTGGAGACGTCATTGGTTAGAATAATTTTTTATTAGTGGCACTCGTCGAGATTCAGGGTGAATGTAGACCTAGGTCCCTTCCCCCTTAGAGAAGAGTGTCGTCTATAACTGGGATATCCAGCTGCACGACTATCATCTACATTCTCTATGAAGCTCGATGAACTACCAGAAGACGACTGCATCAGTTTTCAAGACGCTCCGGCGTATTATAACCACACTCATTTAGTTCTGTAGCAGGTAGCCTCGATTTTATGTCGACGTCACCTAGTGGGTCCTACTGAACTAAAGCGAAAAGTTGGCGTATTTTTGCAAAACTTTAAGCTTATTTATTGCTATTGCTATTAAATTTTCCAAGATAAAAACTATACAAAAACCATTTAGGAAGTTTCATGAATCAGTGCGCAAAATTTCAGCAAAATCGGTTAAGTAGTTTTTGCGGTTAGCGATTACAACGGTTTGAGCGACTTTGCTTTATATTTTATTAAGACAAAGTCCAAAGATGGGAATACTCAATAGACTTTTCTATTTTAGCAATTTTGTTAGCATTTTTTACTATCGGAAGAGTTTGAAGACAATCTCCTCCTAAAATGATTAATTTACTCTTAAAAGCATCTGAGAAATTGCATTAGTCTCTTAAAGTTCTGTCAACGATTTCCAAGGCCTTCTTAGGTATCATCGAGGCTTTATCCCAAATTATTATATTTGCCTCCCATAATTTTTTTTTATCTGAGTCTAATTATAAAAATGCAGTTTCTATAGTACTAAAATTGATAGGCAATCTAAAAGTTCTGTGGCTCGTCATTCCTTTTGGAAGTAAAATTGAAGCAATTTCTGTCCAAGCCATCGAAATTACCTTTTTATAAATTTAAATGAAATAATAAATCAGTGTTTAACATAAAAAAGTCTTTCCGAAACCACCAGGACCATCAATAAAAAAAAATTTTTTTTTAAGTTTGATAACTTCGTCAAAAATCAACTTTTGATCTTGATTTAAGTGAGCAAACATTTTATTAAATTTTTCTTTTCAAATTATACAATCACTGTAGTCGACAGTATCATTTTTTTTAATCGATTCCATTGGTTCTGGTAGACTAAAATCTTTACAAGACACATTTTCAGATTTAAAAATTTCATTTAAATGTAAAAGTGCAACATTTTCACGATTGTCCTTAGAGTCTTTAACAAAAAATTTTTTATACCTATTCCAAATCACGATACCTTGAAAGTTTTCAGACATTATAAACCAAACAAAAAATTTTCGAAGTTATTTAGGTAACATGACGTTACATGCTTCTTCGAAAATAAGGTCGATTTGTGAATCGTGCTTTATCAATCCCATACTGATAGCTGTTTCTTTAAATGTATTATAGGTAATATTGTTAAAAGTTTTTAAATCTGGAAAAAAATTTTTACCGTTAACTTTATTTAACATTAATTAAAAAAAAAAAACCTTTTCTGGTCTTTGGGAGAAACGACATTCAATCCACCAATAGCAATATTTTTTCTCAAACGACTACGTCTAACTCATTGCTTCTTTTGAGTATTAAATGTGTAATATTGACAATCTGTTAGTGGGGGGTTGGCGCGCGTAGTGCGCAGAAATGAGTCAGCCCCACTAGTATATATACATACATACATTGTTTTAGTACATAATCAAGATACAATTAAACATTGAAATAAATAAAAACAAAAATTCTTTTCAATGTTTTGATAGTGACATTGAAAAAAAATAATCCTCTACAAGAAACACAAAAAATAAGTTTTCTTGCTTTAATTTTATAGAACAATCTGAGAGTACATTGTTTTACCTTTTTTCTAGGGTTAAGATATCTCTTTAGAGAATTAACCAGCTAATATTTTGAAAATAGATGAGTGTTTGTATTTAATTTTCATACGTTCTTTGAGTAGCGTTATATCAAGAACTGGTAGCTTAAATAAGTCTGAAAGTCTTACTGCTTTGTAAGACTACAAAGCAGTAAGACTTATAAGAAAATCACCACTGCTGATGTAGCAGTGAATACTTTATTGCACACCGAGAGCTTAGTTAAAGTCTTCTCTAACAAGTAGAAGGAACGACTAGATAGTATTGTTGATCAAGCAATTTTTATAAATGAAGATTCTCCTAATTTTGAAGAAAAGTCCAGTATTGAAGGTTTAAAACATGTACCCGAAAAAACTGTGCTTCTATTTTTAAAGCTTGTTCCAAACTTACTACCCTTATTCATTAAAGAAACAACTTTCAAATCTCATCAACATGACTTGGACATAAAAAAAAAATAAATTGCATTTTAATGCAGAATCTTATTTCAATGAAGAAATCGGTTGTTTTACTAGGAATTGTGGTAAAAACTCTAATGCATTGATTACTAAGTAAATTCATGGTCAGCACTTGCTTATCAGAGTCTTAAAAGATATTACAGCTGTTGAATACGATACGCAAGTGCATGAGTCCATCAGCTTATTTATATCGTATCCAAGCATTGATATGACCAAAAAAAAGTAACAGAAAAATTCCGAAAATATTAGCTGTTTTGACAGGAAAAAAATTGATAGAAAAGAAAAAGTTTGGATTGAATAAAAACGTCAACAAGAAGATTTAATAAAAAAAAAATTAAGCTAGAAAAACAAGAAGAATTGTAAGTTAAAATTTTAGCAAACAGAAAAATCAAAAATGAAAAACAATCACAGAGAGAGCAAAAAGAAGATGAAAAATTACGAAAACAAGAATAGAAGTTCAGAGTCACTGAAATCTTTTAGATTAAAGGCAGACTTTCAAGAGAAACAATTGAAACTGAACCAAAAAAGAAATAAAAACCTATCATAAATAATTTTTATAATGATTAGTTAATTTTATTCATAATTTTCACCAAGTAATGTTCCATTTAGTATTAAAAGATTTGACTGCTGCTATTATGCTTAAACGAACGAAAGTTCAATTACTGCTTGTATATATAAATTGAATTATATGCATTCATTTAAAAATTCCTAATTTATTAAAAACTTTTAAGTCTTATATCATGAAGTATTATTGTTTTTTAACATTTTAATTTTCTAGGTGAAAGTTAGTAAATAAGCTAGAGACTATAATAATAATTTACTTACGATATTATGAAACATACGATGAATGAAGTTCCTTATTAGGAACATGTCGACGGCTCGTACGAAAAACAATGGAACTCAGATTTCCTATTTGAAATAACATTGGAATTTCTGAGTTCCGTTGTTTTTCGTAAGAGCCGTCGATGTATGGTGATTGGGGTACAGTAATAAGAACAGTGGTATGGAAATAGAAATACAGTGCTTTTTTGAGATACTAAATAATAATTAAAAATTAACTGAGACAATATTTAGTGTTAAACTATCTTATAATCACGCAAATTATTTTACGGTCGTACGGCAAATGGTGCGTTTACTTCTAAGTTAACGTCTAAGTTAGGTGACAGTTTGAAAATCCAAGAGACATTTAACATATTAAAAAGAAGCTAGATGTGGTCAGTAAGTAAATGCTTGAAACTTGAGTCATGACTAAGACGAGACAATGACTTGATAATTGACACTAAAAATACAGTAACAGAAAAATATAGTGTACCATTGCTTTGATAATAATAACTTTAGTAAAAGTTATAAGATGTTATACCTCCTTGTTAAAAGCTACTGCTAGCTGCAGCCAGCCGCTGCCTCGTGTCTCCTTTGATAGGCTACCGCCAGCTGTAGCCACTGACAGCTTCGACTGCTTACTATAAATGACACGTAATCGTTGGTAGAGCAGAGTATAAATTTCTGGTCGTAAGGGATCGTTTATAGTGAGCAGTTAAAGCTGCGCTGGCTGCAGAAAGCATCAACTAATTACAGGAGACAGTGGCTGGTTGCAGAAAGCAGTGACTATCCACAGCCTCATGTATAGTTTATGTCCACAACTGGCCTATAGATGAACTATAGACGCAGCTGCTACTAATTAAAGGCAGCTTCTGCCTTGAATCTCCTGTGATTGGCTGGTGCAACACTGAGAGAACGTTGGTGATTCTGCAGTTCCAAAAACAGGGCAGCAACGCTACCATTACCTTAGATTAGATACTTGATAATTTCGTGCAAGACAACGACCGTTGTCCACTAAAAATTCGCACTGTAAAACTTGCTATAAGTTCATGCATCAGGGTGCATTAACATCATAAATAAATAAAAGAAAAGGATTTTCTCTGCACCAACCCCTCACATTAGTCCTTAACTTATTATTTTTTTTATTTTTTTAATGAACATAAAAATCATCATTCTTGGTAACTATAACAACAATGACAGAATCTATTAGAGAGGTAAAAATTTGCTTTAAAAGTTTTGGCATGCAGTTTCCACATTTCAATAAATTACATTTTTTCGATATACTATCATACTTGAACATAACAAGTTTTTAATTTAATTATTTTGTATGTAAAAAAAGTACTTGTTTTCTTAGGGAGCGGCGTTGGCTCAGTGGTAAGCATGCTTCTTACTGATAAAACGCAGTTTTGGGGGTTGTGGATTCAATTCCTGGTGAATGCCGATTTTTTCAAAAACTGTTTTCATCGGGAAAAGTTCCTATGTAACCCCGGCTGTTTTTGGGTGGGTTTTTTCCGTGGAATTTTTCTTCAGAGTAATTCCATGGTTTTTTCCTTGCCCCAGAAGTGTTCGTACCAAAGTGAATGTGAAGCAGTGTTAGAAGGTAGGGATTAGTGGATCTGATGCGCCAGGCAGGGAACGCCGGCCTTACCAGCGAGGAGTGGTCCCTGAAACATAGGGCTTCTCCGGCGATGCTAATTACACCGTATCCGATGCTTTGGCAGAGAGCGCTGGCTTAACTGGCGAGGAACAGACGTCCTGAAATATGGAGTTCTCTCCCGGGAAAGGCTACTCAGTGGCGAGTGGACCCGATGCACCATTGGTGCAAAGTGTGTCAGCTGAACTGGCAAGGTGTTTCACCGGAGATACTCGCACTGTGCCCATGGATTCAGGTACGATAATAGTAAACGGGTGGAAAATGGGTATGGCAATACAGCCCCACACAGAGGTGATGAGTGGGTGGCCCGGCGACTAGGCTAGTAGGCTGTCGTGGTTACTCGGTAAAAAAAGTGCTCGTTTTATTATTAAATTAAAGTAAGTGAAAAATATCCATAGATATGTATAATAAAACATTCATACACACATCCTGACTAATTCAAGCATGTATACTATATACGTTTAATTGTTTGTTCTAAATAGATTTTAATGCTATAGTAAATTAAATTTTAAAGTCAATTATAAATCTTATCCAATTTCTTTAAGTACGTATCTAACAACAACTAAGGTGTCTCCCCACCACTAAATAGTTCAAAGTTTTTAATCATTTAAGTATCTGTCTGTTGTAGTACAATAATAAATATACTTGTAGAACAAGAAATGAGCAAGTTTCAAGATATCAAAAAATTTCTTCGAAAATTTACTCTTTTGTTTTTGTGTATGATTCTAAATTTTACTATCGCACTTAAGAAAGAGAGAAATCTTTAAATTTTTTTTTAAAAGCTATTTGTACTATTGGAAAAGTTGAATATAATGTCACCATAGAAAGTTTCTTCAAACAATTATTGCGTATTGCCATAGATATAACTGTTTATTACACCTTAAATTTTTAAAAAAATAGAGCAAACTTATAAAAATTAAAATCAGTTACAACACGGAAAAAATCACTGTCTCTTGTGAGTGTAATTGTAAAATTAAGGATCTTACTTAAATCCAACATAGTAAACTTTATATCATAATTTTTTTATATCCTTACAAGTACCCTAATTCCGTATTATACTTTTTTTATTATAATATTTCATCAAGCAACTTTGTAAATCTATATATATTGTGTGCTATTTAGTGGTAGAAAACCACCTACAGAATTAAGAATTTACTCTAAAAAAAAATTGATTTTTTAAAATTGAAGGAAAAATCGATAAAAAAAATTTTTTTACCTTAGCAGTAATAAGCATCTGATCAAAAAGAAAAAAAGCCATATTAAATCAAAATCAGTTAATAACCCCCCAGTTGATAATCAAACACTTACACCTATACAATTATCCTGTAACTTACTCCGTTATTTTTCGGTAAATTTCGAAATAATTAAGAATACTTACAGTATGGTTTTAAAAACAACAATTAACTCTTAAAAGTAATGTTTTTTATTGAAGAAAAATACTTTTCAAAAATTTTTTAAATTGACGTAACAAAATTCTATTAAAATGAAAATTTAACACCAGCATTTCCAAGAATTTAACTAAAAAAAGAATGTTGCATGAAAATCGGTATTTTTAATCTTAATACATGTCTGATGACTTACACACAGATAGATATTTTTGCAAGACATTATCTGAACACGTTATTATTTATGTGTTGAAAAGCTTTCTCTATACAGAAGCAAAAAGTTATTAGGTAATTCAATCAACTTCAGCTATATTACTTTCTTACTAACTAATTATATAACAATATATCCTACTTCATCTGATTTTACATGATAAGAGATGTAGTACAAATACTTAAAGTTGATAGGGCGTCATTGTCTCAAAAATAGGAAAGTACTAGTACTAACAAGGTAGGCAGGCAAGTGTGTGTCACCAATTTTCCAGAAACTAGGCATGTGAGTAGAGTGTAGAAAAATTAGACACGTATTTTTTTAGCTGCCCATATGCAGTTTAAAGGGGTAAAAACCACCCTTAACGGCTTTTCCATATAACTTGCCCCCATCTCCATATTTTTTGTTAAAACACAATTAAAGGTGTGTCATTTAAAAAATTTGGTCAAACAATAAAAATTCAAAAAAACACGGGTTGCAATACCAAGTTTGAAGGGTTGAAAATCTATATTTATTGGCAACATTTTTGTGATAAGAATTTGTGAAGAAACTGAAGAATTATAAAAAAATTTAATAGCACGTTAAACACAAGGATAGAGTAAATGTGTTTCAGCATTTTTATGAATACTACCCCCATCGTAGATTAACCACCCTTAGTACAGAACCATCGCGAACATTTTTTTAACCCCAAAAAATTCGCAGAAGCTTATGAAGGGTTTTAATGGTCACAGATTACAAATCTGCTATTATATTTCTAAAATTCATACTTACTAAACTAATATAGCAAAAGAAATCCATAAAGAGCATTTTAATTAATTTTATGAAAAAACGACGAAAGTTTTTTTTTAGGTCATTCATTACACGGTAGTGTGAAAGGAATAAATATGTACGGAACGTTTTATTAAATTGAAAATTTATTTATTTTTTCTTTAGAATTCTATATTTTATAATGAATTATTATACATCATGCTCCAATTTCTTTAAAAAAATGTATTGATATTATTGTCAGTGTGACTATTACAAGTCTCAACACGATTCAATTATGAAATAATTGTTAAGTTATTATTATATTAGAAGTGATATTGATTAAATTTATCGGCAAAAATTTAAAATATTGATTTTTGGCTTTAAACATGCACTAAAAAGTAGTATATTTTTTGAATAGATCAATAATTCAAAAATACTTAAAAATTATTGTTATTTTTTCCAACAAATTTTTTGCCTATTCAACATTTTATTAGCTTTCACATTATATACTTGTAATTGTGGAATTCAAACTTGGCATAGTAGTCTTGAACATCTCCGATATACGCATATTAATCATTGCTTTGACATCCATGCAATTTATGTTATTCGTGGGCCAATTTTTTTGTTTTGGTTAATTATCAAAGGATTGGAGGATTTTACAGAAGAATTAACTAATCCGGGAGAGCAAAAAATATCGAACTAAAGTATTAAGAGGAAATAGTTGAGTATTGGTTAAGTGGAATAACAAAGCCTATTTCATTTAATATCGTGAAGCGCAGATATAGACACGTCACTAGCGAGACGCAATCACGGCGATGGAAAGAGCAAGTAGAAGTGGGAAGCAGTAGATGTGATAAATTATTTATGATACAAGAATATGTTTTGGATAATTTTAGTAAAGCGATGGAACCAAAAATAACAGTACATGACATTGATTTTAAACGATGGGTTTTACAGAAAAAAACTAAAGTGAATATGAATTCATTCAAAGCATCAAATTGGTAAATTTGGAAATTGAAAAAAAAATGCAACATTGTATCTCGGAAAATAACTAAATGTGTTTAGCAGCTAACCTAAACAGCTTTTTTACTAAACGTTAACAAAATTAAGAACGAATGTGAAACTTTTAGATTAGGGATAAAACAACTGATTACTAGATACGGAGCCAACTACGTTTATAATTTGGATCAAAGCGAATTTAGTTTGGAGATTCACAACGGTAGAACATTAAATTATCGAGGACTGAAAAAAATTTGAAGTATAGCGCAATCACTGTCTTTGCTAACTCACAGCTACTTTATTCAACTTATCATATCAGCAGAGGGTAATTTTCTATTACCGTTATTATTAGTATTTAAAGAAGCAAATAGGGATTTCGGGCCTCAAGTTAAACAAACATTATTTACACCAGAAAATGTATTCATACGAGCTTCTAAATCTGAAAAGCTTACCGAAGAACTCTTGCAGCCTTAGATGAAAGAAGGGTTTTTGAAAAAATTCTGGAAACTCAAGCTGTCTTACTATTAGTCTCCTATATCAGACAATGCAATAATATCGTACAAGAAGTTGTACCAACAAAAGTAAATTAAAAGTAATGACAATACCACTAGATACTTACGGCTCAAATTTACCGTTTAGTTGTTTCTGGCTTTCACTTCTGGACGAATTTTGTAAGAAAGTTATCTGATATTATTATTTTACATTAGTACAAAATTAATTAACATGAAAGATATAATATTATAAAAATACAATTCCTTGTATATAATCAATTATCTTTTCTATGGTACCAAAATACTTTAAAGTATTCATGGTTCAAAAGTGACTACATTGATAGGCCTCCAACATTTCATAATCCTGTTGAGTTTTGCTTTGATATCAAAGAATAGCCTGTAGGTAATTATGGAGATGATATTGTAATCCTGATTTTTAGTTGGCGTAGGAAAAAATTATGCATGAACCTTTTATTTCAGAGTACCATAATTGTAAGAATTATACATCGTAGCATAAGTAATTATCAAAAATAACTAACATAAGTAGAAATTTGTAAAATAAACAGTAGTATTTTATATATATACATACTAGCGGCCCCCTGTCTCGATTTCGCCCGAGACTCACTAAATAAAACACTGTAGCGTGTTGACATGTAATGTTAAATGTTTTCAGTTAAAAATTTTACACCTATTTCTGATACTTTTCAGAACAAAAATCTTCTCATTGAAAACATATTTAATCGGAATCCAACCAGTTTATTTGGTCAAATGAAAAACTGTAAAAATTGAGAAAAATATTATTATGCTGAAAAGTACCATGCGTTCCTTACGCCATAAAAAAATCGTTGGCCATAAGAAGCCGTTGATTTGCAGTTTTTCCCGTAATAGTTAACTAAAAGGGCTATTTTTTGAAGCTGTTAATATTTAATACTCCCAAAAAATATATACTAGAAAAAAAATTTTTTCTCTTATCTCACAACTTTATTACCAGAGCAACAAAGTCCTGAAGCTTAAGCTCTACATTTTTTATCGCCACAAAAATACAAAGACGCTGCTGTTCCCATCTCGATAAATCTTCTGCGTCAGTTTCTTGATGCCTACAATTATATTTATTAGATACATTTGACGTTTTTCTTCCGATTGATTCTCTTGCTAACTTTTGGCATGCTTAAGACTTTAAGACTTTTGTGACCCTTAAAGGCTGTTTTCTGTCAACTTTGTTAAGTTCTAATATATTTGTTGGTAAATAAGTTCCACGTCCGATGGCCTTTAAAAAATACCGCTGGGCTTCTTAAGTAAACTCTTTCTTGACTGAAGGTTACAGCAATTGTGACTGCTTGGATACCTCAGGATAATCTTCTCTGGTCTGCTGCTGAAGCCTCAGGCTGATTGGGAGGAAAATTACAAAGTCCGAAGCTTTGGAGCTTGTTGTAGAGATCTTTCCCAACGTCTCCTGGTGTAACGTCAAAGACGTTGGTGTCTAAAGCACCTTTTCTATTTGCAGATTCAGTTGTTTTGGTGATCTTAGATGAGGAGATTGGTTAGTGATACCTGCCCAGTAGAGACTGTCCCGTTGGCTCAAGTTTTTTTTCCTTCATAGCTGTTATAGGTATGCCCAGCGCAGACCTTGGAAAGGATCGGTGATTCCTGGTTGAATGCTTAGAGTCGAGAGGGTAATATAGGGTCGTCGGTCACCGGGGTTTCCAGCCTTGCGAAGAACAACTCCGATTGTGACGACTGCCAGTGAATGGCTGACTTGGTTTAATAGTGGCTGTCTTTAGTTAATATAGTCTTTTAGTTGACGAATCGCTCCCGGAAACAGTAGTAAAAATGTATTTGATGACAAGGTAGTTAAAATTTAGGTGGCCCTTAAAAGAACCGATAAGATTGATGGTTAAGTAGCGAACGTTAATACTTAAAGTAGCCCTAAAAAGGGCCAGTGGTAAAACTTCCAGTTAATCCTTATTGTTATTGTTGATGATGGAGAGCCAGCTGCAGGTTGCTTGACTCTAATCCTTAGAGTCTCTGTGTACGGAGACCGTACAGGAGGGAGGTACGCCACTGACCAAAGAATATCTCGTCTTTGGGGTCGTTCCCTGGATAACCAGCTGCTCATCGTTAGTCGGAAAAGTGGGCCTGGAGAATACCTTGTCTGTGAGTATGCCGTTGAGGCTGCCCGTGCTTTTCAGGACTGTTTTTCCTGGCTTATATTTGTAGTAAAAATTCTTTGACGGCACCAAGCGAGATAGTGGAACGACCACATAACTCTGAAGTGTAGGAGCAGGTTGTGTTTTAGCTAGACACGTCTTCTGGTATTCCGCCGGAGACGTTATCGGTTAGAATAGTTTTTTATTGTTGACTCTTGTCAATCTTGGAGGTTCAGCGTGGAAGTAGATCTAGATCGCTTGCCCATTGGAGAAGAGTGTCGTCGCTAACCGGGATATCAGCTGCGTGACTATCATACACATTTTCGATGCCGCTCGATGATCTGCCGGTAGATGATTGCAGAAATTTTTGGGACGCTCTGGGCCTATGATAACCACACTTATTTAATTATGTTGCAGGTAGCTTCGATTTTATGTCGACACCACCTAGTGGATCCTACTGAATTGAAGTGAAGCTGGCGTATTTTTGCAAAACTTTTAGCTTATTTATTGCTATTGTTATTAAATTTTTCAAGATAACAACTGTACTAAAACCAACGGTTTTAGCGACGCGACGTTGCTTCATATATTAGTAAGATGTATGACTTTCTCCTTTAAAAAAAATTTTGATAAATTTATGATTTAAGTGAAGCTTGCGTAGTGTGTAGTGTTGTTGTAACTACAATTAGTGCTTCAATGACACCAGCACCCTCTCGGTGTAGCCGTAGCTAGAAACAGCTACAGCAGCTCACTATAAACGATGCTTAAGAGCATAATGTAGGACAATCTTTGAATTCAGAAAAAAATGTATGAGGAAAAGTTAGGTTGCATTCAAGACTGTTTAAAATAAGCTTCTTTTATTTTTAGAATTTTTTAAAATGTTGTATTGCATTATTTCTCTGCATTTTGTTACGTGAAAGGTAAACATTAGAGAGCATTGTCGAAAGTACAGGAAAGAGCTTGATGTCAGAAACCTGATAACTACTTAATTATAAGCTATAGACATACATTATGCAAATTATAATTAAAAAAAAATCACCAATAAAAAGTTTAACCTTGCATATTTCAGGATATTTAGCGTTTCGTCTCTATAGCTCTAAAATATTCTAAATTTTGAAAAAATATTAATATGAAGAAATAAAAATGAAATATTTTTTTGTCTTTTTTTTTCATTAATAATAACTCATAATATAAAAAAAAATTGTACAATTTCGTCAATGTAAATAACTTTTTTTACACTTCTGCAGGTTATGGTACCTGAAAAAAAAGGATGCATAGCCTTGGATACTTCTAAAATATTGGAAGCTGTTGATAATTTTTCTAAAACTCAAGCAGTGTCAGAAGAAAAGCAACCAAAACTACGTGAAAAAAAGTTATTTTCAAATATGTTTACGACTGGAATGAAAAATTGCTTCTACATTACAGATTTGGTTAAGTATCCTGAGTTACAAGGAATTTTACCTAGAGCATGGAGTCTTCCAGAATTAGCACCCCACATTCGTTATAACTTGGAAGGGCCAATGGTAAAGAATATTCGCTTTTTTAATTTTTTACATGCAATTTTAATCGTACATTTTTTATTTTATACAGTGTTTACAAATAGCATAAAAACTCTTTAGGTTACCATACAATTGACTCAAGGGAAAGTTTGATTTATGATGCTAAGTACAGCCATTCTAAATTTTCGTACCTCAAACACTTTACATCCCTGTAAAACTAAAAGGATTAAAAAATATGAATTTTATTTAAATGTTTCGTAAAATAAATTTTTGCGTTCGTTCCACTTTTACTTGCCTAAACAACTTTAGTAAAGTAACGACAAAGAGTGATTTTAAAAAACTATTATATTTTTTTTAGAACTTAAAAATCATACAAGTACCCTTAATCAGTGCGATTGACGTTGATCATCGGCCGTTGGGTGATAGAGGAAAGAACCAAAAAGTGTGGACAATAGTGGATGGAAACAGCTAAGAACAGACAACACAGTAGTGTTAATATACAGTGATGTTTATTACATTTGCACTGCTTTAACTGCTGCAGTTGTGTAGGTTTTGTCGATCAAACTGAGACCTAGCGATCGCTATTTATCGGGTAATCCAGGTGGACCATTCCGAGTCTTTGAGCAGTCTCTTTTATACACTAAGAGCTGCTTTTATACTTTTAGTGTTCTT
This sequence comes from Copidosoma floridanum, assembly GCF_036245765.1. Lineage (NCBI taxonomy): Eukaryota > Metazoa > Arthropoda > Insecta > Hymenoptera > Encyrtidae > Copidosoma > Copidosoma floridanum. Next base: position 29,639,658 of record NW_028321897.1, read on the forward strand.
CAGAAACTAGTAGTCGCTACCAAGCAAATTGGAATTGTGCACGACGTATTAAAATCTAACTGATGTAAAACGATTGAAAGTAATGATTAGTAATTTTTTAAATAATTAATGATTTAAAAAATTATATCCTGGATGATAACCAATAAATAGTGAATTTTATAGGATTATGTCTGGTCTTCGAAGGCTACTGTCTCAGGGTAAGCTAACACATGACCAGCTTATTAGTAAAATCACTATTAATTTATTAGGTCAGTACGGCAAGTTTGTTAATTAATGGAAGCGCTCTTCCAATTAAATATAATAAATTAATTAATCCTCAAGACAATCGCTGCACCCTGTAAATATCATTTAATTGTATTCAGGGGAACTTGTACGGTGCAATTTTGCACAAAAGATTTGCATACTTGGAGAAAGAGGTCAAAGTTAGGAGAGCTAATAAATGAAATGGTAGCAAGAAGAACTTAGGGAACCTAAAAACACTTTAATTTGTGTAAGTTGCGTTTAAATACTATACTTCAATCGCACATCCTTGTACTCAATCAATTCAATTTGCGTCTGGTGTGCAGTTACAAAGTCTGTCTTGGCAAATAAAAGATCACTTTTCGTTAGTATCTCCTTTGACTGTGTCTTGTGCATTTTATTCGCTCATTGGAAGAATTTCTGATCATGTCCACAGGATACATTTTTAGCTCTTTTTTACCGATAAAATTTTACGTTAGGTAGTAAAAACGCTTGTGTAGAAGCAACTCTGAGTGAATTTAATTTTGTAAGCACACGTATTTGAGCTTTTTACATTCGAAATCTATTTTCGTATTGGCTATTATGACTGTCCACAATAGAATGAACTGTAGTGGTACTAATCGTACTTAAGCCAAAATGGCGTTACAACTAATCAGAAAAAAGACTATTCTTACTAATCTACAGTATTTTAATTAGTTTTTACGAGAGTAATTGTATTTTATTCAAAATTCGTATGAAAAGTATCTTTAGTTTGAAGCTTACAAGAATTCATGAACTGTAACACTTTAAATTAAACAATCCTACTTAAATGTTCATTTTTGATAAGAATATTTAAGAAGGAACTGAAGAGTTAATTTAAAAAAAAATTATCTTAGTATTATTCAAAGACAAATCACTTAACAGCTGTCTGATACGAAAAAATTATAACTTCTTTGCTCTCAAAAATTATAGGTTATTACTTTTTGGTACCTCACATTCAGAATCACTCACTCTCGCATAGAAACATTAGAATTCAGATACTAAGTTTGTTAAAGTTAGTGATCATTGACGAACAATTGCAATTATTCCTAGTAGTGGTAGAATAAAGCCTGCCTTCATAAATCTTAATCGTTGTGGAGCTGATTGTAACTAAGCTAAGATAACGTTACAATTTATGAGAACAAGAAAGAGAGGGAACTTTTTCGACCTCTTTTCGGGTTAAAAAGGAAAAGAAAAGTAGTCTTTTTTCCGATCAGCTGTAATACCATCTTGGCTTAAGTACGATCAGTGCCACCACAGTAAACTCTATTGCGGACAGTCATAATAGCCTATACGAAAATAGATTTCGAATGTAAGAAGGTCAAATACATGTGCTTACAAAACTCAATTCACTCTGAATTGCTTCTACATAAGTATTTATAGAACCTAACGTAAAATTTTATCGGTAAGAAAGAACTGACAATGTATCGTGTGGACATGATCGGAAATTCTTCCAATGATCGAATAAAATGCACAAGACAACGTCAAAGGAGATACTAAAAAAAACTGTCATACTTGTTCAAATACATATTAAACTAGTAAAGCACCAGTACAAAAGTCATGCGATGGAGGGGAGGCCTTGGAGCTCAGTGATTGTTCTCTCACAGCACAAAGTTTGGGCTCATCATAATATGTAGTAGATATAGTAGGTAAAATCATGTGTAGATAGTATATGGGTATAATAACAAACTTGTGTACATTGCAGTTTTTGCAGTGCAAGTCTTTTATGTCTACTTACGTTAGATTCTCTTATAGACATGTAAAATGTGCTGAAACTAAAAGCTTATGTTTAATTTTTAATATTATACGTAATCAAACTCGTAGATGACCTTAAAAATAGTTGAGACACAAAAAATTAACACTTTTAAAACTGAAATATATACATGCACGTTAGTATACGTTTATACTATTTACATACTATAAGCCTGGACTTTGAGCTGTAAGAGAACGATCACTGATCTCTGGGACCTCCTTTCCATAAGCTTCTTCAGTTCAATACTGCGTCATAGTGGATATGCACACACGACAGGTATGCTTGTACTTTACCTATATAAATACACGTATTTGAGCTACTTACGTTCAAATTGTTCCTCTCCAAAAATAGCTAAGAATAATTGAAATGTAATACAAATATTGATATGCAATATATGTTAGTTTTTTAAGTCTGAAATTATGTGACTCTTAATTTAAGACTAAAAATAAACTGCTTACTTTAAATCATGCATATATTTAAATTTCATATATATATATGTATTGAATCATTTCAATTATGTATACATGTACGTTTATTTATACATACTTACATTAAAAATCCACCAGTCTAAACGTGTTATGGCCATCATAAACTATGAATGAAGCATACCTTTGCACTTTCTCTCTTAACTCATTACACAAGTTTTCATTTTCTTTCATGGCTTTGGAGATGCGATCTTGAGTGAAGGCTTAGAACTCCTCATCGATGGTGATGATATTCTTGTATCCAAAGCAAGTGTTTATCATCCTCAGCTCTGTCACCATGTAGCTCCAATACTTCTCTAACTCTGATACGTTCCTTGCTGGGAGGTATATATTGTTAGCAATACGGTTGAACCCGACTAAGTCTATTTTCTAAAACAAACAAAAAATTCGATCATTGTATGGTTTAGTTTACAGTATACTAAATGAAAATAGCTACTCACTTCAAAGTTAATCTCAATCTCTTGGTAGATGAAAAGAATTTAAATATTAGTATCTTGCTGATAGGAGGGCTTGATCTGCTCTCTGGATTGTTTGACGTGGGAATGACTTATGCAAGCTGGTATACCTCCTTATGTAAGGCTAGCTTCTGCATTTATCTTGGAGGGGAACCTGATGCGTTCTCTGGCTCGTCTAGCGTTGGAAAGATCTCTGCAGGCTTAGGTACCTCCTGATATAGGAATATTCCTTCTTAAGAAGCTTTCCCAACATCTTTCACCTCCATTGACTGTTCCTCTTCAGTTTCTCCTACTTTTTCGTCTTCCTTTAGCAGAATTTGTGTTATTGCTTTATCTTCCTTGTCTATTATAAGTTTGTGCCCCTTAGGCAGAGTATTTGTAGAGTTCAGCAGCAGATGGTGTTTATTACCTTTTGGACTAAGAGCTATTTTTTTCTGTTTTTCAGAGTTCACGTCATGATATTTAGAACGAATGAGATTTTGCTCGCATGTTATTTCAGATTTGTCAAATAAACAATCTTTATAGTTCTTGAAACTTATTTCTGTCTTGACAACAGATTTTTTCACACCTTTTGCTTTTTTAATCAGCTTATCGTATGCACATGAATACAATACATTTTACAACGGAGACTGATAAATGTCAGCATAATTTTACCATAACACTCATTTTGATAAGTCCAATTAGTTTCTTATTTCTTTGACATAAATTAAAACAATCATTGTCTGCATAATCTGATGTATCGAACTTATCGATGTCTTCACCCATAACTTTATAAATGTTTTTATCTCGAATTCCGTAGACCAAACTATCAGTTTTTATACATAATAACTTGCATATACCTGTAAAACGCTACTTCATGTATGGATAATAAAAGTCTTAAATTAGTGTTTTTTATGCATCGAGTGTACTAAATCCAAAGTAGATAGGCTTTCTAATTGTGATACCTGTTCGTGCAAGTTGTATGTCTATAAGATTTTCAGCGAATATTGTACGGCTGTGGAAGTTCGGTTTAGCAATAAGGGTTTTCACACAGTTACGCCTATCTCATTTGTTAAGAAGCTTCACGTCAACTCTTTTTTGGTTCGTTTTCCATGGTCTTCCTGTGAACCGCGTTGATTAGTACTTTGAAGAAAATTTCTTAAACTCATTTTTAGCACTCTTTTTCTTCTCAGTATTCAAGTCAACGTTAGGCTTTGACCATGCACTATGATCGAATTTTAATGCTCTATATATTTTACGTAAAATTAATCAATATTTCAAAGCTCACTTTAAAGCTTGATAGTGTATGATACAACGTTCCTTACTGTATAAATAAGTCATTAGTTTCTTCTGTTTTGTACCTAGTGGTGTCATTTGTTTAGAATACATAAGTCAATCATTGTGGTCATTGTGTAAGCTCCACATGGAGAGAAGATTTGAAGGCTAGCTCCTCAGACCGTGGAGCAGCAGCATGAACAGTCCCTCGATGCCACCGAGTAGCAGGCACTCTATAGAAAGGAGCAGCTACTTAAAGAAGGGTAACAGCAGCCCAATGAGTGTAGTGTAGCAACGACCTTTTTTATTGAGTGATCACTGTGTATTGTGATGAGTTAGAGCGCCAACCTGCCACTCACGTATAAGATAAACTATATCATTTTTAATGTGCGATTGCACTGATATTATTACAATACGAATTTTTACGTATTTGTTACTTCAATAACCTTCTCCATTTTTTTTCTATTGTATAGAGACTTCTCAAGCAAAAATTTTATATGCATTTAGTAATAAGCATTTAAAAGAATTTCTGAAAAATTATCCATTAAAAGAGCAACATCGATTAGGTTTGTAACATAAATCAGAAGTATGTTAATATTTTATTTAACAAGATGTATTGTGTTCTGTTATCATACTTCTATGATAAGATTCTGTTTGATCTAGTTTTATATAAAACTCAACGTAAGTGATACTTGATAAAAAATTACTTGAGCTAGTAAGAATTATACATCATTTTTATCTATACGAAAAACATTCATAAAATTGGAACTTACTGTACCGATTTCAATACTTAACAAGTAGATTACAGATTACTGTTAAAAAAGGGTATGCTGCCTTACAAGTATAGATTCTCGATGACTGCCTATTTCATCTGTTTTTTCTCGAAGCGTCAAGTAGCTGCTACTCGATGGATAAGATAACTGCTCCTCACCTCCTTTGAGTCCCCTCTACTCAGTTTTTGAGGTGCTGCCATTTGACTGTGATCGCGCTGATGCTCCACGGCTTATGTAGGGCTAATCCTCAAAGCGTCTCTTCGTGCAAGAATACTTTAAGTTGACTTTAAAAATATAGCCGTAAAAGTAGTTATCCGGAACAGAAAAAAATTGAATCCATTTAGATCACTCGCTCATTCAAGTCCGCGAGATGGTAAAGTCTGCGTCATAGCCCAACTATGGAGATTATTGGCATCGTAGTACATAAAGAATTTTTCTTTCTTATGAGATGATACCCTCTGTTCATGTATCTATTATTTTTCTTCGCATACCCGTTACAACATTGACTTGTACCACTTCTTATACCTCTACTAATGAATGATAACATTCTTATATCGGTGAGAATCTCTAATTTAACTTGTGTATATTTTAACATGTAAAGCCAGGTATCGTATAGTAGTGTGCAGGATTAAGTCCATCCGAGCTTATGCAAGTTGTGTGAAAATGTTTGAATACATCTTGAAGCAATTATACGCCAATCTTCAAGTATAAATCTGAGTATTGACCAAGAAATTTAATATTGAATGTTTTCCATACATTTAAAGCATGATGATAGTAATTATCAGAGTTGTCGCTCTTAGTAAGTTGAGTATAAAAGTCTTCTTTACTAGAAAATGGTACATCTCTGAACTTCTCGAAAAAATTAACGTCATCATACGGAAAACACCTTTCCTTGGTTGTAACTTTATTTGATTTTGACTGTGACTATGTAACCATTTTGTGTAAATGCTCTCGAAGTTATATCGTATCTATGCAGGTAAGATGCTAGCTTTTACAACGATAATGGCATAAATCTGAGTGAGTCAATGAATATGAAATTGATATCACTACCATCAATATATTTTTTTAAAAATATGTATTATTTGTATTTTCAGCCATTAGTGCGAGCTCGACCCTTGAAATCTGCAGCCGTCGCTATTTCATTTATTATAACGTGAGAGTCAAATATAGTCAGGTTATGAAGTACAACAGGTATATATCTTGAATTCTTATAGTTAATCTTACATCTTTTATGAGCGGCTCCTTTAAGTTTTTCTGTTATAAAGCAGCGTTCTCTTACTTTTTTTCTATTTTTAAAGATTTTCCCACGAATATGACATGATTTTGCAATCGTAAAATTAAAAATTTCTCCATTCGTGAGATTACTTGGCTTTGGTTCCTGATACATTTGGTCTAATTTATCTGCGAAAATTTATCTAAAGTTCACTCTTCAGCAATTTTAGTTTTATAAATATTTTCTTCTTGTCTCTAGCTATGATAAATTGAGCATGCTCCGTCAAAACTGCACTCAATATAACATCCGACACTGTAGGCTTCATGTTTTTGAAATTTGTGATCATCATTTTTAATTGATTTTAAAAGGCACTGAAAGTCAGCATACGTATTATAAAGAACTTTTTTTCATAGTTAAAATCATTGAACTTGAGAAAACTTTGATCCTTGGTTGAAAGTCTCACTTTACACTTATTAATCACTACACAATCGATTTTGTGTTTTGAAGATTTATATTCAGTGTCGAATAAATTCAAACATCTATTACAAATAAAGCACTGACATTCATTGCTTGTTAATTGACTTCTAACTAAACGTGATGAACTTAATCCGCATAAAGTGGATCTTAATTTGTGGAATACTCATTTCACTAGCAGGTTCATTATGTTCTTCTATTTCTTTCTTATTTTCATTAGTGTAATCATTCTGAACGAGTAATAAATTTGCATGCTTTTTTTTTTTCACTGAAGCAATATAGCATGGAGCAACGTTTTAATTATTTCCAACTTTTTTGAGGATTTATAGGTTAACAAAGTTGAGTTAGTTTTGATACTGCATGTACTGATTGATACGGTCACTGTACGCTCTTACTAGATAAATAGCAGACAGTACTGCCTACATAAGACACTGATCATTATTGTTTTTTATATTAACACAAGCTCTTTCATTCTGAATAATATGCGGATTTTCAATATATGAACTTTCTTTAACTCTACTACTTTCAAAGTCATCTTTATGTGTTACGTATTAACTTAAAAGCTCAGCGTTCACTTTTAATGCACTATATTCTTAGATAACTGTTACAATATTTTCTTTCAATAGAAATTTTGTATCGTCTAAAAATAATTTAATGGAAAGGTGTGCAAGATTCTTAATAATACCTGATTTTATACGTTTATCGAAAGCCGACACAATATCATACCACTGCACAGTTTCTCTAGGTATTACTGATGCATCTAATTGTGCTTGTAACCGTCCTCTAGTTTCGTATAAAAATCTTGTAAACTTATTATTAATGCTTACTAAATAGGCTGTTTGTGCCGTACATGCTGGTCTTTTTGCTCTCGTTGATTTTGACATAGTAAGAAATTCTTTTAATGTAGTAATTACCTCTAAAGATAATTGCAGCCATCTACGTAAATCTGAATCATTGACATATATGCTAGCTGCATAATCTAATGACTGTAGCAACATCTTCACTATTAGTTTTAAGTTTTAAGTATTTTAAATCTGCCATAATGTATTCGATCCTTGATTCAGCTGAAATGACTCCTAGTAAGTTCAAACATAGAGTTATTAGAGTTATTATATCACACTTTTTATGTATAATTTCGGATGAAATCGAATCTTTCGCTATCTTAATATTATAAATAATAATAAATAAAGAGAAAGTGGAAGAAAGCCCCAACCAGTGCCCTCTTTCTATGTAGAGCAACGATATAAGGTATACAATTTAAGGCTCATTCTTCGTTGGCTTTCTCTTTTTAGTTGATTCCGAAGATTCTAATTCAAGATTTCATTTGCTGTTTATTTTCATCTTGATAAATCAGTTGGTTGTAATAGGTATGAAAAACACCTTTTATAAACGTTATAGAAAGGATTTATATAAACGTAGTATCTAGTCCTTTCAAGTCTCCATTTTTAAGTTTTTCTTCACACGAGTCTAATGCCGGTGAAGGAGGTGGTTAAGTTTTGTCTTCATTCTTAAATTTCTCTTTTTACGAATCTGATGCTGGTGGAGGAAGTGGCTCAGTTTTTCGAATCTTATCTGAACAAAGTGCATCTATTATTTTAATTGGATGGATTGAAAAATTCGATGACATTAGCGAAGATAATGTTGTTAAGGAAAGTACATCTTCGTCTGACAAATATTGACACCAAAAATCCTTTTCATTTATAAATATCTTAGGGAATAACCTTACGCTTACAATCACAATTAGGTATATTTATTAGTTAATGAAATATATTTACATAAAGGTACATCCTTATTTTTATGATGATACTCGTTGTTGTGCTCCTGACTAACACCAAGCGAATAATGATTACTCTGAGCTCAATACTGCCTTATATCCCTGCCCAGTTGAAGTGGGGAAACCGTGGAGATCCCTTGCGCATGCGTAGTAAAGCTCTCAGTCTCTGCTACTGCTGCTGTCGATGTGCTTTCAACTAACTCCAAACGAAGAACGACTGCTCCAATGCTCAGGGCTATCTTATATCCTTGTACGGCTGGAGTGGAAGTAATGTGCGCATGTGGGTAAGAAACATAAGGATTACCTAGAACATCTGAATAAGGAGGTTGCAAAGGAGCGGCGTTGGCTCAGTGGTAAGTATGCTTGTTACTGACACAACGCAGTTTTAGGGGTCGTGGGTTCGATTCCCGGTGAATGCAGATTTTTTCAAAAACTGTATTCATCGTTAAAAATTCCTATGTAACCCCGGCTATTTTGGGGCAGGTTTTTACGTAAAATTTCTCTTCAGAGTAATTCCAGGATTTTTTCCTTGCCCCACAGGTTTTCGGGCCTGGGCGAATGCGAAACAGTGTTAGGGCTATAGGTAGGGATTAGCGGACCCGATGCCAGGCGTCGGGCAGGGATCGCCGGCCTTACCGGTGAGGAGTGGTCCCTGAAACATGGGGCTTCTCCGGGGATGCTAATTAGCCTGGATCCGATGCTTCGGCAGAGAGCGCTGGCTTAATCGGTGAGGAGTGGACGTCCTGGAATATGGCGTCCTCTCCGGGGAAAGGCTACACAGTGGTGAGTGGATCCGATGTACCATTGGTGCAGTGAGTGTCAGCTTAACTGGCAAGGTGTTCCACTGGAGATACTCACACTGTGCCCATGTGTGTGGCAATGCACCCCCACACATAGGTGGTGAGTGGGTGGCCCCTGCGACTAGGCCAGTAGGCTGTCGTGGTAACCCGGTAGAAAAAAAAAGAAATAAACAAATAAATAAGAAGATTGCAAGCTGTAGAGAAGTTATTCGTGGGCAAGTCGTCGAACTAAAAGGGTCTCCTGGAGAAAGAGCAGCTTAAGCTCTAAACGACAAGCCTATAACACGACGAGGAAATTCTTTAAACACTCTACATTGTAGACCTGCAGGGCTTTGAGGTCTTCTTATTTTTTTCTAGGTCTTTCTAATATCTTGATCTTGAAGGAGACAGTCATCATCACAGTTTGAGAGGGTGTTACGCCTATAAATTACCAATTTCAAGCGCATTGCAAGTGGTCAAAGTTGTTACTTCATAAACGCTGGACTAATCAATGGTTAAAATCCCATTACTATGGGACTCCGTGGGTGTCTGGTTCTATAACTTGTAATACAGTAGTCTTTACCCTATAAAACGATATAATAAATACTAGGAAGATATTTGTGATAGGTTTGGAGAAGAAAAAGTTGCTTTGAAAAATTTTATACTATAAGTAAGGGTTTATGTATGATGATTAATCGTTCTGTCAACCTAATTTACATTACATTTCATTTCCAGAGCTATCTCCAACATAGTCTGGGTGCCAGGAGGGCTCCCGTAGCTTTTAGAGGTCTATAGCTCCACCAAGGTTTTCTTATGCAGTTTTATCACCTGAATGGTAATTTCAAGGGTGGAACCTTGAAAAACCATGCAAAAAAGTGATTACCAATTTTTATAAATAAATTTCAAAGTTGTGTTTTTTCTTATGAAAAAAATTTTTTTAGAACGAAGTTCTTTATGTCGCGTTACTCGGGGGGCTGGAATTTTAAAACCGACAGATTTTTTTTTTTTGGAAACGAAAGTAGTTTTACCCAAAGTCTCTGCCTTTCAAGTTTCCCCCCTTACCCCGTTCCCCTCACCTACTGTTCTCTACACACTTCCCCTCTCCCCGCTATATATATATATATCTGTCAACCGTGCCGTGTTACTCTTCTGCATACCTTTACCCACCATTCCACCTCACATTCCCAAGCAATTAATTTTCAAACCAATTACAATTTTATTTTCCCACAATAACTTTTCTTTTACTCTGAATTTTTTTCTTTTACAATTCTAAAAAAAAAAAGAAAAAAAAAACATTTTCCATTAAAGAGAATTGAACCCTCGACCTTCTGCACGTGATTCCAGTACCTTACCCACTCTGCTACAAGCGCTGCCGACTATGGAAGATCGGTTTCTTGTACTTATCGTGCGGTTCGTAACTATAATATTCCATTTTTATATGCATTCACTGAAACTACATTTAATTCATGATAAATTGTGTATTTGTGTTCAAAAAAAAAAAAATTACATTTGATGCATAAAATACCGACCGATTTTTATTAAACCTGAGGTTTTTTTTGGCATTACAGTAATACTAATAATTACTGTTATAAATAAATTATTTTATAAATAAATTATTAAAATAAACATATACGATAGAGTTGCACAACGTATCAATGGTTTTTAAGATTTTGAATTCGACTAACTAATTGTGTTACAATGTCACATAATTATATAAATTAAAAAAAAAAAAAAAGGGAATGAAAAAAAAGATTAAATATGAAAATAAGAAAGAAATTAAATAAAGGAAATACAAAAAAATATAAAAAAAATGTAATAAAATGAAATATGAAAAAAAATAAAACAAGAAATGAAAAAAAAAAAAAATAAATAAAACAAGAAATAAAGAAAAAAATGAAAAAAAATGTAATAAAATAAAATATGAAAAAAAAACAAAAAATAAATCAAGAAGTAAAGAAAAAAAAAATAAAATAAAATAAAAAAAAAAAACAACAAACCAGGGGGGATAAATGGGTCATGGGACCCACGGTAAGAACGAAGTTCTTTAAACATGAGATGAGTATAGACACAATTTCTCAAGTAACAAGGGGGTCGCCAGACCCACAGGAAGAACGAAGCTCTGTAATCGTTAGTACTGCATTCATGTTGTTTACTAAAACAAAAACTTGAAAAACGAATAAAACAAAACAAAACAAAAAAAAAAATAGTTTACTACTGACGATGGTTTAACTTCGTGAGAACCTCGTGCATAAATACAGTACTCACGAAGTTAAACCATCGTCAGTAGTAAACTATTTTTTTTTTTTGTTTTGTTTTTTTTTATTCGTTTTTCAAGTGTTTGTTTTAGTAAACAACATGAATGCAGTACTAACGATTACAGAGCTTCGTTCTTCCTGTGGGTCTGGCGACCCCCTTGTTACCTGAGAAATTGTGTCTATACTCATCTCATGTTTAAAGAACTTCGTTCTTACCGTGGGTCCCATGACCCATTTATCCCCCCTGGTTTGTTGTTTTTTTTTTATTTTATTTTATTTTTTTTTTCTTTATTTCTTGATTTATTTTTTGTTTTTATTTCTATTCTTTGGCATATTTAAAACAAAAAACCAATTGGAATGTATAAACCTGAACTCCACAGTTTTCGAGTGAAAAATTTCCTAAGTTTTGAAAAATTTAAATTCGCTTGTAAAAATTGTTAATAACTTTTTTTGCGTAGTTTCTTGAGGTTTAACCTTCGAAAAAAACCTTAGTAGAGCCATAGGCCTTAAAAGGCTACGTGAAACCCCCTGGCCCCCGCGCCCGGACTTATATGGATGAGATGGGGTGTTATTTGATAAAAAGCTTAAATGATGATAAAAGAATTTATTATTCAAACAATTTAAATTTACTAACGAAAAATCTAGTGTGTGCGAAAAAAAAATATTTACATATTGAAAAACTGGCTTATGAGTTACTGGTTACTGCCATTTTTTTAATTATAAGGAGAGTATGATATCAAGTTTTATGAAAGATCTTATAATTTATTGGGAAACAAAATATTCTTCGGCCAGCAGCGTACCTTCTTTCAGCATGCTTTTCATACGTAGAGATTCTGAGGGCAAAGGTCAAGAAACCCTGGGTCCAGATAACCGAGCCCTATGATCCCCGTTGACTTAGAAAAGTTAAACAGCAGATGTTTGCCGCTTACAAAACGCTAGATACAGTTTTTCAAATCATCGACTCACGGCCAGTTCTCCATCATTGAGAATAACAAAAAAAAAACTAAGTATCATCACCAGCCCTTTTCAGGGCCATTAGTAATCGTTGCCTTGATTTAACTATTGTCAATCACATTGGTCCTTTTAAGGGCTATTAAACGTTGAACTACTTTGCCAAAAAATATTTTTTTTATCAGAACTGCCATTTCAAACTAATGTCTTATAGCGAATTGCTACGATTCGTCCACTAAGGATCTATATTAAGCCAACCAATTATAAAACAAAGTTATTAATTTACTGTCAGCCACCGAGGGCAGAGCTGTTTGTCGTGAGTCTAGGAACCACAGCCACCAACGGCCCTCCAGACTGTGAGCACTTAAACCAGGGATTACCTTTCCTTCAACATTAGCGCTCAGCTAACTTGAGCAATCTCATCGATCGTTTTAATGACCATTTAACTTTGAACAGCTTTGCCAAAAATTATATTACAACTTAACAAAGTTTGCGAAAAACATCCCTTAGGGCTCGCAAAATTTTTTAACAATACCTAGAATTGCAAGAAGGCGAATTGGAAGGAGAACTTCTAATGCTTCAAATGTTTATTTATTTATTTTAGGCGTCGAGAAACTGACGCAAAATATTCATGGAAATTAGAATTGTATCATCCAAATCGAAAAACAATTAATTATTTAAGTTACAGATTTTTTTTTTATTATAACCCTAAGAGTGATTACTTAAATCTTCCAGAAATTCAAATTGGTGGAATGATTTCTATTTACACTCATTGTGGCGCTAAAAAATGGAGAGATAAAGCTTCAAGGCTTTGTTGCTCTGGTGGTAAAGTTTTCCTTAATCTATTGGAAAACCTTCCTGAATTGGTAAGTTGTCTGTTGATGGACAAAGTCCGCATTGCTTACAAATTTCTACTTCTATTTCATGTTTAAAGCAGAACCAATTTCCATTCGGTCAGATAATGTTCTAAAAAACTTTGATTGAATCACTACAAAAAGTTATGCATGATTGCAATCCTCTTATAAAAACTTTTTAGTCCAATTCTGACTTCCTAACAGTAGATGAACTTGAAAACTTAAAATTGATGATTCATGCTGACCGAACCTCTGTTGGGCAGCATCGAGGACAATATAATGCGCCCAGGGCTAATGAAGTTGCTGCACTTATAGTTGACAAAGAAAAAGGTCCTAGAGACATTATTCTACATGGTTGACATGAATAGTTAAGGCAATTTTCTGAGCTCCACCGATTCTACGACTTTTTGCAATATCGTCTTATAATTATTTTCGGAAAAAATGAATATTCTATTGATTGACCACTTAAGTCTTGCAAACAAAATTTTTTCTTGCATGCAACTCTACTCATATTGGTTTATGTTGAAAAATGATCGTATAGTTTACCAGCTTAATTATAAAAACTTACTCAATCAATTTGTTGTTAATATAATGGCAAAAATGATCACAAAGCTTTTGTTTTACTTGCGAATACATCAAAAACAACTGCGTGCTAAAAATTACATTTATCTACGAGATGCAATAAATAATGATAGTAACATTGAAGCCTCCAGTATAGGACAGTCTGTTATTTTTCCATCCTCATTCACTGGCTTGCCGCTATCTATGCATGAAAAAACTCAAGATGGAATGGCTCACGTACTTGCGTTTGGGCGTCCATTATTATTCATTATCTTCACATTTAACCCTGAGTAATTTGAAATAAAAAAATAAATTACACAAAATCAAAAACCTCCAGACAAGCATGATTTTGTTTCAAGGGTTTTTTTACTTGAAACTAAGAAAACTTATAGACTTCCTCACTAAGAAAGTAATGTACGGCGATGTTGATGCTTGGATCTATGTGTCGAGTAAAAAAAATGAGGCCTACCTTACGTGTACATACTTTTATGGCTTGAAACAGAAATTTAGCCAGATAAAACAGACAATATCATTTCAGCTGAATTACCAGATACTTAACAAGATTCCTCGCAATTTAATATCATTTAAAAACGTTTGATTCACGGACCTCGTGGCGAATTCAACATGTCTACACCATGTATGGGTAATGGAAAATACACAAAAAAGTATCCTCGAAAGTTTGTAAGAGAAACCTAAACTGCAGATGATGCCTACCCGACCTACCGTAGAAGCGCTCCTGCAGATGGAGATCATAGTTATATAGTTACAATTCGTGGTACAGATGTACAAATTGGTAAGATGGACGCTATATATATTCCTTAAAAGGATTTTGGCGTTTTTTCGATTTTGAAATTCACGTATAATATCCTACAGTTTTACATTTAGATGTCCACCTTATAAATTATCAAAGAGTTTACTTTACATCAATCAGCAGAATATTTAACAAGTTCTTGAAAGTCCGAGAAAAACGACATTGACTGCTTTATTGAACTTTGCATTATGGATGATTTTGCTAAAACTCTTGTGTATTCCAATATTACCACCTATTACCGATGGGATAATAATAAGTTCGTGAGAATAAAACAATGAAAATATGTTCCATGGTGGCCAGGAGTAAAATAAGATTCAGCTATAGGTAGAGCTTATACGATTTATCCCACCCAATCGGAGTGCTTCCACCTTCGAATATTACTCTAATGTGTTCAAGACCCGACTTCGTTTGAGTATTTAAAACCGTTAGTAATGTTACTTGTCCAACTTCCAAAGCTGCCTGCCAAGTACTTGGTTTATTGGAAAATGATGATCAATGGAAAAAAAAAACACTGAAAGATGCTGCTTTGTCTAAAAATCCATCTAAATTACGTGACTTATTTGCAATCATTTTAGTTTTTTGCGAGCAATCACAACCTCACATTTTGGGAACAATGAGTCACAGAGCTGACATTAAAGCAATGATTAAAACATTACAAGATTTAAGATCAAATCAGAACCTAAAGGGTGGCATTACATTTGCTTTTGCTACTGATTTAAGGCATCCGTTACCATTAATTCCGAGAGGAACAAGAGCTGATTTTATTCATGCCTGTTTAAAGTCATCATTTTTCTTGAATTATAACTCCTTAGTTACGGAAAAATATGAGAGCATATCTCTGTGAAAGAAACACGGAATTTCCAACAGTGCTGTTAAAAATTAGTAATGGCACGATGGAGAATAAAAACAATTTTATCACTATCGATCAATCCATTCAAAAACTGGTTACAACTGTCGATAATCTAGTTTCTGAAGTTTACCGGTGTAATGAAAATTTATCTAACAAATGGTATCAATGGTTATGTGAGAGAGCGATAATTTCACTGAGAAATGCTACTGCACAGGAAATTAACAACATTATTTTTCAAAATTTTGCAATTGATTCTCGAGAGTACCTTTTTATTGATTCAGTCATTGCAACTGAAGATATTAATAATTATTCCCCGGAATTTTTTAAGTCCCTAACTCCATTAGGATTTTATTACATTTCATATTTCACTGGTGTAGGAATTGTGTTAAGTATAGTGGGTTGTCATTCTTAAGCCTATTTTACACGTGCGATTTCTCTATCTCACAGTACCATTCTTTCACCAAAAAAAGCAATTTCAGTATTCTCATGATTACAGAAAGGTATTTTAATTAGCAATCCAATATTTTCAGATTTATCACCTTTCGGTAATAATGTAGAACTAAAAATCTCTTGTAAAAGTGGAAGAGTTGCGATTGATTATGAAATGTATGGTTGCTGTAAATGGTGTTAGTAGTGATAAAAGTTGAGCTGCCACTGAGATAAGTAATATTTTAAATAGAGAAGAGTATAATATACTTGATTATCAAATAGACTAAGCAATAATAGTATGGTTTCGAAACCATCTTTCTATTTGCGAACTGGAGTGTAAGAGGGTGTTTTTGACAAGTTAGACTTTATGTTAAGTAGTTTATAATTAATAAAAATGTTAAACAAGAACTTGAAGAGGAAATTAAATATAAAATCGTCGATGAAGCAGAATATGCAGAATAATGCAACCAAAAAAAGATATGAAATATTTTAAATAAAAAAAAAATATTTTAACAAACCTGTGTGATCTTATGCACACTACTCATGTAGGACAATCTATTGTTCTGAAAATTTCTCATAATGTTCTAATGGCGTCATCGCTGTATCCTGATATTTAATTATCTCTTCTTCAACTCTATCTTAATATATCAAACGTGACACACTCTACGAACATTACGAAATAATCCTATGCATTATTTTTATCATAACCCTACCAAAAAAAATAAAAATAAAAACAAACACTTACTCAGGGATGGTGCTCGCACTTGATATCACCACGATGATGTTACGTGCCCGAGTAGAGCAGCAGCTGCAATAGAGGCCAATGACAGCAGTAGCATGTT